>NC_031951.1:4774206-4934357 GCF_000303195.2 Fusarium pseudograminearum CS3096
CCACCCTCACCGAAGCCGTTACCAGGTCCAGCAACAAAGGTAGGGATGGCACCGCTAGGTGCGGCCAAATCATTGGTAGGCAGAGTGCCGCTGCCGCTGCCAGGTGTTTGGGTAGGGGTTTGGGGGGCGTCAGAAGAGTTGTCGTTGCCGTTACCAGCGCCGGCTCCGGCTCCGGGGGTAGGGGTCTCGCCGTTTCCGAAGCCTTGACCGGGCCCAGCAACAAAGGTGGGAATTATTGCGCCGGGGGCAGTGCCGGGGCCTTCAAGACCACTGCCAGGAGAAGGAACGAGAGTAGGGGCGACAGGAGCCTCGGAAGCATCAGCATTTCCACCGTTACCGGAACCAGGAGTTTGGGCAGGGGCATCAGAAGCGCCTCCGTTTCCGAAACCTGCGCCAGGTCCAGCAACGAAAGTAGGAATGGTACCACCGGCGCCAGCGTTGTTTCTGCCAGGAGTCAAGAGAGGAGACTCGTTAGCTCCAGCATCGCCGCTGCCGGGAGTTGCGACAGGAGTGGCAGTGCTGGCATCGCCGCCAGCTCCGCCGGTGGGAGCGGCGGCAGGAGGGTCGGCGTTGTTTCCACCACCTCCGAAAAGGTCGTTAAGGAATTTCTCGATCTTTTCGCGCATAGTCTCGCCGTCCTGAGCGCCACCGGGGGCAGCACCACCAGCACCGGGCAATAAACCGCCGAGTCCGCCAGTAGGAAGGGCACCACCCAGACCACCGGTCTCAGTAGCACCAGCACCGGGGAGGACAGTAGGGATGAGACCATCGCCCAAACCAGCACCTGGCTCTTGAGCATCATCTCCGTTACCGAGTTGTGGACGAGGTCGGGCCATGGCCGGAGAAGAAAGGGCCAGAGCCACTGTGAGAAGAGAAAGAACAGCCATGTTGATTTTTGTACCGGAGAGTGGAATGAAAATACAAGGAATAGAGAATGACTAGAAAGAAAGACTGACCACAGATGCCTGCAACTGGTAGTCTTGAAGAGTTAGAAAGAAGAAGAAAAAGAGCAAGGAAAAATTGGCGATGGAGAGACTCGAAGGCTAATGGAAAACGTTAGGGGTCCGGGCATTTATTTATATTATAAGCGGTTGTAAAACATGGGACGGACGTTGTCTGTCATCTCCCTACTCCCCGTTTAACGAACAGAGATTCGAGGGCTCAAGGTTCCTCCGCGTTACAAGTTGACGCCAGTAAATCCCACCTCGAGTGGCAAGCTGATGGGTTTCAAACTGCAAAAGCTCCGACAATCCTGGGCAGGGAATTGATTAACACCATCAAGTTGACCCCTGGCGATCATTGCACGCCTTAAGCGAAAGATCGGGTGGATGGATTGGCTATGCATAAAAGAGCCAGGTAATTGAGCTAGTGAATGGGTCAGGGTCGAATAATTTACTAAGGTACGATATATCAGCGATGGACTATATGGGTGTATGAGGAAGCCCATAGTTGGAGCTCTGTTGGAATGATTTTTTGTTTTCGAGATGACGCGGCTTCATGTTTATCAAGGCATGTTTTCGGCAATGTTTCCCTGGTATTGCATGGTTATGGAGCGTTTTCCTAGGATTAACAACTTGGTCTCCGTCGTTGTGCGTTTCAGAACACCTTCAAGGGGTTGAGACTTGATACTGGGTTCCTTGAGTCAGGATCGAGTTTTGGTTGGTGTTTCGTGCTATGGATCTCTCTCAAGTCGAGACTTGTTACTCCATAATTTATCTCCTGGGCGAATAAAATGGCTTTTTTCTCTTCAACGGTTCAAGGTACCTATATCATCGTCCACACTATTCAAGGCTTGTTTTCAACTGCCTTACTCTTCAGTAATAGCGTGATGACGGTTAGTTCCTTGGAAGAGACTCTTTCTCCTGGATCGTGCATTTGAAAGCGGGATGGCGTCGTTGACATGATTCATATACAGTACGGCGTCTTTCACAGCAGATGATTGATAGCATTGATCATCTTATATTTACATCACTAGTTCCCACAAAAGACTGTGCCGAATGATTCCTTTGACCCGTTGTAAAAAGCTTAGACTAATTAACATTATCTTCAACTTTCCAAGCACATGATGAATTTTACCAAACACACGGCGTAGCAACTACCGATATGATTGGTCCCCAGAAACGAAGATACGATTGGAAATGCCAAGCCAAAACGTGAGAGAATGATAACAATAATAGCACTTGTTTCGTCGCATCGTATCGTGATGGTTGCTCTTGGCTTCTCGGCTGATGCTTGTTGATGCGATTGGCGCGAGGATCGTGTTTCGTGGTTCTGATACTCTGTGGGTTGCAAAAAGGTATATCAGTGGTATTTCGAAACTAAGAATGGACTAACTACTCGGAAGCGCGGATGAGCTGATTGATCCTTGAAGCTGAGACTTGACTTTTTGCTCTTTCTGGCCGAGACCGGCACTGCTTCCGATAAATTGTAATGGTTGATGGTGTATTTTGCAATATCGCTAACAGCATCGGGATATATATGACAGGAAATATCATAAGGGTTCCATGGTATAGTGTATAGTGTTGCACTCACAAGATTTACCCGAGCCTTCCTGGAACAAAAGGGTGTCCAGCACTTAATCCTCCATCAACAGCCCAAGCCTGTCCATTGACGTAGCTGCTCTCGTCACTTCCCAAGAACAAAGCAACGCGAGCAATCTCATCAGCTCTGCCGCCTCTCTTCATAGGGTTGAGCTGACCAATCTTCTTCTCACTGCCCCGAGCCCTGGCAGCCTCATATACGGGTGCCGTCATGCCGGTCTCGATAAGACCGGGGCAGATGGCGTTAACTCGCACACCAGTACCGGCAAGCTGATACGATATCGTCTGCGCGAGCGACACAACCGCAGCCTTGGAGGCTGAGTAGGGCGTGGAACCGGCATTGGATCGGATACCGGCTACTGAGGCTGTGCCTATAATACTGCCGCCAGAATGGGGCTTGTCTGGGGATGTCTCCATCATAGCGGGAGCTCCGTATTTGGCTGCTAGGAAGACACTGGGATATGGTGTTAGATGATACAGATGCAAGAGTGTGGGTGGAGTGGGGGGCCGAGCAGAGCTTGTTCATACCTCGACGTGTTGGTGTTCAATATCGACATGAACTCATCTTTGCTGAAATCAGAAAACAGCGTGGTTCGCCCAACAATACCGGCGTTGGCAAAGAAGACATCCAATCGACCATAGCGCTTCATAGCGTCGTCAACTACCTCCTTGACCTTGTCCTCATCCGCCGCGTCGAAACATCTCGTGTAAATTTCCACACTTGGAAACGCGGCGTTGATCTCCTTCTTGTGCGTCTCAAGATGAGTATCGTCAAAGTCGCAGAGATACAGAGCTTTCGCGCCGCTTTCCGCGTACTGATGGGCAGTGGCACGGCCGATACCCAATGGTGAGTTTGTACCTACAGAGGAGTAAGAGGGATGCACGGTGAGGGTTTTGTATATATTTGTCATGTACCTGTTATGATGACAACTTTTCCCTCGACGCGAAGCTTGCTTGATCCTGGAGCTACCTTGTTGATTGGTGGAAGAAGCTGGTTGCCAATGGCATTGATACGATCTTGTGCCTTGTCAGACATGGTTGTGATATTATCTGGTTTTTGGTGAATGTAATAGACAAGGTAGAAGGATACGAGAGAAGAAGAATTATGAATCTCTCTCTTTTATCATAATACCGAGGCCTACTGTGAACTAAGTCAAGCTGGGGAGCTCATCTGGGGAAGTCCCCTTGTTGCTTTAGTTGGAGTTTCCCCCGGCTAAAGTGGAGTCATGAGGGGAGCGCCCCGGAGCCGAGGCTCGCGGAACCAACGATATAGATCCCGTCCAATCGTCACGTGGCTACCCGGTACCATATAGCACTTTTGAAGTAATCAGTATTAGAAACATCAGCAGTCGGTCAATGTGTGTTGTATGAGTCGAGAGTCAAAAAGACTGTATTGGTCATAAACTATATAATCATTGCTTCATCTATGGGCTTAACTTTTAATCGGAAAAACAGAAAAGAGGAATCAAAGCCATGCCTGGTACTATGACTCAGTAGCAGTCTCGGTCTTCTCCTCGCCGTCCTTCTTCTCCTCCTCCTCATCGTTCTCTCCGTAGTTCTCCAACTTCATGTCCTTGAGACCAAGTTCCTCCTCTTCCTCATCTGTACGGGTATAGCTCTCACGGTGGATACTGGGGTCAGGAGCAGGGGGGTCCACGAGAGGCTGGACGTAGCTGCTCGCGAAGGGATCGGTGAGCTTGATTGTGAAAGGCTTGTCGCCTCGGATAGCAGCATCGAGACCGTCGAAGAAAGCGGTCCATTGGTTCTTCTCGTCGCTGGCGAGAGAGTCACCACCTTGGCCGGGGCCACTAGCCTCGAAGATTTGGGAGTGAAGATCGCCACGGACCTGAGTAAGGAGACCCTCGACAGTGGTGAAACGACCACCAAGTGTACCAGGGTTGACCTGCAGCTTAAGCTCGGGGCACTCCAGGGCACAAGTCTCACTCTTGAGAATGTCACGGGCCAAATCGGTGCTGTCCTTGACCTCGAGGGTGATCTTCTCACCCTTCTCGGGAATCTCACCACCAGTCTTGACATCGTTGGATCGGTAGCCACAGTCCTCGCAAACAGTGGACATAAGGACAACTTGCTTAAAGTGAGGAATGTCGACCATCTTCATGTGGGTGGTGCAAGGACGCATGCAGCCAGGACATGTGGCAGGGAAGCTGTATACCTCGTTAGGGATGACATCGCCCTCTGCGGTCAGGCCGGGGTTCTGCGCCTGATGATCATCGGCGTTGGTGTCAGAGATACCAAGAGAAGCGTTCTGCTCGTCGGTTCGGGCATACTCGTGCTTCTCCCACTTGCCAACACCGTCCTTCAGATCAGGAGCAATGAATGAGTTTCCAGCGGGGTCATCAACCCAGACACGGAAGGGGAATGAGTCACCCAACAGCATGGCGCGGCCCTTGGCAATAATCTCAGCAATCTTGATGTGGAGTTCGGGAGTCTGCTCCTTTCGTGTCTCTTGTCCCATCTCGAGGTCATCGATCACGGTAGTCAAAAGACCCTCGACGTTTGTCAGCTGGCCGCGGCCCTCGGGAATCTCGAGGTCAAGCTCAATAAACTTGACGGTCGCGGTATCGGACTTGATGACCTGACGAGAAAAGTCGGCGAGGTCTGTCAAGCGTAGCTCGTAGTGTGTTCCCTTGGGCTGGACAGTTCCGGCCGCCTGGATCTCGTTGTTCTGGAGGTGGCAGTGCTCGCAGGAGAAAGACATGATAACGACTTCGCGGAAGTAGGGGATCGCAGTGAGAAGAAGACGGGTCATTCCCTTGAAGAATTGTTAGACATTTTGGTATGCGACTTGTCAAGCAATGGTTTAACTCACATTCTTGCCGCAGTTCATGCAAAGAGATTCAATCTCTTCGACAGCGCGCTCATCGTCGTCATTCTCAGCCTCAGCGGAAGCAGCAGGCGCAAAGTTCTTGACCTTGTCGCCGATGCTCTGGAAGAACTCCTCAGGAGTCTGCTTGCTGACTTCTTCAGTAGTCATTTTTGTGCGTGGTGAGATCGAATCGTTAAAATAAATGATCGTTCGTTTTGGTGGTTATTGAATCCGATGTATTGGAGGGGCAGAGGGGGTCATGAAATTTTTGGAGGGGCAATAGTCTAGACCTAGTTATGTCATGGGGTCCAGGGTGCAGAATTTGGCAGACAGGCGCAGCAAGCAGGCGCTAGAATGTTCGGGATGCATTGAATGGATATAGCGGCCTGAGATGACTCAGATCCTTCCATTTACCCAAAGAAACTGAGTTGTGTTATCCGACCAATTAAATCTGGATGTGCCTGACATTCGATACCTAGGTAAGTATGCACTGAATTGCAAGTAGTTGTCGTCATATCATTTCATGAAATGAGAAAGACTGAGAGGATTGGCGCTTTGCTGCTTTTGTCCTGAAAGCAAAGCTTGGAGCCCAGCCTTTCGATTTCTAGCGCGTTTCTTACTGCTGGCGTTTGAAATTTGCTTAGGCGGTTCAACTGGCGCAACAGTCTTCTTGACTTTGTTCTGCGCTGTTTTTCGTCTCACTGCTGGCGCTGGAGCTGGGAGGACAATCTTCGTATCTCGTTGACAGTTGTCGCAGTGAAGGATCTTGCATGGCCCTTCATTGTTGTCTTTGGGGGTTGAGTTGATGCCAGACTTTTTACCCTTTGTCTTGGCTCGCATGCTTTTTCGAGCCTCCAGTTTCAGCATGGTTTCTTGACCTGGAATCATTATGAGACCGCAGCCTCCGCATACGTGCTGTCGTTGGACATCAGACGGCGAGACACGGAATTGTGAGAGAAGATTGCCGCGGTGGCTCATAAGATGAGCCGAAGTCTCTGGAGCTGTCGTGCGCAGGAGGTGTGCTGCATCGGTGAGAAAGTCGATGGTCCCTGGGAGCTCTGCTAATGCCATTATGAGAGACTTGAAAGACTGCTGATGCCTCGTGGTTTTGTTTGTAGTCGGCTTTGAAGTTGAGTCTCAGAGTTGTTCGCATTCGAGTTTAGAACCTTGACGGCCACCACCGCAAAAATATGGGTCTGATTAGATACAGGCTGACGCACGATTGGTTGATCTGGCCATTGCATTGTCTGATGAGCTTCTATAGAAATTTACCAACCGCAATAAACGTAGAACAACTTACATCTTTCACAACAAGTAGTACGCGAATAGAAAAATGTTCACACTGTCTATATCGTGGCCTTTTATTTATCCCAAGTCATCGTTTATATGCACTCTCTACTGGCGCTATAGGCCTCTTTCTTGCTTCGTTCATCTAAACATCCAGACGCCAATTCAACATCGACCTCTGAAGAGCTTTACGAGCGGCGAACCTCCCACTTGATCTCATTAATACTCACTTCCTCGTTAGACTTCTCATCATACTCAAACCATTCGCCCTCTTCCAAATCGATGGCTGTAAACTTGGTGCTGGTCTCAGCACCCTCAGCGAGCCACTCGCCCTAGTATCATGTCAGCATATATCATAACCTAGGCGATAGGCAACTAGTATACCTCTGCCTTGAACTCAACAAATTCGAGACCACGGCAGTCGAATTCAATAATCTTCTGGGCCTTGGCAGGCTCGATCTGTTCATAAGCTGCAGGTCCGGACTTGACAGACGCAGACGACTCTCGCTTAACACAATGTTAGCAAATGTACGCAATTCGGTTTCGGGAAAACCAACCTTGCAGTTCTTGCACTTCCACACGAAGTTGGCTTCTCCTCGGCTTCCACTCATCTCATTGGTCTCCTGAACAAGAATATCAGTAAAGGCATGACTAAAAGGCTAACCAGCACGCACAAAACGGTTGACTCCAACATAGTTCGAGTGAGTCTCTCGGCAAGAGGTACACTGAACCTTGAACATGTACCAAAAAGGGTTGTCTTGAGTATCATCAGGACGCAAGTTGGTGACCCTGTCATGATGAGATTGCCCCTCACGTCAGTGAAGCCCAAGATGGCAGCGCAAACTTATTTATGACATACCCTTGCAAGTCAGCTGTCAGATAGAGAGCGAACATGGTTACTTATGTGACAATCGAGAGATCTAGGATGATTTCGTAAAAGAGGAAAGTAGATATTGTTTGTGAATTGCTGTAAACTCCAGAGCAGAATACAGTTGGTTCAGAGCTACTATCAAAGACCTGGTGGTGGAATGTGGGTGGTGGGGTGTGAGAATAGCGTCCAACTACCAGCTAAGAACGTAGTGCCCACGTGACTTTAAGAATCGAACCATCTGTGACTGGCCAATTTCGTGGTTCCAACGACTCCACGAAACACCTCAATTGAGCGATTGCGGTCCACGATAACCCTCAATCGCCCTGGAGCCATGTCCTAGGCATCTGGTCACAGCCGAAAATGCAGGCTTTGTGGTCGAGAGCCGGCCAGGCCCATCGCTGCGGTTGCCGCCGCGCCAGCGATGCAGTTGTGAGCACTCTCGGCCGCCGAGTGACAACCGCGACTCGACCACGCAAAGTCACCATCGCCGATGTCTTTACAGCATGCTACAGCTCCATGTTTGCGACTGCCGCTCTTGTCGACGCCGTAGTAAAGGAGGATCGACGACAGGAACTGGATCGACTGTTGGAGGAGACACGGCGGGAATTGGCCCAGCTGCAACTCCAAAACCTCGAGGCGACCCAGAGTACGACAGAAAACATTTCCCTTGGTCAAATGCACCACTTATGGGAGTCTATCAAGGATATGTACACGAACCGACCATACATGAAGGAGATCTACAGGCCTGCCACCATCCGAATCGACGAATTTCTCAACCGGGTACAGACTGAACAATACCAATGTCCAGACAAGGCAACGATGGATGCTTACCGACGGACGGATTATGAGAATCTCGAGCAGACCATCATGCACGAGGAAACAGACGACAGCATCGTTCATAGGAGGCCAATGAACCCCAAGCAGCTCCACAACGCTGGACGTACGGTCAATCACCTTATCCAGCAATTACTCAAACGAGCTGCTGCTCACGACAAATCCAACTTACCCAGCCCCAGCTTTGACGAGGCTGTCAAGTTTGCGGACCAAATTCCTTCTTACAAGTTTCTTGTGGAATCCGATTTGGAAATGATGAAGAAGAACCGGGCTACGTTGAATCTTGGCCTCCGCAAGGTTGTTGGCTCATCACTGAATCTCAAAGAAAAGGTCGGCAGAGTGTGCTACAACCTGCTTGTTTCTGCCTACCCGGCTGATATGCACACGTACAACACACTCATTGTGGCTTTCGACAGGCATGGCTACAAGTATTTGGCAGAATCAGTTGTCAATTCCTTCTACTACTATCGACGACTAAGCCCAACACCATCGACGTTTGTGGCCATTTTGAATCACTACAAAGACTCGGGCAACTACGGTCGGTTCTTACGTAGCCTTGCGTGTATCACTGGGCTTGATGACAAAACAGGGGCCAAGGTGAGACGCAGGTTAGCAGAAGGGTTTGACTCTTCAAGAAGCAGGCGCGACAGAATCCAGACGTGGACGCAAACGGGTGACTATTTCTGGCAGCACGCGCCACTAAACAAACCTGTCGTCGAGGCTGTTATACACGGTCTTCTTCGTGTGAACCTTATTGATCAAGCCGCCATGTTCTTCGTGTCCTGTATGAAGAATGAGGTTGTCCTTGGCACACAAATCATCAAACAGTTGTTTGATGAGTGTATTGCCGCTCTCGACTGGAGGTCTGCCGTGCGTCTGATACAAGGTTTTGCGCATTGTTCCTTTACATGGCCCTCTATGCTGCTCGGCAGGGACCGAGATACAGCCTACCTTATCGGCCGACTACGAGTCTTGCTCGACCTCGCTGGTCTACAAAACTCAACTGGTGAAGTGTCCACGTCAGTTCTCGACAACTTGTCAATACCCAATTTCGGATTTCGGAAATTCCTAAGTGATCTGGCAACAGCAGACTCAACTTCCCAGCTCGAGATACAAGACTCGACAACTGGTCTTGTCAGCTCTCCGGGGAGGAGGTTGCTTCAGATTGAAGCCCTATGGAAGGAACAGGATTTTATTGCAAAGACTATACGTTCTATCGAGAGTAAACTGCTTTACCCCGATTTACCTCAAAACTTCCGCGAGTCCATGGCCTCTCATATAGGAAAAACTGCAGCGAACAATGTTGTGGGGCTAAATAGAGAGATCATGGAGGTTTTGGCGCGACTCCCCCGTTCGGACAGGGTTGAGAAAGGCCTTGCGGAGTGCAAGATATTCGAAGACGCTTCTGTTGCTTTTTATGAGAACAGCGCTTCTGTTCCTCGTTCCAAGAACAGCGTTTCTGGTGCTCTTTCGGACAATAGCATTTTTGAGAAGTTGATGCAATCAAGGCGGACGACGACAGGTGAACAAACAGATGCAGAGCTTGCGGTGTCATTGCGAGATGATGAGCCACAAATGCCCTTGACGGGGACGACAGCAAATAAGCGAACGAATACAGCAGGGCGTAAGCCACTGCGGGCGAGATCAATGAGGCGGACCACATTGTCAGCGACAGATGAGCGGGTGGGATATTCGGAGAGGCCAAGTTTCGGTTAGCTCTGAAAAGCAACGAGCCGCATGTAAACATGAGTGTTTCACTTACATGCATTCCAATGTTTTACTACTGTACTATACGTATACCTAGGTACACACACATACATACATACATACATACAGGATAGGATAGACACAGCATTTGCATGAAGCATAAAGATATATGAATGAAATTATTTAAATTTTATACACACAGATAAGAGCCCCTGTTCAATATTTGAGCATTTTTTGTTATATACTCTGTACGTTGGCTATCATAAGCATTTGTTTCCTCCAATTCCCATGTCAAGGTACTGTACCTCGGTCTCTGTACAAATTCGACCAGGCTTGCAGCCAAAGCGCCGCCACTAAGCGTTTCCGTTCGTCATCGTGGGTTATCCCCTGTCATGAGTTGATTGTTGGTGTTGATCGCACAGTAAATTAGCACTCTTGTAAATGGTAACCAACGTGGCGGTCAAACGTCGTTCTCATAGTAAGCTCTCCTTTCAGCTTGCACTGTATCCAAGTAGCGGCGTGATCTGACAGGTTCAAGGGTCGCGATGCGACTTTTCCGAATGGGTGCGCCCTGAATCGTGCCGGCCAGTCACGAGGTCGTACAAGGTCCACGGGGCCAATTGGATTGGCAGGCTCGACCTCGACTAAGGGTCCTTCCAAGAAAACGGTAAAGGTACCTGAGAAAGAACAGCCCGGTACTTGCTATGTGTACTTTGAGCTACCCAAAGACAGGGCAGATGCCCATGTACTACGGTACATTTACTGGGGTTGCTAAACAATGGAATTCTCTCCACCGATGGGGATGTATCGCATCGACAAGTTCGTCTCAGGCTCCATCATCCATTGAATCCACGAATGTTATTTCGGCAAAGAAAACGACCTTGTTCTGTTATTTTTTTTTTTGTTTTCCGGGCTTATTTTTAGCAAAAATTTGGTTCCCGAGCGGGATCCAGGTCTCAGTACTAGTACCCATAGCATTACATACATATCTCCAGCGGCACCGTCATTATTCACTCCTTCTTCTTCTCGTTTCTTCTTTTGTTTCTACTCATTCTTCTACCGCTAGTATCTTTGTCATACCCATCTTTGCGAGAATCGGATTGTCATACCTGATTTGCAAATACGTGAGCTATTGGTTGCTCGCTCTATCGCCACTTGGTTGATTGTTTGCGCAAAGTTGATTTGACGTCACTGGCCCGCGATCGACTATCGTGTCGCATTACATTGCACCTGCAGAACATTGTTGAAAACTCTCTTTTCTCAGTTGACTGGGTGTTGCGATTGTGCGCCAAAGCCAATTTTGTTAACAACTATAAATTATTCGAGGGGTCGAAACGCGGTGTGCCTCTCTAACTAATTTATCTTTACCACGCTACGGCCGTATCATCCACCAATTCCGCTTCCTTCTTTGTTTACTTATCTGGAGGGCGGCGCAGCATGAAATTCGGAAGAAAGTAGGCACTCACACAATCTATTCTGATAAGGACACTCAACTCACTACTATTTCCCAGTCTGCCGCGCAACCAGGTCCCCGAGTGGGCGGCCTCATACATCAACTACAAGGGCCTCAAGAAACTTGTGAAAGCAGCAGCAGAGAAAGCAAAGAATGGGGAAAAGGTGGATCCTGCAGGTGGGCGGCTTTGAACGACTCTTTGTGTCGCACACTGAGCCTCTCCCCTAACTCTTGACGCAGAATTCTTTTTCGCTCTTGATCGAAACCTCGAAGATGTCGACTTTTTCTACAACAAGAAACTCGCCGAGTTCTGCCGCCGGCTGAACCTTCTTCAAAACCGATATGGACGAACCCCCGATGTTGTCGCTACCCTGGATCAGGATGAAGTCGAAGAAGTCATGGGCGCTCTACTTGAGCTGAGAAGCCAGTTTCGAAACTTGCAATGGTTTGGTGAGATTAACCGCAGGGGTTTTGTCAAGATAACAAAGAAACTCGACAAGAAAGTCCCAGATCTTGTCACTCAGCGTCCCTACATCACAACAAAGGTCGACGTCAAGCCCTTCGCAAAGGAAGCAAACACAGCGAGACTTCTTAATGAGATCAACAGGTGGATGTCTGTGCTTTCAGAAGCCCAGACGTTTAACGATACCATGTCTGAACATTCAACCCGTTCTCTGGGCCGAGCTTCAGCGAAAGGCATGCTAAGCTTACCCCAAGCTCAACTAGATGCGCTTGACCAAGCTGTACGTAACGACGATGTTCTTGCTCTCGAGGACGGTCTTAAGGAATGCAACGCTATTGAGGAAGGCGCCCATCCACTTCTCCTGGGTCTTCTCCAGCGGTCAATTTCTGCGCGCTCCAAGATATGCATCTCTTTTCTCGTTTCCAATACCAAGACTCTGGATGAGCCAGATGACATCAACGGTCGCAACAGCATTCACCGTCTAGTTATTCACATTGGACGCACAAAGGCCACCAACGGTGAGCAAGATTCAAAGTCTCGTCCTGTACCTGCAGGCTCGCAGTTCAGCAATAGACACCTTGAACCGGGCTTAACTACCTCGAAGGCTGCCACAGCGTTGAATCAGAACGAGGCTCTGCTCTTGAACAAGGATGACGAGGCGGTTCAGCTTTTCATATTCCTGCTCGAGCAGCTACGCCCAGAACAGAGGATTGCGCTCAAGAGCCGTGATTCCTTCGGTCGTATGCCACTTCATTACGCGGCTCAGTTTGGCATTGTAGTGATATGCCAGATAATCATGTCCAAAATGCAAGAATGGGGCCAGTTCCATGTCAAGGATGGTATTGATACACCCGAGTGGCAGGACAATGATGGATATGCGCCCCTTCACCTCAGTGTTGTCGGAGGTCATCCTCTAACCACCCGAGCACTCTTGCAGGGCGAGAACTGGGAAGGATGCAGCAAAGGCAAGGCTGATATACGAAAGTCCATCGCTAAATCAGGTGCTGTTTTGGCCATTGCTACAAAGTCAAACTACAGTGTCATTGTGCAGCTCTTGATAGAAGCTGGCGTTGATATCAACTGGAAGGACAAGACTGGCGAGACTGCGCTTCATGTTGCCGCTCGGTTCGGGCATGTTGAATGCGCCCAGATCATCCTCAAGGGAACTCAAGATCAAAAAGTAGACCTTGAGGCTACAGAGAGTACTTACTCCTGGACCCCCCTTCATGTCGCTGCTGTCGACGGCAGATCCAGCGTGGCAGAGCTTCTGGTTGAAGCCGGGGCAGATATCACACGTCTCGACTCGTCGGGATGGACTGCACGGGAACATGCTGCGCTGCGAGGCCATATGGATATTGCACGACTGCTTGAAACCGACACCCTCGAGGCTGAGTCTCCCCCAGTGAGACCAGTTGACACGCTGCAGCCAACACCCTCGGATATGTCATCTATCGATGAACGACGCTCGAATGGTAACGGAGCCAACAATGTCTCGCGCTCTCAGGATGCCATCAAGAGTTTCGGACATCGATATCTTACCAACGAAAGTCTCGTTCTTGTTAGTCTTGGGTCCATGGACATGCGAAAGAACGTTGAGCCAGTCAGCTTGGACCGCGTTCCGCTCACTGAAGCCCACAACACGCAACTTGACACTGCTCTCTCCATTGTTGTGTCTGCTACGGGTGCTCATGGCGAACCCACCATCATCGATCTCCCAGTGCATGATAGCATCTCGACTGAGCCCATAGTTTTCATGACATTAGAGGCGGAAAAGGTGAAGCTTCTTTTCGACATTGTTCCAACATACTCTGGCAACGACAAGAACAAGGTTGGACGTGCTGTTGCCCTCCTCTCTTCTGTGAAACCAACACTGGGTTCTCGTCGTATGAACTTACAGGGAGATGTCTGTGTTCCTATCATGTCAAGCAACTTCGATGTCATTGGAACCGTCAACTTCAACTTCTTGGTTATTACTCCGTTCCACCATCCCAACATGGAAGTCACCTCGCGACAGACATACTGGAAGAAATTGGAGTCTACCATGCTAATTGGCCATCGGGGGCTCGGCAAGAATCTGACGAGCAACAAGTCCCTCCAGCTGGGAGAGAACACGCTGCCATCTTTCATCGCAGCGGCTAACCTTGGAGCTCATTACGTCGAGTTTGATGTTCAACTGACCAAAGATCACGTCCCCGTTATTTACCATGACTTTCTTGTCAGTGAAACAGGCATTGATGCCCCTGTTCATACTTTGACATTGGAGCAATTTCTACACATCAACTCGGACAAGAGTCGAGACTCGCAACAGCAAGCGAAGAAGAAGCCTCCTCACTCAGGAGTACCTGGCGATTTCCGAGCGCGCAGTAACAGTGTGGCACCGAAACGCTCGCAATCTATGGGATTTGCTGGCAGCGGGCCTGACGACTTGGATGAACGCATGAAGCACACAAAAGACTTCAAAGAGCAGGGCTTCAAGGGTAACACGAGAGGAAACTTCATCCAGGCCCCCTTTGCCACCCTGGAGGATCTCTTCCGGGAACTACCCGAACATGTTGGCTTCAACATAGAGATGAAATACCCTATGCTACACGAGAGTGAGGAGCACGAGATGGACACGTACGCAGTCGAGCTCAACTCTTTCTGCGATACTGTACTCTCCAAGGTCTACAATCTTTCCGGGGAACGTCACATTATTTTCAGCTCTTTTAACCCAGACATCTGCCTGTGTCTGAGCTACAAGCAGCCTTCTATTCCTATCCTCTTCCTAACAGACGCAGGTTGTTGTGATGTCTGCGATATTCGGGCTTCGTCGCTTCAGGAAGCTATTCGTTTCGCGAGTCGCTGGAACCTCTTGGGTATCGTTGCCGCTGCGGAGCCTTTCATCAACAGCCCCCGGTTGATCAAGATTGTAAAGGAGAACGGTATTGTATGCTTCAGCTACGGTGTGCTAAACAATGATCCTATCATGGTTCAGGTAAGTTTTTGGGAATATGATAAAAACAACGTGAATTCGCTGACATTTGTCACAGCGTCAGGTCAAACAGGGCATCGACGCTGTCATTGTTGACAGTGTCCTCGCCATCAGAAAGGGATTGACAAGCGGAGAGACGCCTGCCGAGCTTACAAACGGAGAGGCTGAAACGAACGGCACTCTCAAATCAACCCACGAGCTCAAGGAGAAGTTGGAGGAATTGACAGTCAATGGTGCGGGTCCTTGAGAATAACTGGGTTCGTGGTGACCTATACCGGGCGGGCTGGAGCGATCATGAGCCTGATTTTGACACTTGACTCACGCAGATAGACTTGCCCAGACGTTTCGGTAGTAAGAATAGACAACATCTATGATGAGGATATGACACGGACATGTTCAGTATCAGGGTCAGCAAGTGGCATTTGACGCTGTTGATTCGTCTGCAGATACCGGGATAACACCATGTTGGTGATCACGATTATGTGACTCTGATCATCACATAACGTGCTTCATATGCAGTGAGGGTAGTATTGTGATCAAAACGGTTCAAACACCACAACCGCTCCTTTGATAAGGATGGTTGCAACCGATGAGCGAGCGTTCTAGTCGTCGTACGATTCTGCAGTCCCATAAAGCCATGTCTCAAAACAAGCCTATTGAGCTACAGTTAGAACGAGATCTACAGCTGTGCCGCATTCTTGGGAAATGTTACAAGGACCGGGGCATAACGCCAGGATACGTACGGGTACTTGCCGTGGTGATCTTCAAGGTTTCCCTCTACTACTGGGGGGGGGCTGTGCATGTTTCGAAGGCAGGGAGTACGAGGCGGAAATAGTCAACCGACCGATTCCAAGCCATAGCCTAGAGGTCAAGTGTTTTGTGCCATGCTGGGATGCACGGGGTCACCGTTTGCTAGCCTAACAACATCCGGAAAGGGAAACGGGGGTTCCCTCCTAGGACGGCTTTGTTTCAACCGTCTACCCGATACCGTTTATGAACGAGAATTGTCGTTTATGTCTCGGCGGTATTGACACGCAGAAGACATGTCTCAGTGCTTACCTTGTTGTGGGAGCGTTGGCTTGGTCCTCGCCCAGAAAGAGCGTGATGGCGGCTGGGCATGTCGCATAGCAAGGCGAGGACAACCGATAAACCATGGCTCGCTTCAGTCAGTCAGCCAACTAACTGCATCAGTGATAGTCTGTATAATCGCATGCCACCAACTAGCCATCGAGATATGTCTCTCGAGGTTCCTCTTTGTGATCCTGGCCAACTCTGGCTAGGAGAGGGAAAAAGAAGTCCCTTGTTCGTGGAGGCCCCAGTCCGAGTAAATGGAGTCAGAAAACCTGCTTAAATTGAAGGCATTGTTTATGACGATCCTTTGGATTGGCTGTGCAACTGCCGATAGTTTTCATGGGGAAAAAAGAAATCAGAGTTGATAGAAAACCGGGAAAGTCGCATCCCGGTGATTGACAAGTCAAACTGTCAAATGCGGGAGATTGTGACATGATCGCCCTCTGGTGGGGTTCAGTTGGATAATTGGCAGCTGAAGACAAAAACTAAAACTCGCGATGTAACTTTGGAGAGACCACTTCTTGAACTATAATGCCATGACCGACAGCTCAATTGGTGGCTTCTCATGATGTTTGATTCAGACGTGTGTTACTCAGCAACAAGAGTAGCTCTCCTGTCCTCCCCCCAGTCAAACAGAAAGGCCATTGCGTTAGTTTGAATTACCTTTCCTGATAGCGGACTGCTTGTTGATGAGACGGATATTGTAGTGTGGGTCTAAAAGATATTGATTGACAAGGAAACCCCGGGTTGGCAAAGATGAATACTATCAACTTGGACATGTAAGCAAGGTACAGGAGACACAGTAGAGTGAGGTTTGCGAGGCGGCAAGGTCCTCGTGCAATAGGCGAGAGCCGTTGTGCATGATAAACACCGACATGACGGTCAGCACAAAGGGTCACTAACCACAAGCTGCCTAATACACACCATGCGATGCGACACAAGGGATGTCCATTGAGAGATCCACGTCCAGGATGTGCTGCACACATGTGGTAGAATTGCAACCTTCAGGGTATGCATTATGGCGGGCGTGTAGTGGAGGGCGGGAAATGACGCCTCGTGTCTTGATGAATTAGATTCAACGAAGCAAGCAGGCTCGGTGTTGTCCGTTTTTTTTTTCTTTTTCCTTTCCCCTCGCTCCCAATGCCCGTTCTCAGCATATCTGAAGCTCTCGTATTGGGATACCCATGCACTTACTGTTGGCATTCCGTGGTAAGCTGCTAAGATCCGGGGAGGACGCCAGGGCAAGGTTTGTCAGATGTCATATTTTGTGGGGTAGTTGAGGTGTGAAGTGAAACCTGGGCATTGTAAAGACAAGGTCGAGAAACCACAAAATTAAATGCGGAGTGGTATGCGAGCACCTGGTTTAATTGAGTCATGGCGCTGACGCGAATCGAGGGTGGCTATCAATCAATAAACAAGCGGTAGACCAGGTGGTTAGAATTGAGGCTCGCTAGGGCTGGCCGAGGCTGTTCATATAGCAGGAAACCATGCCTATATGTATCATGAGGTGGAGTTTTAAAGTTGATAAGGCTCGCAAAGGCTGAGCACATTTTCAAGGCCTTTGGGCAGTAATTAATTGATTGCTTTGTATCGCACAGATCGGCAATAGTTACTACCTGGTGAATCGCCTAGTTTATGGTGGTAGTGTTCTGCATGGGCCGTTTCTTGATGCAAGGGATCTTTTGAAAAATTGGGTAATCTTCAAAACACCACGGACTGTCTATCCTTAGTAAATCCGTGTAAATGTGTCGTGAAGAAACGTGGCATTCTTTTATTCACATGATTTGCTGGCCAATGGCGTGTAGAAAACACTTAACTCCCATGGTTCGTGCTGCAATATTTGCTTTGGCGTATTCAAATAAAGTAGATGACGTGACTGGAATTTCGTCATGGCACGGTTGCCATTGAGCTGCTCATGAAACGAATAACCGGCTGGCGAACTTACTGCAGAATGTCAGCCTCATGGCAACAAGCGTCAACGGCAGAAGCAAAAATCAACTCGTTCTAGGGAGTACCGTTGGCACTACTGCGGTGCCGTTGCCGTTGGCAAACTCAATACTAGCATTCCCTTCGCCCGTTTCTATTTGGCTGTTGACAGATCGTCAAGCGTGCAGCATGTTCCATCCTTATTAGTGATAGTAACATGTCAAACCGATCCACGTCTCGTAGATACACACATTCAGACCCAAACATGGTCCTGGACTCATGGTGCGAGACGAAGCCTTGGTGGGGGCTCTGGTTATCAGCTGAGACTTGGACAAGAAGGAGCCTTCCTAACCATCTCAACCACTCCATGACTCGCTGCACCTGAATCAGCTTGATTTGCAGATTTGCAAGGGTAGAGCGTAATGTTTTCCGCTCGAAGGGCCCCGACACTTGTTTGGACTTGTGGGCTCAATTTTGCTCAGCTCACCACAGCAAAACAGAGATCCATCAAGGTTGACGGGAAACAAAGAATGCATTCCCGCGTATCAAAGAAACCATATTCAGCGAAAGTTGATAAGCCCAGTCTTCGACTGCCATACCCGTGTTGTGGATATGACGGAGCTTCTCTTTGCAACTACTTCGACGTAGCGTCACGATGAATATTGAGCCCACAATATCTTCAGATGTAATCTAAAGGATTGGTTAATAGCAGTTAATGGTTAGGTTGACATCATGGATCCATCGTCAGAATTGGTTTGTTGATTAACGCCGACGATATTGATGAACCGCTCTGGTCGCCGTACCTTACCTATCGAGGTCCCCACGTCAGGACCATGCAGCTGCCGGTAGTGCCGAAGAGCAGAAAAGTCTGTAAAAAGCAGAAGAAAAAGGATCCAGTGTTTTTCCATTTGAAGCTCTAGACTTGTAGGTATCCTCCGACACGAGTGTATGTACTGTAGTAGTGTAGGAACTCCCATAGCACCAGTCGGTTGGTGCTGTGACGGTCCGCTCCGCCACTTCGAATTGTTCCATCGTAGAACATTCTGCGGTACTGGCGCCGGCCGCTTTGAACCTGCCATGTTTTCTAGTTATTTCCCAAGCTCAATTTGGTGTACAGGCTCCAGTCACTATGTCTTAGTGTGTTTTCCTTTGTTCCCCTGACTCGAGTTTTCTTGTGCTGCGAGTCTCCGAAGTACCTGGGGCATATATGTGATTCGCCATAAGGACCAGGTTGGTCTTGTATGGTAATGAAATGACAAGAGTAGTAACTTTTAGTCTATTACCTTGTTCCGAGGTCACTGGTCGGGAACTTTTCTTGTTCCAGAGCACTCATGTGGTATTCCAACGGTAAGAAGGCTCAAAACAAACCATGCCCACGCGAGGAGCACTGCCGACATGGCCTTGCTACACATACGTGCGTCAGTTATTCAACGGCAGTTGCTACTTGTTCCTGCGCCAGAGCTGCTTTGATTGCGCACTAGTAACGGCACTTGGATACCAGTGTAGGAAGGAGGTTGACTTCCAAGTTGGAGCCCAAGCGAGCAAAAGCCCTGCACGATATGGACGTAATTTTGTTATCGAATTTACATCACAGGAAGGCCCTATGTGCTTGGCGAATTGTTGATCAAACATGATCCGGCAGTTGCCCTGTATGTTCCATTGGTTGTGAAGCTGCGATGTCGTGAAAACATCGTCCAGCATTCAGCCTGACAAGGGCAGCACTGAAGCCTGGTGGTACAAGCCGGCAGTCATACATAAAGATTTTCGACAAGGGCCTGAAACTTTTGCCGATCCCAAGGATTGTGCCCCTGGTGCAGATGCAGCCCCCCAGCCTGATTGGATGATACCCGAAAGAGACCTAGCTTGCGAGCTGGTGTTACATTCATGACTGTATTCGGCTTATGGCTTTTGGCTTATGATTTCTGGTTGCAAGTGGAAGATCATCCGAATCACATCAGGCCTTTCGAAGAGCCGAAGCCCAGAATGTCGCCCCGCCTGTCAGTTCGGTAAGAACCGCTAGTCCCAGCTGAAACCCTGCCGTGACAAGGAATGTCCCGGCAAGCAGACTTTAAGCACAGCCAAGTTATTATAGCAATGTCGCTCTCTATGAAGGCGAGAATCGCTAGAGCAGGGTTGAGGACCGGATAGAACAAAGCATCGCATGAGACTTCCTATCCTTGTCGATGTTGGTGCAGGGCTTTGCTGTACGCCGTCATCCCAATAATTGGCCTGTTTTTAATCGCGTTACCAGTTCGGGGCTAATTCCCAAGGTAATAACCGGCAATCGAGTGCCGCCGGTGTAATTATGTCATTTATGAATGGCAGTAAAACTTTCCCAAGGTCAACTCTCAATCAAAATCGTCAATGTTTGTTTGAAGATGTGCTATCTCCACATTTAAATCAACTGGCTACCGCTCGTAAAGGCAAGTCAATCGCTGCCGAAGCCAAGAAGCCCTTGCTCGCTTGGCAGGAGAGTAGCTGGCTATCCAGAATATACTCATTTGTTTTAGTAGAGATAGGGGTCCTGGGGGGTAAGAAAACAAGGGCAGCCTGGCCATAGAGCATTACCCTAGTTTTTCTTTCCCGGGGGTTATAGCCTATGTTGTGATCCGCTGGCGGACCTCATAGCCCGGACAGGACGAGTCATGTCGGGACAAATTCCATGGCCATTCCGCATTTTTATTAACGTAGAAACATCGAGATCGAGATCGTTGAAGAAACATAATCAATGCTTCTTCCTAGTGTAGGCCAGGGGTAATTGGCCCAAGCTGGTAGCTTCAAGTGCGGTTCTCCAACTGAGCACGGTGTCTGCAATGTAGTGGCTTTGACGTACTGGTCTCCAGGAAACCTGAGACGATTTAGAACGAGTGGCCCGTGCCTTACCAGTCGTTGTTCGTGGCTGTCTAACGGTAAATTAGTAAGTGAGCGTTGGACAACGATATTACTTTAGAGGCGTGACAAATACTTGAACCCTGAATCATAGAAGCTGCATGGATATATCACAAGATAGGCTCTGGCCGAGCCTTCGCGGCTGGCGAGGCATCGACATCACAGTCGATGGGGCCCATGAAATAGGAAGCTGTCTTGTCATCATTCTCCTTATTCCTTGGAGGTGAATAGAGCGACCCGTCCAAAAGTCCTAATTGGCGTGACCGCTTATGTGGCACGTGGCGAACAATGCTAAATTGACGGTTGTTTTGAAATGGTCTCAGTCCTCTTAGATCAGTTCATGAGCTGAAGTCTGGAGCTTGCAGGGCTGGGATTTAACGCAAACTGGTTAAGGGAGGACAGAAAATATGAGTCGTTGGCGGGTCTCATGTATTCTGACACCCAGAGGGTGCCTCGGCTGTATGGTGCTTCGACTTGTTTCTAACATTTCAGGTCCTGACCTGCAAACAATGCTGCGCGTTTCGTGATATGCACAGTGGTATGGATCGACGTGAGATGCGAGATGCACGTTCGGTCTGTGCCCGCTCGCTGGGCGTGCTGAATCCACGTGGTGTATCAATAGGTAGGTATATTGTTTACTGATTGACGCATTTCCAAACACGATAGGGGCACATATAATGATGACAACGAGAACAGGTAGGTTGCTTGCTTTTGCTGGTGACGGGGTTGCAGGTTGAAGACTGAGCAGCGCCTGTCTGTCTACCTGACACAGATAACAAACGTGACCCTCAAGTTACTAAGTTTGGCAAGAAAGATTTGGTGTCTGGTTGCTCCTCCTTCCCTGTACTCCAAGAGCCATGGTTGGGCCTAAATCCAAAGGCAGGTGCGACTCAACAATCACGCTTGAGTGTGCAATTTTAGAAGAGAAGGCTACTGCTCATTTGATCTGAATTACCTGTACCACGACATTTATTTTCGTCCGTTCTATGCCGTAATGTCCATATCCTTATTGGCACGGGCAGAGATGCCTTTTCGCGAGGGAAGACGAAGTCCAACTCACGGACGCTCAGCACAGCACCATGCATTGCAAATCAGTTCAACGTTTGTCAGAGCGTCCCGCTCATCCCACGCTTATCGGAAGAAGGAGATCTCAGTAGCAGACATCCCAATGCCGTGCGTTAGTAGGTGGTGAGGTCGAGTGTTTCAGAGCCAATTTGGTGACGGTTGAATTGAGAGACTAGCAACAAGCCACACGACTGAATTAGCACCTCTTAACTCAGGTACCCTCAGGTACAGGCACCGACCGACATTCCTTTAACTGAAACTACTAACCAAACTTATTAATATCAGCTTACTTCAAACCCGTCTGCCGTGAACAAGCGCTCAAAACAAGATGAAGGGTCTGAAGTTGGGTTACTATGCAGGCCGGCTCATCACCACCAACTACGACTAGTCATGCATTTACATGCTCAATGCAAAACGGACCTCCACGAGACCTTGATTCCCGACCTTGATCGGCTTGTCGCCTCTAAGTGATTACTCCCTCCAATACGTACATGCAAATTGCAGTATCATTTTCTCTAGGTATCTTCCAGGGACCCACCTGGCAGTCAAGTATTATTTGGATACCACTTTGAGTCGTGTTGGACAGGCAGACCCCGGACTAGCGCGGTGAGTATGCATTGGCTCATCCCCGTAGTACAGCAGCCAGCATCATCGAGCTCAAGACAAGGAACGGCGCTGACAATGTCTCGGATTGTGCAGGATCTCGAGCACTCATGCAGGTTCCAATAGGGCATTGTTTGGAGGCGGTGAGACGCGCATCATGAAATCATGGAGCTCAATGGAGTAAGCGACCCAGGGTGTTTTATTGTGTTTTACTTTTTTCTTCAGACTTCGCAACCGTTACATTGGGCGATCAGCCATTCAGGGTTATCCTTCGCAAATCTCGCAGGGAGATGCTTGCCGCCAGTGATCTTCGCGGGCATCCAGGGTGACCCCCACTATTTCGTTTCGAATGTAACGCAGCACAGAAGTTCCCAGGCGGAAACAATCTCGGCCGAGGCAGAGCTATGGCAAAATGAGACCAGGAGTAGGGAAAGGAACAGGAGATAGACCAGGGTTCCCGAGTGCGACTCTGCGAGCCTCACGGTGCCATACGGATGATCAGTGCGTGCCTTCCCCGGCTTAAACCTGGAATAATAACCAGAGAAACGACTCAGTGTTGGTTCTGCAGAACTCTATATCCGCAATACAAGCCGACTGGACAACCTTGTGTGGGGATCAAAGATACATATGCAACCCGTAGCCAGCCTCCCACCGAATCCTAAACTCTAATCGCAAATCAGTAACCTAAAGAGGGAATCGTCATTCAACTTATTAGTTGTAGGTTAGGACAGCGTTGGCAATCATTATCCGTCATTGTGGTAACTCGGAGATATTTGTAACACGTAGTGTGAGCCATGTGGAGAGATGCGAGAGTCATAACGCTACGGGAATAATGAATTTTGACATTTAAACATATCTCATTAACTTTCGAGCTGTCTGATGCACTGCTTCATTGCAATAATGACATAGTTCTAGACACAAATCAAGGAGAACCGCTAAGTTTTGTTTTGGACCCTTGTTTCCACTGTTACGGCATGGCTCTGTCACAGAAGTGGCGCGTGTATATGAAAAAGCCTTCATTCAAACCAACAAAACATCAGGCCCAAGTATGATGACTTCATTTAAAGCGAGTTCAACCGTACTTGGCCCAATCATGTTGACACAAGCTAGAAAATCTCAACTGGCTCTTTATGAATGTCCAGAAACACTAGCACTTGTAGACTCGCTGTATCAATGCCACCTAGTGTGTTAACCTAGACCACAGTCTTGGCGTCAGGGGACTGAACAAGGCGGTGCGTGCCTGGTCAGCGGATCAACCGAGACTAGATAGACTCTAACAGCCACGTGATGGATGCAGATGTAGATGCAGATACTTATCCGCACACAGGAGATGAGTATTCTTTATTCTGGGCCCGTTGCGGATCATTTGATGGTGTGCTTGCGAGAGTAAAGGGTTGCATTGATGATTTTCCATCAACAGCCGCCTCAGCCCTGGATAAGAAAAAGAACCACACATACGTACATAGTACAGGCGACAGGTCAGCTGTCTAAACCCTGCTGCGTGTCAATGGACACAATGGGTACTGTAACTTCTGCCAAATCTTAGCCCCCTCTCCCCTAGGGATCGACGCCTTTGTTCAATCTCCAGTTGCTTGCTGAGCGATGTGGAGAAGCCGGTTGAAACGTTGGGGTCTCACGTTGATTCCGCAAATCAACATCAACGAACCCACTTGAGAATCGAGCTCAAGGATAGTGCAGTATCTAATCTTATTGCCTGCCGAGTCTCTGACAGAACTGAGTGACTTGTGGCGTGGTAAGAGCTAAAATTCTGACAAGAGATTGCAGTCACTAGCCAACGAGTGTGGTCTGGTACTTATGCATTAATATCGATATCAAAATAAACAAGAGACTGTACAGAGTAGCGCTTGGTCTATTTGGATGCGTCTTAGGATGTGTGAGGTACGTACCTATCTGCTTCCTCACCGGGACGGGGATAATTCATGGGAGCCCGATTGAGGCCCCTGTTATTCTCTTACCTTGAACCCCGGAGCATGAGGCAGGGCAGAGTGTGTAGAGCAGGCAGATAGGCTGTAAATGGCCATAGCTTGGAGTCCAAGACAAGGGTCAACGTCCACCGTAACAACAGCCAAGTCAGGAACGGCATGGACAATCGGTAAGGATCGACAAGGGTTCTAACTGTGGGCGGTGGAGTAGAGATCTTGGTACTCCGTAATGTTGGGTACCTTAGTACCTACAGTATGTACCTACTTTAGTAGCCACTCTGTAATAGGTAGTATGCGGCTTGACTGACACCTGGTCATCCATTACAGGAAACAAGGGACGCCTACAGCACGTCATGGTTCCTCATCAATTTAATGCGACGCCAATAGCGCGGCGTAGAGGAGACGCCCGAAGAATGCCACAGAAGCAATTGCCCAACTCGAGAAAAGACCAAGAGTCTGTGTAGTTGTTCCAAACTCTTGTAAATACTATTATATCCTGTATCCCCGTTCTTGAAAGACATTGCCTCTTTGGGATTATTGTCAAACTCATCCGAACCAAAACCGGACGTAACGCGACTGTTGAGGTTCGGCACGAGCCTTAGCCCGTGCTGGTGAAGTACTGGTGCTGGTGCTGGTGTTGGCTCGCGGGCAGTGACCTATCTTAATTCCATGGCGTGAACCCCGCCGTTTATTTAGTTGCACTCCCGTATCCTCCAACGTTCGACATGCCGCCCAAGCATATAAGTTGCATCGCCGCCGCAAGCCCTGAAATTTGGGTCCAAGTTGTTTAGTGACTGTGACTTGTTTGCATATGTATAAACAAACGGCCATTAAGAGCTCGGCAAGTAACTTGTCGCAATGGTTTGGAGGTGTTGGGCGATAGTGTCGAACGTTGGAGGAATTCGTGGCGGGGCAGACATAACATATGGGAACCCCTGCTCTCGCATCAGATAAGAGGCTGTACAGAGTATAGGTAATTGAGAGGACGATGAGCAGTCCGTAAGCAGGTTAGCAGCCCATGTTGCTCTCGCTGGAAGTTATGCAGACCGTATAAATTAGCTTCGGTAGTAAAACTTCCGAGTTATGTAAACCCCACCAGCAAGGTCTGTGATCGGCAGGCATTGCACTGTAGAGGCTACAGGCGGCAGGTACTGCTGTGGTTTGGCCAGCGCCTGCCCAGCCTTCCACTAAGGTGCGGATAGACGGGCATCGTAGGTAGTCGAGGCCCACTCTGATGCCCGGCGAGCTGGTCCAATCCTGTCCTTTCCATGTCCATGTCTATCATCCAAAAAAGAAACGGTAGTATGGAGCTCATGGGCACTTAATGTTACACCTGCGGTAAGCATTAATCGGCATGATGCTTGAGCTTTACTAATTCATCATATGGCTGGAAAAACCTGGCTAGATGCAGAACCCGTACCAGACAGCAGCATCATTTCCACCGTTGTCAACAGCAAGAACCTCCTCCCTCCACTGAAGTCCATGGACCCAGCGGGCTGAATCAGACCCCAGTCGCGGCGCTCTCCAAAGCCAAGCCAACGCCAACGCCCTGAGCCCCCAGTCTCTCGCTCTCAATGGAGTTGCAGACGCAGACGCAGATGCAGTTTTAGGTGAGCCCCCGCCAGTCCGCCAGCCCGTGAGCCCGTCAGGTCCACAGGATTGTGGTGTCTGCGTGCCAGGTGCCAGGCCTGCCATGGCTTGGCTGGGTCGGTCCACTTTGGATCTCCGTCTCCAAGCACATCCATCCACCCAATCTTGGAACCTGCGATATGTATCCGTACTAGGGTGCTCATCTTTTCCCTCAGACAATACCTCATCTGGTACCTGAGGTGTAACAACAAAAATAGCTGTTACAGATTGAGCAGCTCTCGGCTCTTGCCGGAGATGCCGAGTTTTGCTATCTGGAAGGCAGTTTCAACTTTTGACATTGGTTCCCTCTTAAGCCAAGCCCAACTTATTAGCTTGTGGATGTGGTGGTTGTGGCTGTCCCCTCTTTCTCCGTCAACCTGGGTTTCCCAGGTCTCTGGCGCACTACTGACCATCTGAACATTGGGCCTAGGTCAAGTATCGTCTGTATTTCCTGTGAACCCTGATCCAAGGGTTCTCGAGAGAAACAAGCTTACTAGCGTTGGGCCACTTCATGCAGCTGGTCAGTCAGTCGGTCAATGGCGGCATCATAAAGCAGTCAACATTCTATTCTGTGTGCGTTTTGGAGGGATCTGCCATCCACATCCATCATCCATCCCTTGCTTTAGCACATCAGGACTCAACGCCATCAACTGGATTAGACAGACATCCATCACTGATTAGACTCGTCGGCTTGTGTGCCCCTTGTCCCCGTCCCCGTCCGCGGGCTGGTTCAACGTCCTGGAATATGCAGTGTGCATTTAAGTGCGTACCAGAATTTATTTCCCTCCCCCTCCAAAAAGCCTCTCCAACCTCGATAGGGCTAGTGTGGCCATTTCTTTAGAAAGACCATCCAATTATCGTATTAGAAAAGCCTTGGAACATGGGGCTGCAATTATACCTACCTCCCCGACGGCAAGTCTCTCTACGTTAGTGTTCAGTGATGAACGCAGTGACAGTACAGCGCACTGAGCGTAGTGAAGCAGTTAGCAGGTAGGCATGGAGGCGATGAAACCATGCAACAGAGGTTTAGCTGGCTACTAAACGTCCATAGGTACCTTTTGTATTTCCCATTCGCACTAGTGATGTATCTTGGCCCGCGCTGCATCACTAATTCGGATAATAATTGTCCTCTGTGTACTTGGTCAATGCCCTTTTAGAGTCTATAGTTGGTAATAGTTTCGCCTTGAGTCCTGACGCACTTTTAACCCACTTCCCACAGGCAAAGCAGCTACCTAGCCGACTAGCTGCTGCATGCCGCCATCAACGCAAGCCCAAGGTGGTTTAGTTGAGCAGTTGGAGACGTTGTGCTCGGTATACGACCCGAGCGAGTCTCGTCTGAGTCTGTGGTTACTTGTTAGTGGCAGCCCTCGTCTCTGTTTTGCCTTACCTTTCCTTTGCCTTGCCTTGTCTTGCCCTGCCTTTATCGTCCCCTGGCCTAATTGATTGACCCTTGATGGATATGTCTCTTCATCTCCCTCTCCAACAGCCTCCCTCCACTTCCTCTTCTCTTTACCTGACGTGTCGTCACGCTTTCTCACCCTTGGCTCACTCCCCATTCCCCATCTTAACTCTTTCTCAATTTCCTCTTGTGGTATTCACACCCCCCGTCACTGTTGCCGGACACGACCCACTGAAGCCCGCTGTTGCAGGGCAGGGATCCCTTGACTTCTTTGATCTCCTGCGTGGTTCATTGTTAGCCCCGGCGTATGGATATGGATATAGGTATACGGATACTAGGTAGCTATACCATGCTCGCCGTACACCTATGAACTAAGTCAGATTTGCGACGGCCCATCTTTCCAGCTTAAGGTGGCTACTGTCCTCGTTCTTGTATTTAGCATCTGCGTGGCCCTGGCTAATGTACTGACACGGTACTCGATTCTGCACTACCTCACCTTACACCAAACACTCCTGTCCGGAACCCCACAGCCCTTGCCCAGCGGGACCACAGCAGAACCTGGTGGTTGTTCGTTCATATCTGTCGCCGTGCCCCCATTATCTATAGTCTTTGTATGGGGCTTCATTGAACGTCTAGTCTACCTGACTCGAATCAACTCAACTAAGTGCTACATGGTCTGTTCCGACGACTCGATACTTGTGCTTGGCTTGACATACTGCGTTACGTTACGTTAGTCACACTATCGAGCCGTCAATCGTTCCGAACCCAATCAGTTATTACCCTGATATTCCCTTGTCCTTCCTTCTGGACCTTTTCCATCATCCCTCATAGTACAACCGTCTGTAGCGACGTCCCTCTTTTCAGGTGTGCAGCCCTCCCCGGTCCCAGCCAAATTTCTTCTCTCCGATCCACTGGCCAATCCTGGGTAGTGCCTGCATTAACACGAGACGTTTAAGCACTCAGCTCCCACTCAACCTGGACCCTCAGCTTCACCCATCTTTTATATCCCACACTCAACCGCTTCTTTACCACCACCAATATTATATATACTCATCACCACCCAACCTCGTCAAGTCTTCCATACTCTTGACACATCTCGATTGTCAGACCCGGGCTTGTTCACGTTATCTTATGAGCGCTACTTTATCTACGATTGACCCCATCGCCGCCTACTATACCCTAATTCCAGACAGAGTCTAACGGTTTATCCATCAATCTCTCTCAACGACAGTATAATACTTCTACTGTACCGGGTCTGCAACTATCAATACGCAAAGCGCTTGAAAAGGATTATGCTATAGCTTGTCAACGATTTGCCCAGTTCATATCTACCACAGCACTTGGGACCGTTTCGCACACATTGCCTCGAAGGAACATCGATACCCGGCAAAAATAACCATGGAACTCATGGAATTGGTCGAGAACGAGCCCACTGCCCGTCCATTCCAGTGCGACTGGCAGTCTTGCACAAAGGTTTGTTACTTCAGAGTCCGCTACGACTAGCCTTCCTTGCTAACCTCTGACAGAGCTTTAATCGAAAGTCTGATTTACAAAGACATTACCGTATACATACTAATGAACGACCTTATTCTTGCTCTATTCCTGGATGCGGGAAGAGTTTTATTCAACGCAGCGCCTTGACTGTTCATATCCGAACACATACAGGAGAAAAGCCCCATCAGTGCCAACACATTGGTTGTGGCAAACGGTTCTCTGATGTAAGTGAAAACAACTCAAGTGACTGGTGGGAAACCAACTAACAAATTTAGTCTTCGAGTCTTGCACGGCACCGACGTATACACACTGGAAAGCGTCCATACAAATGTGCCCATGATGGTTGTTCCAAGAGGTATGTTGTGGCAACCCCCATTCAATGGATCACTTGCTGACATGGAACTCAGCTTTTGCAGAAAGACCACCATGGTTAAGCATCAACGGAGATCGCACCAGCAGGGGATGAACCCCAACGATATCGACGATTGCTCCTCGGATTCTGATGATGACGAGTCTCCTTCTACTCCCCAGCACTCCTCAATGACCTGGTCGCCTCACGATATGGTTTCTATGGGCCAAACAGCACCAAACGGCTCACTCCATCGTGCATCCTCTTATGCCGACTTTGAATCTCAAGTCCATGGTCACCATATGCCGGCTCACTATGCCCACAGACATGGAATTCCCACCACTGTCCCGCATGAGTACCACGGGCATACGGTGCCCGATCAACACGCACACGTTCAACTTGTTCATCGAGCCGCAGCCATACCGCGCCAGACATACTATGTAACTGAGCAAGGGAACCCTGGCGTTGCCACGATGACTAGTTCTTTGCCTCCTCATTACCACCTATCACAACACGTAGAGCGACCTGCCATGGAGATGCCGTATTCTGCTCCAGGAATTCCGACGTCCATTCAGAGCAGCCCCAGCACCTTCTCTGCCACTTCAGTCCCGAGCCCCATGGTTCAAGATGGCTTCTATGCTCACCAGCCGACAACCCAGGCAGCATATACAGCAGCGGAAACCCAACCAGCTATGGTTCAGTATCACCACCCTATTCAGCACCATATGGCCCAGGCCCAGCAGCAGCCGGTTGTATCACAGCCGCAGCATATGTCTACCACGACCGAACACTACCCTCCACCATCAGCGCATCCGCAACAAGAGCAGTGGTCCAATTACGACCCTCCGATCGAGGTTACAACCATTGGACAACTGCCTGCGTATGGGAGTGCAGTATATGATATATATGCACCCAAGTTGGAGTTTGATGATCCTTCACTACAGCTTCCAAGCAGCAGACTGGCGAGCATGTGATCAGTCCGCTCCTAATACCGCTCCATAATTTACGAATATTGTCTTCAGCACACGACAAGATATCGCCCCGTTTCTTCACGATAGTTACCTGTAACATTACGATCATACCACGGCTGGACCACGCAACGATCTCTATTTCATGAATTTTATTTCTACTCTTGAAGAGGATATACCCATTGGGACGTTATTGGAAGAGAACAGGATAGAGCATTACTCGAAAACCATCAATCTTTCTCTAGATCTTATGAAAGATGTCACCCACGATTCGGAACACCGTTCTTGTTTTTTTCTTTATCAGTTGGATCTTGTGTAATTCGAGCTGAGGAGGGGTTTGTTCATCTTTTGCCAATCATTTTTACCTGAGCACCCGCGACTTTGGATCAAGGGCGTTGCAGCGGCTCATTCTTGCTACTCGGATTCTCTTTACATTGGATTATTCAAACAGCAGCCCATTGCGCCTGAGTATTTCCCCTAATCTTGTCATCATTTGTTTTCTTGTCTTTTGCAGCATTGAGTAGCACCAATACCCTATGTGTCAGGTTTTCATGTTGAGGTTTTGTTGGGCGGATAATTTACCGGGAGTAGGAGGTGGGCGGATGTCAGGAAGGGCTTGTGCACGCATATGGATCGACACCAGCATTGAATATTTGCAGACTTGGAAATAGAGGCTTAATGTCCACATCTAATACACATATATTGTTTTGTAACCAACTCGCTTTCACCCCATTGTCTTACATGATTCTTGAATGAGTGAAGAGATGATGTGGTTCTCTAACCATGAGAGAACGGACCTAGATCATTCGCACACTGGCAGGTGGGTTACAATAAAACCGGTACTGATTTAGTGGCCGACATAAATATTAGATCACTCTTAGTGTATGTATGGCCTAAGAGTGGACTAATGATTTCGTCTGTGTGGCTTCAAGTCCCTATTTTTTAGCAACCCGCCTGACTGGGTATCCTATCATACCTACCTGTATTAGCAATTCCAAAAAAATAGAAATCTCTAATAGTGTCAAGATTCATCTATTCCAATGTCGTGGTCGGGAGACGGAAGATCTGATAGCCGGGTTGTGATGACTCAGCAACTTCCCGATGAGGAAAGGCTGTAGCCTGTGATGTGATGCCGAATCGCGGACCAGAGTGGCAAGCAGTCCGAACTCCCCCCCCATCGATTACATACCGATGATGCCTGCGCGCGATTCACTATGAGTGCATCCCGGTAAACTATTATTTCGTCTCTCTGAGCAGACTTACCGTACAACATACCTGGTCAACGATAAACGTTTCTGTCCCGAGAAACTTTCGACACGGGGAGGCGCAGATCAAGCCACCCCATTACACGTCATTGAAACGGTTTATCATCATCTTTTATTTCATTATCAGCTTACAAAACATCATTGCGAAAGCACTTTTGGTGCAAAAAAACTCCTAGCATGGCATATAACGCCATGGTGCTGCCAGTAAGTTGCCCCGCGATCCAGGTATAGCCATTACCGAGCAGCACTGACGAGACTTCAGAACGTGGCAGCGACAACTACGGAGTTATGGCCCTCGATTTCGAATACCCTTATGTCCCCTTGGAGACATACAACTTCCGTTCAAGCCCGTCGATCAGTTTCTTCGAAAGAAGCCATCAGGGAAAACAAAGCGGCTGAACCCCACCAAGTGAGTTGCAGGCGAGTGTTGTTCAAACACTATACTGACTCCAATTGTAGACAGCCGAACTTCGGCTCCCCGAGTTCCTTCAAAAGGTTGACTTGACCTCCTTCTCTCGTTCACGATTTTCTGCGATGGCACTGATGACCGCTCAGGCTACTATCTCGAACATGGGCCGTGTTGGCCTTCATGCGGCCAACCCCATTTTGCGACACCCTCACTTTCAACCCCGCGCATCGAGTCCGTCGTCTTTCATGCGTTCCTTCTCAACTTCTTCCGGTATTCTGTCTTCTCGTGGTATCTCACCTCTCGGTCCATTTTCTGTTCAGCGCAGAGCCTTCGGCAGCTCCAATGGCATCTCCCGCAACCAGCTCGCAACATTAGAGGAATCCGCCAACCGAAACCCTGGTAATGCGAACGCGCAGAATGCTTTTTACCAGCTTCTCCTCCGAGCCAACATGCCTGCTATTCTTGTGGAACGATATCAATCTGGACGCTTCGCCACCAGCCCTGCTACTAATGACGCCTACCAGCGAGCCCTCGCTATGCTTGGTGCTAGTGCTACTCAAGCTGCGAATGCGCCTGGAGCTACGAACGGAAATTTTGGACGCACTCAATGGCCCAGTTATGAGCAAGGCATCGCTAACGCTGCTGTGACTGGAGCTGCAAACGCTGGTAATCCCATGGGTCACAAGGGAGAACCCATCCATGTCATCGTTCAGGAGTCAACCCGGTCTACTATCTTCCGTTGGGTCAAGTTTTTGGCAATCTTCATCGTCACCACCTATCTGTGTTTTGCACTTGTTACTATTGCTATTGAGGCGTTTAGCACTTTCCGTCGTGGAGGTCCGAACAGCAAACAGGATTCTGAGGTCAAGGCTGAGAAGCAAAACACACGGTTCCAAGATGTCCACGGTTGCGATGAAGCCAAGGAAGAACTCCAGGAAGTCGTTGAGTTTTTGAAGAACCCTGAGAAGTTCAGCGACCTCGGTGCCAAGCTTCCCAAGGGCGTCCTCCTGGTTGGTCCTCCCGGTACCGGTAAGACGCTTCTTGCTCGAGCCGTTGCCGGTGAAGCCGGTGTTCCTTTCTTCTACATGTCTGGTAGTGAGTTTGACGAGATCTTTGTTGGCGTTGGTGCCAAGCGAGTCCGTGAGCTCTTCACTGCCGCCAAGAACAAGTCCCCTGCCATTGTCTTTATCGACGAGCTTGATGCTATTGGAGGCAAGCGCAACCCTAGAGACCAAGCACACGCCAAACAGACACTGAACCAGCTGCTTACCGAATTGGACGGGTTTGATCAAGACAGCAAGATCATTATCATCGGAGCCACCAACTTGCCCAAGATGTTGGATAAGGCTCTCACTCGTCCAGGACGCTTCGATCGACATGTCAATGTTGACTTGCCCGATGTTAGAGGCCGAATCGCCATTCTCAAGCACCACGCCAAGAAGATCAAGGTTTCCCCCGATGTCGACCTCGAGGCTATTGCTGCTCGATGCCCCGGTCAATCAGGTGCCGAGCTGGAGAATATGCTCAACGTCGCTGCTCTTCGAGCCAGTCGAGCCAAGGCCAGCTTTGTTTCAAAGCAGGATATGGAGTGGGCATACGACCGAGTCACAATGGGTTCTGAACGCAAGTCAATGGTAATCACCGAGAAAGAGAAGGAAATGACGGCTTATCATGAGGCCGGCCACGCGCTTGTCCAGCTTTTCGACAAGGAGAGCTCAAACACTCTGTACAAGGTCACAATTCTTCCCAAGGGACCCTCATTAGGCCACACTGCCCAGCTTCCCCAAATGGACAAGTATTCCTACACAGCTGCGGAATATATGTCAAACATTCGTGTGGCACTTGGAGGCAAGATGGCCGAGGAACTTCGATACGGCGGCGACAAAGTAACCTCGGGTGTTTCATCGGTAAGGACTGTTATTACATCATTTGTACCGTATGCTAATTCCTTTAGGATCTCGAGAGGGCCACTGACCTGGGCTTCATGATGGTGACCCTTTTCGGCATGTCCGCCGCACTAGGACCCGTTGAATACGGCCGAAGATACGATAATCTCAGCTCTGAAACAAAGGCCGCAATCGAAGGCGAAGTCCGAAAAACCATAGGAAAGTCGTATGAGGATGTGCGAAAGCTATTGACCGAAAAGCGAAGTGAGTTGGACTTACTAGCCAAGGCTCTTGTGCAGTACGAGACCCTGGACAAGTCCGAGGTGGAGAAGGTGATTCGAGGCGAGAGTCTTCCTGGTCGTATCACTGCACCTAAGGGGCCTATGAGACTGCCTATTCCTCAACAAGCTCCAACACCACCAGGTCTCGGCGGTGTTCATCAGCCTCAACCCCCAGAGACACCTGCGCCGCCAGCAGCGGCGGCAGACACGTCTAGAACCGACGGTTGAGGTTAAGGGTTTTTCAAGGCCAGCACCACACCGCCATGGAGTAAAGATGAGGTGAAAGGAAGCCCGGCGTAGTTCGCGCCGCGTACGACGTATGTGGTGTTGGAAAATAGGGTGAGGATCCATATCGAACGCATATTTCTACAGCGAGCATTGTGTGGAATTGGATGAATTGCCTTTGCGAGACGCGAAAGAGGACGGGGTTCGAGCGAGAACGACTAGTATATGCCTAGGCTTAGCGATTTATGTCCATGTGGACTTTTATTTGTTCAAGCGATAGTAGCATTATGCAGGAAGTCAGGTTGAGCATAAGGGGCTGAGGAGAGCCATCGCTATCAACCAGAATAGGATGATGTGGTGGGTCGAATCTCTGGCGTGAGCCTGCACTACATCAAAAGTGTATGGATAATCCCTCTCGATCATAGGTCTCGATTGTAATAAATTATTGTATGTGTACACTACTATTGTTTTGTCAAGAGATGATGTGATGGTACTTTGATGGTGACTTGTGTGTTTACCAATAAGTCGGTTTGTAGAAGTGTGGCCGTGACGATAGGTGGTCAAATTGATAGTGTCCGGTAACGGAGAAAGACTATCAAGTGATAATGTTCAGGTTGTAACAAAAGAGGAGGAGAGCGTGGGGGAGGGGACTTGCATTGCATTGCATTACTGCAACATGTCGAATCCCCCAACTTGAATGACGAATGCGGGTCCAGTTCCCCAACCTTGATCCGAGGTATATATTAGAGGTCATTGACATCAAACAATGAGGCATTGCTCATTCACTTGAGAACAACTACAATTGATATATATCTGCTGTGGCCGCTTACACTTTCCTATTCCTCTCACCATGACCAAGGTTCTCCTCACTGGTAAGTTCCCACGCATGATACATGTCCAATCAGCTATCTAACAGTTTACTCCTAGGTGGTTCGGGCTTCATCGCCGGTATGTATATACCAGAGGGAAACAGAATAAAGCCTCTACATGACACAAGACACACAGTCTAACATATCCAGCTCATACCCTGGAACAGCTTCTCGAAAAGGATTACAGCATCGTCACAACAGTCCGCTCAGAGGACAAGGCCCAGAAGATCCGCAACGCATTCCCCGACAAGGTCAAGGATGGCAAGTTGGAGATTGTCATTGTAACCGACATCGCAAAGCCCGATGCTTTTGACCAAGTGGCCAAGACTCCCGGTCTCGATGCCGTTGTTCATGTTGCAAGCCCCTTTCACTTCAATATCAGTAAGTTCCGCAGAAACATGGACAAGTCGGCGCAATGGCTGACTGAATAATGCACAGCCGATCCCAAGAAGGACCTCATAGATCCAGCTGTCATTGGCACAACTGGTATCCTCAAAGCCCTTCATGCTTCAGCACCCAACGTCAAGCGCGTGGTCATCACTTCATCATTCGCCGCCATCATCGACGAGGCCAAGTTCACAGACGGATCTCACGTCTTTTCCGAAAAGACATGGAATCCCGTCACAATTGACGACATCGCCCGTTCCGACACAACTGCTTACCGCGCCTCAAAGACCCTTGCTGAACGTGCAGCCTGGGACTTTGTCGCCGAGAAGAAGCCTTCTTTCGATCTCGTGACGGTTTGCCCGCCCCTGGTTCTGGGTCCCGTATCAAAGCATCTCGCTACTCTGGAGAGCATCAACACGTCCAACGCACGTATCGTGAATCTTTTGCGAGGCGAATGGAAGGACGAGATTCCTCCCTGTACACCAGTTCCTCTCTGGATTGATGTGAGAGATGCTGCGCGCGCGCACGTTCGAGGTCTCGAGGAGCCCAGCGCTGGGGGGAAGCGACTCTTCACCACAGCAGGATTATTCTCACACCGTGAGATTGTCGACATTATTGCTAAAAAATTCCCCGAGTCCAAGGATAGGCTCCCTGGGCCTGAAGTCAAAGGCGGAGAACTTCCTCCTAAAGATCAGATTTTTGGAATCGATAATAAGGAGACGAACGAGCTGCTCAAGATTGATTGGCTCACCGTGGAAAAGAGTATGACAGATTTGGTTGAGTCACTCAAGGAGATTGGCATCTAAAAAATTGGATGCATAATAAATAGTATTATAAACATACTCTACAGCTGAATAAAAGTAATTGTGGCGATAACCATGGGGTTAATTTAATACATTTTTGTGTGTTGTGTAAGTCATCGTAACCGGCTCCTTCATATGTAATCATACATGCATACAGCGTGTACTATCCAAAATATCCCCATGGTCTCTCAGTTTCTCCATATTCCCTGGGTCAAGGGCTAAACTCATGTTTCTCCGTAGTTACCCATATCCTTTTGAGGCGGGTTTGTGGGAGTAGAAGGCCTGACCGGAGGTGTTGAGGGAAGAGCTCTTGTGGGTGGCGGTCCTGGACTAGCGAGCATATTGAACGAAGCATCGCGGGATCGGGGAGGACGAGGAGGAGAAGTATTCCCACCAAGTCCAAGGGGATCTATAAGAGCAGAAGGTGGGGGTGTGATAATACCATCGCTGATACTCGCTGAGCGCTCATTATTTCTCATGTTGCCCCCATCTGGCGCCGTCATGACGATCATAGGAACTTGATTCGAGCTGTAGATCCTAGGCGTCCTTTCATGTCTAGGTGAGAGATTCCTCCCTGTTGGCGAAAAGAGGGGCGAAGTCGGGAAACTGTCTTGCTGATCACCCATTGTGGGAAGATATCTCCGCTCACGAAGCCGCGCTGGTGGTGTAAGAGGAACGCCCTCAGCATCAGCATGAGAGGCAGAAAAGGAGATAGCTGGAGAGACGAGAGGAGTTGGTGAGTCTGCTACTGGAGGTGGCGATGTGGGATGCTTGATGAGTCTTCTGATGTCGTTCTTGCGAGAGCGTCTCCTTCGAAAGAGGCAGAATATCAAAGCACAAATGGCGAGGAGGCCTACAACAGAAATGACGGCGACGGTTACTTTTACGCCCGTAGGCATTCCTTTGTTGTCTTTGGTGTCGTTTTGATCGCTGCTTGAAGGGTTGGAAGTTCCTTGGGCTGAAGAGTCTCTGCTTGTGGAATAACTTGTTTGTGGTATGGAGCTTTGTAGTGGTACCGAGGTTAACGTTTCTTTGGTTGTAGGTCTAGAAGAGACTGTCTCTTTGATGGTGGTTGCTTTTGCCGATGATGGTCTTGGTGTAGTTTGAGAAGATTCATCTTGAGTTATGTCCACTGCGCTGGCGTCTTGACAGTGTTTGTCACTTCCATTGATAGACTCAGGGTCGCATATGTGATATGGCTGAGGGGGACCTGGATCTATTACAGAGTGGTAACCGATACTGCCAACATCTTAGAGTCTGTTCCATCTTATGTTCAGAGCGTTCTTACTCTTGACAGGCATTGATGAGCCAGTTGACATTTGCTATTAACCCGTCAGCATCATGACCAATTATGTGAGTATAGATGAGAGCGTCACATACGATCTCTGCCAAGCTCACCGAGATTGTCCACGCCACAAGCCTGAGCGTCGCAACAGTACAAAGCCTGAAAAGGCTGTTCTCTCTCCATGCGATCCTTGTCTTGCAGAGCCTCGCACACTCGCTCGAATGTCTCATCCTCGGGCAACAGTTCCTTGAGGAATCTCTCCCTACACAAGGCGATACAATGTGGCGGATCTTGCACGTCTGGCGCAACGAAGCCCCAGATATGCCCTGTGCAGCCCGTCATGGCAAGAGAATAGGGACGAGATTAATATGAGAGGATAAGAGGACTGTCTTCTCTCGCTATTTCCATGCATGGCATGCTATGCTCTCTGCTTGGAGAAGAGGTGTTGAGTGACTGACGAGAAGTGGAAAGGTTTCAGCTCAGACTCAACGGCAACTCGAGACGAGGCGAGACGAAAAGTAAAGGGAAAGGAGGAGGAAAAGAAGCGAAAGCGAACGGGAACGGAAATGAAAATAAACAGAAATTGGCAGAGACGACAAAACGGAACGGAGAGTGAGAAAGGGGGCGGAGGGGAAGGAGAATGGCCACTATAACAAGGTATGACTACCATTCGAACTTTCACTTATACTCAGCTACCTACTATACCCAATGACGATGAGAACATCTCTGGAAGCACAACCCCGGTGATAGTTCTGTTGGTACAGCACAGGACCGGTAGCATGGACAAGATCAGGCTGGTGCGTCCGTCCGTCCGTCAAACTGCAAGTCCAATGCAGTCGATCCCCAGTCTCTATAGGGAGGCAAGTTTGTTCTCTGGTTACACGACGTATGCTGTACTGTAGTCACCCGCGTCCGACGAGAATAACCTCGTATGTTATGTATTTCCCTTTTCTACTCCAACGCCCTGTTTGTTTGTTTGCTTGCTTGCTTCCCAAGTCCTGCGTAGACCTGAGGAGGAGGCTTGGGCTTGCATGATGGCGGAGGCGGAGAATTAAACCTCGTGAGGTCCATCACCTTTTGTTTTTCGAGGCCTTCTGTTTTGTTTGTTCTTCAACGGCAACTAGTCTGTTTCCTTTTAGGTGTGGCTGCCACGATGGAAACGAAAAGGGCACACCGGAAACTATGGAAGCCGGCGGTATGTATGACATTGTTGACGGGGCCAGTAGAAATAAATAAAGGGCAAGCTGAGCCGGGAGACAAGGTCAGGAACAGAGTCAGAGACATGTTCAGCTGCGTTGCATGCGATACACCAAGTCACAGCAACGGTCACTGTTTGGCAGGCCAAGCGAGTGATTTGGCCAGGGTCTTGCATTCTGGTAACCAATTATAATCAATTTTTCGCGAGTATCTAGGTATTGTATTGTGTTGTATTGATGACTCTCAAGATGACTCTCCAATATGTCGGCAATAGTTGTCTTGATCAGCTTAGCTGTACAGATAGATATTCTACGTATTTATTCCCTACTTGTCATTATGTCCAATCTGCTTGTATTTTTTAATACTTGGCCTGACTGTACTGTGCGTTTGTCTGGTGGTTACACACAGGCACTTTGCCATGCTTTGCTCCCCTGCTGCATGCCTCCCGTTCAAACTACATATCCCCATCTGAATTAAATACGCGCGTCATGCGCTGCAGATTTCCATTCTTTGTCTCGAGTAATCTGCTGGTAGTCAATCGTGTCATGTCATAAATCGGTATCTTGCAGCACCCTTGATCTCACTGCCTGGTAGTTGGTTGGTGGTTTGCATAACTCAATTGGCTGACACAACCACAATCAGAGACATATGTTCTACTCTTGCATAACAATTGTTCCAAAATATGCACCTCAACTTTGCGGTGAAGACGAGACATGAATGACTACATACGACTACGAAGAGTCAGTTAGTTGTTCAAATCCTCTTTAGCCGGTGACAACTCAAGTGCATGGACAAAAAGTGCAAACACCAAGACTGGGCTCCGAGCTGAGCTGAGGCTGAATGTGACTCGGCACAACGCATTAGAGTCAAAATCGACCTTTTATCCCTTCTCTCCTCTTCTCTCTGTCCCTGACTGACTGCCTGTACAACAGAACCTCTGCAACCAAGACATCCCCCGTCACCTACATAAGGCATAACGCCATCAAACCTCTCACCGCAGAAAAGCGAGGGCGTGCAAACTCACGTGGGAAAGCGTGCCTCGAGTCTGAGCCTGGACAAAAGGATTCACCGTAAATAGAAACCTCTCTCTTCTTTGGGGGCTGAGATAGTACACGATTGGACGGATAGACTGTGTATGTATGTACTTGCACAACCTCGTATTGAGATTACCTTCTCCTGAAGAGCTGATGGAAACCCCTGCATGCATCCAGCGAACCGTTGATGTTCTACGTTAAAGAGCAGGCATGAGCAACTCAACTCGACCATTCCAACGGGCCTCGTAGACGTCATAAGTGTAGAGTCCCCTGTAACTGGGTCATGCTCCGTTCATATGATCATCGTGAATGGAAAAGGCAATTCTCGTTCAATTCACCCACCGCATTACACAAGTTGAGATTACTCCGAGCCCATTCGGTTTGATGTCCATCTTGGTGACTGCAGCTTCCCCAACGCTGCGGATTACACACTCGAGTATATTTCCGCAACAGGAGCCATCTCCTTGAAAGCGTGTGACATGGTAACCAAAGGACCGATAGCTGTTCCGTACAGTCTCAAAGTATGTTGGACAATGTGGTTGCCTCTCTCAGCGCAACCACGACAAAACAAAAGAGAAAAAAACACATTCTCAATCAAAACTCATCATGATACTGCCAAAAAATAGCAAAAGATAAATGATTTGCCGTCAGCAAGACTCGAACTTGCGTTTTCAGTGCTTCGAAGAGCCACAAACTGATGTACTGACCCCTATACGATGACGGCTGAATGGGTTTTTGATATGAAAAGGATGTCTAGTTCCAGTACATGTATCTTTACCAAAAAGCCCCACTTGATCTTTCTCAAATTGACTACTCGCTCCGCTGGAAACCATAGGAGACGAAATAGTATATCAGTTTATAACACTTGGGCTATACTCTTAGATTACTTATTTAAATACCCCAATATTTAGGAGACCAACTTTGGTGACTTGTACAACGGCCATCGAATAGCACAAAGACATACCAGTAGTTGTTTTCAGAACATTAAGATTAACGTTGAGGAAGAAGGAAACGCCGTCTAGCTCGTATAAAATTACTAAAGACTACCAATTGCCTGCCTGTACCGGGTATAATCACGCAACCTCTGTCCTCAAACTCCATCCTGTCCGCGAAGTCTAGTGTCTCCTAGATCCGTCCATTCATCCCTTGCCTTTCCTCTCTGCCCAAGTAGGGAGGGCAAGAAGGCAATAAACAACAAGCAGAAAACAAAGCAAATAACGGTCAATCATTCTAGTGTATGAGGAAGAGATTTTTCTGTATGTCATGATCAAAGAGCATTTTGTTCATTCGTATTTTCAGCGGCCAACTCGAGGCACGTGTTGGTGTTAGAAAAACGACGGCTTTGTAAGTACTCGATATTCAACGTAATCTTCGCCGTCAATGTTGATGATAGTTCCCTGAGAAACCAATTTCCCCATGAAAGGGCCATTGGCTTTGCGCTCGTACTTGACTCCCCCATACATTTTGGCATCGTCGGCGCTTGCTCTCGAGAATCGCATGCTTTCCTGGCTAGCCCATACCTTATTGAGGCGCTGCATTTCATGACTTTCATGGAACTGCTGTCGGCCGTTAGTAGCCATGCCGGGGATCTTGGCGGCCGCGGCCGCGGCTGCTTGGGCGGCAGCAGCAGCTGCTCGCTCACGGTTGGCAGCCTGCAGGTGAGCACGCTCTTGTGCTTGTTCCACACGAGTGATCTCTCGCTCAGCCAAAGCTGAGGTTCGTTCGAGCGCATTAGTGCTTTGCTGTGTCTTGCCTGCGATGGGACGAGTTGCTGGGGTCGGCTGGGCGGCATCAATGTCAATGAGTGGCTGGCGCGTTAAACGACCTTCGGCTCTAGCTGCTTCCACGCGGCGACTTTGGCGGAGTTCCTGGCGGTTCTCGTTACCTGTCCAGCTTGGTTTCGATGACTGGTCCTGGTCTTCTCCAAACACCCCAGGCAGACGAGGCGCGATCGACAAGGGAGCGAGAGCCTTGTAGCTGGTGCCTGCAGCCCTGGCTTGAGCTTCGGATATAGCCGTGATCTCGTTTTGTTGTCTTTCATCAGCTGTTTCACCGCGGTCAAGCTGTGATTGACGTACACGGCAGTACTCTTTAATTTCGTGTCGAGCAAGAGATGCCAAGTGTTTATCGAAATCAACTTCCTCGTACGGAATCCAAAGAGCCCCGGCTCCTGAGGGAAAGTTGCCATCAACAAATCGTCCGTCGCGTGTTTCTCGTACTAGCTTGACTCTGAACATGTCGTTTTGTCCCAAAATACCATATACCGCATGCCGATTCTTAGGGTTGGACTCTGCAGACTTGGCCCATGTGCCGAGGAGAATTCGGGTCGGTCTAGTGCCAGGGAGCGGGTCGACAATGTTTCGCACAGGTTGCGGTCCGCCTGGTGCTGGTTGAATGGGGGTATGCTCAACAAGAGTGCCATTAGAGGATACAGTGTTGGCAGACGTGAACCCCCCGCTGGTCCTACGCCTCTTTGCATCACGGTTGCTCTGTAAATGATCGGGAAGTTCGATGCCATAAGCAATCTGAGGTGCGTTGGCGGTGTTTTCGGTAGTCGGAATCAGCTTGGCACGACGAATGGCTTCTTGAACATCTTCCAACTCTCCAGCTGTCTGTTCGGGTTGATTCTTTTCAGTGCCTATATTCTTGGTGCGTAGTCTGACATACTCCTTAACCTGAAGATGATCCAGGCCCACAAGATGGTCGAGAAAAATGATTCTGTCAAAAGTTACCCAACTTCCGCCAGGTCCTGGAGGCAAAGGATATTCATCGGTTATAATGTTGCCGGCTCTCGTTACGGGCTGAATCCGTGTACGCAGACGCTCTCGGACGTCTATAAAGCCAATGACAGCATGTTTGCGTTCTTCTGTAGGGGCGTTTGAATCCCGCCAGTAACCCACTGTCACCCCTTTGACGGTTCCTGTGCTTGAGCGAGAGGGTTTGGCTTTTGTGGTGGCTGTAGATGTTTGACGCTCATCTGCAATAATTTTGCTTTCACTTAAGTCATTGAAGATGGAGGTCCGCTTCCGCTTGGGGTAATGGGAAGCGACAGGTTCCTCGTCTCCATTGGTCATGGTCTCATCCTCGGCATCAGATGCAGGCCGCGGGGGCGATGACTTTCGAGTACCGTTAGTGCGAGCTCTCACTATAATCTCGTCCTCGAATTCATTGAAGTCGACCCCAGAAGGGGATTGTACGGTGCTTGCTGGGTCGCTAAGCTCGCTCTCATTGTCCCCATCTCCAATCGAGACCTTGCGGCCGTTTGAGTGCCTACAAAGGTGTGTTAGCTGGCGTTGAAGTGACTATCGATGTGACTAAGCTATCAAGTGATAGGAGCCCTGCATCAAAGAAAATGACAATAGGCAGGAGGCAAAGTACACGACGAGCCGATCAGCTCAAAGAAAATGCGACGAGAATAAAAGAAGATCTCAGGAACTAGACCAGGACATAATTCTAAAGAAATGCAGTCCAAGGCTGTTCTGAGAAGTGGACGAACAGTAGTAGCCAGTACAAGCGCAGTAAAGATGAAGGGTTTGCAGGGGCCAGGATGCGAGACTGAATGAGAATTGGGAAGGGGGCTGAGGTACCTAAGGACTCTTGGAGACCCCATGTTTGAATGACAGAGACGTGTTGTGTTGTGTTGTTGTACGACTGTGACAAGCTGGGTCCACTTCTGAGAGGTGTATAAGAGCAGTTGATGCGCACACTGAATTCCTTTTTCGTCGATTTGGTGTCGAGAATAATAGGTAGTTTGAAGAACCCGATAAGAACGGTTGTGAAATGACGATGTGAAGAAGTGCAAGCATGTAAAAGTGTATAGAGAGCAGTTTGCGAAACTGAGATGAAAGTATTGTGAAGGAAGGAAGAAAGAAAAGAAGAGTGAGTAAATGTCACAGGTGCAGGTGCAAGTGCAGTGACAATAGAAGTGACAAAAAGTCACAAAATAGAAGCGACAATAGCAGTGACAACGGTTCCGCTGTTCATGTAGGCAACACTTGTTTGACACTGCCTCTGCGTCGATTTCTTTTTTTTTTTTTCCTTTCTCAATTTGTAGGTGCTGATTGATAGTCACCGTCTCACTGGAGACATCATAGTGAGATACGGATACAGTCAGGCCAGATGCGGTCAACAACAATACAACACAACGCGGCAGAGGCATCCCTAGGTGTGGACAACCCAGGTAATGCCAGCCAACTTTAGGTCGTAAGTAATCCTTGTCAAAGCCACACCACCAGGCGGGTTGCATAAAAACCAGTACCAATTGTGGTTGATAGAATTATCAGGCCATTCTTAGTGTATATATGGCCTAACAGTACACTAGCAATTTCGTCCAGATTGCTTTAAGTCCCTGTTGTTTTTTTGCGACACGTCTGGCCACTCCATAAATTCGCACAATCACTTGACTGGTCGATAAGACATTAAATAAATAAGGAAAGAGAAAGGAGCAGATGGAAAATGAAATCAAAATTTAACTTGCCTTGGAGATGGACTTCTGGCAGCAGCGGCAGCGGCAGCGGCGACGGCGACGGTAGAGGGACTTGCAGCGGTAATTACCGGTGATTTCCCATTCACAGTACTTGTCGAGGGCACAGATGGTGGTGACAGCACGCGATCCTTGGTACCTGAAGCTGAATCTGGCGCTGCTGTTGCTGTTGCTGTTGCTTCTACTGCCGCTACTACTGTTGATGATGATGATGGCAGTGGTGACCGCAGCATGGATGGCGTTGCAGCTTGAGGCTCAGTAGCCGAGTGAGGAGCAGCAAGAGGAGCATCGGTTGCAATTGAAATCGCACTATCGGGAGCTACTGGACTCTTGGTCTCAACAGCAATAGCACGGGTGGAAGTTGAATCTGGAGTTGATGCATGGGCTTGAGCATGAGTTGGTGATGCAGTCCTCGAAATGGGAGGTTTTGGAGCATTAGTCGATGAGAGCGCCGGCGATATGGGCTCTGGTGGCGCAACAGGCCTGGCCTTATCGCTGTCGACAGTCTCCATGACGCGACTTTAGAAATTTGGTGGTGATAAAGTGGAATATGAATATGTCGGCGTTGACTGATGGATGGTTGGAAAGAAAGAAAAATATGTACGGCGCGTTTCTGATTAAGTAGGCGGGTAGTATGCAGTTGATGTAAGGCAAGGCAGATCAAGCCAAAAGTAGAGTACAATATAGGTAGGTACGGATAGAGAAGAGAAAAAATGTTGCGCGTAGATTGCCGGTCGCAGTTGCAGTTGATAAATTATTGTCTCGTCGTCCTTTAGATTTTAGTCAACTACTAATCTACTAGGTACCTACGGTAGGTACTAGGTAGGTAGTGCTGCGCAACAGTGATGGAACTTACTACTGTACCTGGTAAAAGACAAGGGTTGACAAGGTGAATGTGAAGTAGCAACAGTAGCAGCAGAACTGCCACCTTTTTAATCAATTCAGTAGTACCGAGCATATGGAAAGAACAATAAATAATCCGGTCACATCAGGTAATAAGCTCAAAGTGGATGGGCGGTACAAAAAAAAACAGGAATGGGAACAGTCAAGGTCTGACCCCCTGGTTGGTTGAACATATGAATTCTGGAATCTTAAGCTGGGGGAGCCAGTGCTAAATTTCAATAAGCGCAATTCTTCAACTTGGCAAGATAGTATAAAGAGAACCAGTTTGTGGTTAAATAAGGGGGATGGGACCAGTACAGCATGACACGTAGTTGCAATCAATAAGGTTAGATAAACCCCTCATCAATCAACCGACACAAAAGCTAAAGAGTAAAACTATCAACGGAAAGATACCTGTCTGAACAATGAGCGATAGGAAAGAAAAGGGTTAAAGTACCTACCTAGGATAGAATGATGGGACGGTGCTTGTGGGGGCATGTGAAAAGCTAAAGCTAACAAAAGGCAAAAATCAACTACGTATCCGTACCTTGATAGTTGAAATTGCAATTTATCGTCAGGGACGATCGAAGAAGAAGAAAAAAGAAGAGATTGTTCAAGGAGACAGTGAGTTTCTAAAGATATCTCAGACCGGGCAGTTAGATACAACAGTTGATAACGAAGAACTAAAACAAAAACCTCATGTACAAGAAAACTCATGACACATCTGCATCTAACTACAAAGAAACAACGTATCAGCGTCAAATGACACCAACACTGAATGTTTTAGTTACCAAGGGAGGTCAATTGCCCAGAGATTGCCCATTTCACTTTCCCCCCCCCCCCACTGCTATCAAATAAATCTTCTGCGGATTTCCATCCTCCATTGGACGTTGTAGTGATAGAGATTTGCGGCGTCAACCTGGCCGATTCTAATTGGCTCATGGCATTTCCTTACCTTGATTCAATACCTTAGTACCTAATCAAGCTCAATCGTGCTCTTCAATTGAACTTCTACCAAGAATATCGTCTCTTATCTACTAACATTGATTCATCTTTCCTAACAGCTATCCTTCCCAGTTCCCCTTTCCTGTTGTTAACATTATTCGTGAGGGTCAGTCATGGTATATCCCATGTAATACTAAATACACCCCTGACAGTTCTACAAGCACCCCTATAGGTTCATGGCTCCCTTTTATCCTCCCATGAGAAAACCCTCAGATAAGGTGTTGTTGTCAAGGTGCATACTCGATGCAACTCGATGTGCCGGCACAACTCTAAAACAGTAAACCCATGTCACTCTGCCCAGCTTGATGTTGTTTTGCTTTGTCGCGTCCCCTCTCAATTGAGTCTTTCCCAACTCCAAAGTCCCCTCACACTTACCATCGACTTGTGCATCAGACTAACTAGCTTGGTTGTCAACTCGACCGACACCGCCTTGACAAATCGATTGTGGTGATCAGCATAAGGTGAGAAAGGCGGGACAAGATTCCAAATTAAGTAGTCGTGGCACAACACGCTCGTTTTTCTACCACTCAGTCCTCTCCAATCGCCCAACTCTGATTCACCTCTCTTGTGACTGACTGACTGACTGATCGTCTCGGTGCAACACCGCCTCTTAGCAGCAGCGCCAAGAACCTGTTGGGCTTGATAGCGACAATGATGCGACTAAACAAACGGATTAAATCAATAGTCACAAGCCTCAATCCAGTTGACCATCCCCCTCTGCGTACCTATACATAATCACCAATGTTTCTCCTTCTCTTTTCTTTCGCAACTCTGGCGGCTGTAAGCACGTGGGTTCTGGTGATGTACCTAGAGAATTGCTCTCAATTCGGCACTTATTAAACTGAAACCTTGAGTTGTGGCTATACTGAAAGTCAAAGCATTGATCCAAGAACTCTGATGCTCTTCTGTTACAATGCCGGAAAAGTATGACACGCCAACACAGACAGATACATACGATACATTGTGATTATGATGACATATTCCTCCCTTTGTGACCAATCATGTATCAATAGTCGTCTTGAGCAACCAATCAAGGCTGCTCATCTTTTCGAGGGAAAACTGCAATCTCGTTCGCAACTTCATGGTTCCAAAATACCTAGCCATCCCGTGCTTATACGCACGCCCTATTGTACACACCCTTGATTCCATTCTCGTTCCGGAATTGCAATTCACGTCAAGCTTTAGTTTCTGCTCAAGACTTTGACTTTTGCTCGTATATTCTACACTACTAGTACTTTTTGCATAGTGGGCTATCCCTGAACTACTACTAAACCCAGTAACTGTGTAGTTGGTTAACAACTTCAGTAACAACTCTGAGAAAATACACGCAACTCCTCGTATCAACTTCATTTCACCGCGAAACTGCCGAGACTGAAACTAAGAAACGCTAGTTACTATCAATACTCAAGACTCATGCGTTGACAACGTAGCTCGCTTCGGTCAACAGTGCAGTGCATATAGTTAATGCTCAGGGCTAAAAACGGATAAATGACTCCATGTCGCTAGAGCGCCCGCTCCTGTATCTTGTTTCTATCGACTGATCCGATGTTAAACGACCGAATATATTCCCGTCAGCGCCATATCGGGAGGTCGCCGCAACAGCGAACCAAGTCATCCATCTTACAAGTGCTTACAGGGGAGATTGAGTAACAAGAGGGCCTGGTCAGACATGCTTTACGAACAGTGCAAGAACTCATAACTCCCCTCTCTTCAACAACATGCCCCTAGTAACAATCCTCTTGTCAAGGCTCAACTCAACTGTTTGCAGCAATAACCCTCCAGAAAGCCTCGGGAACTAACGCGGAATACATGACTCGGTTGTCATCAGATTCAATCACCAAAGTCTCCATGTCCATTTTAACTTATTAATGACCCTGACGCCAACTGACTTTCAGTCTCCACGATCGACCCATCTTTTTTGTACCGACAGTTGAATAATCCCTGCTCAAATTATAATTAGTGAAATTTTCTCAAGCTTCGATTCGAGAGCAGCCGACATAACCCGCTGTGACGTTAGCTTTCCACAGGTTGGTTCGTCAGATGTTCGTTGAGTTACCATACCTCTTCTAGCCATGTGCGTCTTGCGAATCGGCAACTCGTATTGTCGTCAGCGGTTTAGTCTCGACAACTCGTAAATATGCCAAATACTATCTCACGTCAATTGTCTTTATTGTGCTTCTCCAAGTTTCAAAATATTTTATGTGGTGTGTTATGTAGTGCTTGTACCGAACGACTCAGTTGCGCTGAGTTGTGAATCTGCGCGAAGGCGTCTCGGAAAAACCGTCCGCAATTCGCCTATGATCAGAACAAACATGCGTGATATCGGTCGCAGAAACAAGACACTGGACTTATTTCTCTGAAGAGTATTTGTGCCCCGAATGTTGGACTGTATTAACTGTAACCGGCTGAGTTGTGTTGGAATTGTCTTATTTGTGGAACGTGTCCAGGGTAGCACCTAGTTGCGACTGGTTGGACTCGAAACATGTGAACCACTCGATACTCACAGGCGACTTTTGTCACGTTGGCGTAGAAAATATGACAGACCAATGTTTAGCCTACACGTCGCCAGTGAGTCTTCTGAGATAGTAGTTTATAATAATGAAACTCTGCTATACTGTATCGCAACTTTGACTATATGTGGCAGACACCGATACCTTATTGGATTCAACTTGCCCCAATCAAACATTATCCGATATTCATTATCATTGCTGAAAGCTTCTTGGTGTTAAGGCATGGGATAATGGTTGATGATTGCAACCTATATATAGATGGCCTAGTCTGCAAACGCAACAAACTTCGTAAGCCAACCAGACGACTCTGGCTATACCTTCAACATCAAAGACAGCACACGTCAGCGCAACTGGACGATCTGCTTCCCTTGAATACACATATATAATATACTCATACATCTTCTGACGTAAATCATCGTTCATGCTATAGTACAGAGTATGGAATCCCGCATCATCTATCTGGCCCATCATCGTCCTCGTCCACGACCTCTGCCCCTACCACCTCGTCCCCTACCTCCACCACGGCCCATTTTCTTGCCGCCCCTCTGCCCGCCCCTATTGTCAAATCTCTCAAACACTCTCTCCTCTCCAAAGGCCCCCTCGCCAAATCTCATGTAGTTCACAAGACCGCGATCCACAATCGCAACCAGGACGTTGCGATGTCCGTGCTTTAATCGCTGATACATTCGGCCAGGACCCTGCCAGCTCTCATTGGGTGGATCGTGAGGTGTTGATTCTAAGAGCGCCTCGATCTCCTCGAGTGTCGGTACGCATGTGTTGCCGGCATCGACAACCGCAATGCGGAAGCTGGGCGGCGGAGGGTTCTTCTTGGAAAAGGGAGGACCGCCTGATTTCCATACGTGGAAGAAAACTCTGTACGGGTCCTCGGGAGGATGAACCACGGGAGGTGTAGGTAGTGGCTTGTGCCTGGGGAGTAGGGCAAGCTGGTCGTAGATAGGCCTATACGCGCGGTACAGTCCCGGCTGAATAAGAGGTCCAGACGGATTTCGGTTTGTTGTTTGTGTCTCTGAGCCGAAGAAAGAAAACATCCATTGCCATAATGTCTTGGATTGAGGTGCTGGTGTGTGTGCTTCATAAGGGGGCGCGCGAAGAACAATAAAGCCTGCGCGCTTCAGGTTCGAGTAGACCTGATATTGGGGCAATGTGAGTTTGCCTCTCTCGCCTTCGTTGCCGATAAAAAGTGAGTATGCTGCTTCAAGACTCAAAGGAAGCCCGACGTCGTAGTCATCAGGGCCCATGCCTGTCTTGATTTTACCATCGGCATGCGGAAGAATATCTTCTAATTGTCGGTTGGGCCACCATAGATCCATGGTACCTCTTTCAACCAAGAAAATAGCCTCCTCCGGCAACAGCCAAAGCCGTCCCGTACCTAGGCGCTCAATCTTGCCCGGTATCGCTCTCCCGATATCCTTTTGCCAAGTGCCGCGCTCATGCTCGACCATGACAACTCTGTCGCGCAGCCAGAGTCCCTCTTTCTCTCCAGCCAGCTCCATCTCAGCCCACCAGTCCGGAAAACACCACCCTCGAACCCAAGCATCTTCGCGATGTATCCTCGTGTAGCCAAGTACGTTATCCATGACCTGGCGACTGGCCTCGAGAAGACCGTCTTGCGCACGGGTGCCATGTGACTCAAAATCTTTCTCGCCCTTGCGGATAGCTTTGCTTGAGACGCCATGCTTATCAAACATGGACAGGAAGAGCTTGTAGTCTGGCGCGTCCTCGTCGGCATCTTCTGTCGCAGCTCCATTGGCACGCCCAGCAGGCTGTGCTAAGGCATGGGGATTATCGTCGTCGTCAAAAGCCATAGCTGGAAAATGAACGGTTATGAATTTTGCGGAATCAAAATTGGTCTGTATCGGCTTGATTTATTCTGTACAACGGCTGAATGACTGGGGATGTTCGAGGTGATTGGCGAGAGTTGATGTTGAAAGATAATTTTCTAAAGCTGCCTGTGAAGCTTTGAGCTTGATATTTGTTACCCCGCAGTGAGGAAATGATTATATACCAAAACTGAGAGAATATTCTTAACAACGAATCAACATCGCTAACTTGGCCGAGTGGTTAAGGCGCTGTGTTTAGGTTCTCATCAGAAACCAAACCCGCAGTGGGAAACCGCGGAGGTTCGAACCCTCCAGTTAGCATAAAGCGATTCAATTCAATTTTTTTGACTTCATTTTGACCTTTTCCCGCCAAGTTTCCATGTCGAGATATGGATGGATGATTGTTTGTTTGCCTGGAAAGACATCTATCTGGAAGGCCAAAAATCGTTGCTACCCAGAACACAAGACTTTCTCTTACCAATACCTAAGAAATTGATCAATAGCTCATCAATATATTTCCTTCAACACAATATACTACATGCTGAACATATCGATCGCGCACTTGCCTACTGCCTGTGCCCCTTCCTTTACCCGAGTCCCCTGGAACGCCATGAACTATGCCCGTTATTACAAAAGTCCTGTCCTGTCTTCGCCGTCTCCCAAAATGCAAACACCCCTGGGTATACTTCAACTAGAGGGGCAACTTCGAGCGATTCAGTTCCGTTCTCTTCAGGCCCATGCACCTTCACAATGTGACCAATTCGTATTCCGGAGCACTCTCACGCTCAGTCCTGGTATGGGAGTTTCTCCCGACGCGGCTTCGGCAGCAGCACGTTTACGCTGCGGACATCTTGTTACCGACGAATGAGCGCGGCGCAATTATAATAAAAAAGTTGCTTAGAACCATATCTTGATCTTTCTGCTCATCACTCGATGAATGGTTTCTTCTGTCCTCCCACCATACAGAGCCCTAATGCTCGTAATGAATCGCGGTCGTTAGCGAGGATAACAGTCGGCGCCGGGAGCATTGGGTTGTTGGGGTCGACATGTGAGGCATCCTTTGCAGCTTGTTCAATGGCATCCATTTCCTCCTTACAGGCTTGTTGATCAAGTGGACAGATAACAATTGGCTGGCGTATCGTGACATCTCGAGCACCACTGAGATTAACCTGGAGTTGTTAGCGCAGACGATACACAGAAATGGCGGGGGCTGTACCTTGATGACCAAGTAGAATTCGATTTTGTAGAGCGTTGAAGTTGTAGTAAAAGACGTAACTTCGTAAAGAGGGAATTGAGGTTTGCCTCGCTTGACAACACCATCGGGATCCCGTAAATCTTTGGAAGGGAACACCAGTCCGACGTTGGTAGCGTATCCGGCCTCTGGCATTTTCGTCTTAACCACTTGCACTTGTCTTGAGATCTTGTTGATTTTCTTCGAAGGTTCATCGCCTTCGGGATTATATGTGATCTCCTCCTCCACAGTCAAAGTGATCTTGTCAATTGTCACGCGCTTGGCTTTACTTAGCCAGTCAAGGTTGGGTGATAGTTTGATATATACTGTAATAGGGTCGCTGGGCCCATAGCTCCATCGTGGTAGATTGATGCCGAGGTGTACAATGTTGTCGTTGGTGACTAGCTTGGATTCGGGTTTGTTATACATGCCAAACGTCGAAAGGGTATCGTAGCGTTGTAACGGTATCGGGAAAGTATATTTGTACTGATTGCTGTGACCTTGTTGGACTGTGACGACGAGCTCGTAGTATGTTTCGGCGGTCCGACTAGGCAGTTGAAGGGACGCAGGGGGAATCCGTCGATTTGACTCCTCGCCACCACGGCCATAAGGTATAAAGAGAACGAAAGGTAAATCCATAGCGATAATCCTCTCGGCTTCTTTCCCAGACGAGCATCGAAAGAGAAGCTGCTCTTTGCCGACTAGGTCCGTCGTTTCGCGGCGAGGAGCGCCTAAATGTCGTTTCGCAATGCTGTCGGCATCAGGATGTATCGTTTCTCGGCGCTGTAGACATATTCGAACGAGGGAGACCGGCACAGGCATGGAAAAGCCCTGGCCAGGGCGAATTTCGACTTTCCCTTCGATGCGCGGCTATAGAAACCCGTAATGTCAGCATAATGGAGTTGGGCGCACTGAAGATGAATGAGGCGTAAGCAAAGAAGAGCTGAGATTGACGCACCAGAGTCGCCGAAATACCGGGATAGCCCACGAGAAAGCTACTATTTGGGGGCCCTGAGACCCTCACGCTCGCAGGAGCTGCCATGATTGTGCTTTTAATTTGCAAAGCAGTGGTGAGCCGAGCGTCCTGATTGAGGTACAGTGCAGTCAGTACCTAGAGCGATGGTGTTGAGTGGGGGAGATGACGGCGATGAAGTGGGAGCGGCAACGGAGGGGGCGGCTGGCTGAGCCCCAAGGGCGACGAAAGCGTCGGGCTACGCCAGAGCCGGGGTTCGCTGAGCGTTTTTGATGCCAGAATTACACGCGAATGTCGAGGAATGGGTGATGTAGTGGTGTTCATGAATCCAAGCGTTGTTGACAGGAGTATTGTAATCGGGTGTGGTAGGTGGTTATGATGGGGGAAAGCTTAGGTATGGGGATGAACATAGAGGTGCGAAATACGGCGGCGGGTGTTTGTGTTAGGCCCTGTCCTAGGCTCCAACTCCCACTAAAGCACGGTTATACGTATTGCTCTAGTTGCCCTGCAGTTACACTATTCCCAGCGTGCGGGTTGTTTTTGGAGCAGCCCGGGCGTGTGCGTCGATGTTGCCAAGACAGTGGGGGCCAGTGACAGTGTTTTAGTCAATAATTCGAGTGCGCAAATATGGATAATGTGTTGGAAGAGTCAAAAGTCAAGATTCAAAGACGTTGTGCTGTCAAGAATGGCGAAACCATTACCATGATGACGTTCAAAATGACTTGAGAGAGGGGTCATGCTACTAAGGTAGGTACAGATTGAGTCTGACCAAGCAGCCGGGAGAAGCAGGTCGGTTAATTAAAAGTGCAAAGGATTTTGTATGTAGCTGAACAGCAGATGGATGATAAGTTGGCCCAAAAGAATATAGCAGACGAGAGCAAGTAGGCGACTATGATGGGGGCTGAATGGAAGGGATGGGATAGAGGCTCACTCTAACGCGGAGTGCGTGCAGAGTGGAGTTTATGCAGGTAATGGAAGGCAAGGGAAGAGAAGGACACTGGAGCTGGAGCTGCAGCTGTGGAGGATTGCAACGCAGCGCTCACTTGAACGAGACCTGTAGGTTTGCCAATCAAGCAAGACTGGTCATGTGCATGTTTTTGTTAGCAACTTAGGTATACATGATAATACTGCTTAGTAGGTAGATATTCCATGACTTGTATCGTTAATTAAACCCTTAGCAATTTTTCATGTGTGTAACCACTACTGGCTGCTAGCTAGGATCAGGGTCCTGTCAGCATCCAAATGCGCTTCTATCAAATCAGAGGGTTTCCGAAGTCCCATATGTGTGTGTGGTAAGGCAGCTTTGAGAGTCTTAAGGCTGACTACAGTCCATAGTACAAGCAAAAGAGTATTGTTGCCGACAGGCCGAAAACGGAGTATTCCACTGATATATGAAACATTATTTTCTTTATAAACGTTGCTCGATTCCTTGATACGATAAATAAGGTTAATCATAGCTGGCCAATACTGGCTGCTGTTTCTCTCGAGCTGCACCGTGGTTGCTGTGGCACCAACTTATTATGCGGTCATTGAATGTCATTGGATCCTTAGATCCATGTGATCGGTCATTCATTGCCTTGCGTGTAACCAGGTACAGTCCTAACAAGCCCTGTTTTCGCTACCTATGGATGTCTTACAGGTCCCCATCCCCGTCTGTACTTTGCCGAGATATATGTGATTGGTACTTCACACAAACTTCTATCAAGAAAGGGTCATAATATTCATGTCCATCTATTAAAACAAGTGCTTCAGTTCCTGCCAAGCATTGACTTTCCCATCAAGATCGTGGCTACCGGGAATAAACTCAGTTATACCCGTTGTCGTAGATCTGGATCGGCAGGAGCCACTGTGGCGGACTGGACCCTGTCACTCACGCCTGCCTCCTTTGAGTCCCTGAGTCCCTACTGCGACTTCCACATTATGTATCCTGAACGACTCGCAATTTAAAACAAGACTGGGAATATCTATACGTTGAAATTCTCCTACCAGCGGTTCGGTTCTCTTCTCGCACTATCTATACCCAAGGTACAAATTCACTACCAATAACTTCCTATATGACGACTACTTCTTCGTTCTCTTTCTCGAGGGTTTTGTATTCGTCGAAGAGCCAGTTTGAGCCTTCCTTTTAGAAGTTTTCTGAATGACTGTCTCTTCTGGATCTTTGCCTGTCTTCATCACCACTTGTCTTTTCTTCGTTGCATCGTCAATGGTCAAGACGCTTGTCCTCGAGTCTGTCGCGGAATCCGTGTCGAGAAGTTTCAGTCCCTTCATTTGGTGATCAAAGACAACTGTCGGACGATCCAAGTGAGAAACCTCTTTCGGACGCTGCACGCCTTTGGGCTCCAAATGTAGCTCCCACCGTTGCTGACCTGGCATGCGATCTGCCCCAAGAACGTCTCGTCTGTCTTCGCCGAACCAAAACACCGATTTCCCAGGAGCTCCAGCAAAGTAACAAACTTGAAACGGGAGCATACCTGATAGGCGCGATTCCTGAGATCCTTTGTACCGTTTCGCTATTGCTTCCTCCGAGACATCCTCGCCGTTGTCCAGGGCTTCTTCATACCACTCCGACAGCGGCTCACTCTCATCTGGCGTCGACTTGACCAGGATCATGACCGGTGCGATGCCACCCAGCTCCCGACGTTCATTTGGAAAGATGGGGTCGTCTCCTACAAGTGACTCTCCATTGTAACGGCAGACGTCGACACGCATTTCATAAACTCTAGCGACTGCGGTTGAACTCTCGGCAGTAGAAACAGCGATATGTGTCTGTGCTGGGTATGTCTTTCGGTCGATACCGATATACTGCAGATCAGTATTATGCAGAGAGGGATGAGTGGCCCCACTGTCAAGCAACATCTTGAAGCACACGCGGGGTGCTGTCGTGTCATCGTCGTCGTCCTCCACATAACAAGGGGCCCTCTTGTCCGACCCAAGCTCTCTGAGTTGCGTCTGGTACAACAAGACCTTTCCGCTCTTTTTACGGCCAGCTTTGCCCGCCCTTTGAGTGAAGCGACTATGGAAACCCTTCACGCGTTTGAAGCCCATTGATATTTCCCAATTGTAGGGCTTGTGACCCGTCAACAAACCCGAGTCGGCAGAAGGCTGTGCCCAAGTGGCAGCCATGAGTTGTTCAGCCTGGTGATTCCCTCCCGGAGCGAGAGGAGGTTCATACCAGAGCCAGCCTTCGCCGTACTGACTGTGATATCGGTCAAGTCTCTCCTTTCGGTCCAAGGTGAAAGACTCATACGAGGGACAGAAATCTGCCAAGTGGCCAGCATAAATGAGAGTCCACCTATCCCAGCACTTAATTTGCCCGGTTTGATAAGCTTTTATTGCGGCACGGATGTTAGTGTCACCAGCTGGACACTCATCACGCCCAAGTGATGTTGTGAGAAGGTCTATTCTTTTTCGGACACGGTGCCTTTTGGTAGATTCGAGCTCTCCACTGGGAATGTCAGTTCATTCTGCTACAACTGACTGAGATAACTTACACAGGTATCAAGTTCTCGTCGGACTCTTCCATCCATTCAAATTCCTGTCTGGCCTTGTCTCGCTGTTTTTCGAGGCCCGACAAGTCTGCCCGCGGCTGCGTTCTGCGGGTGTTGGCGATGATGGCCTCCCACTGCAGGACTGATCGCTCTGCGTTTTCTAGACGGCTCAGATTCGTACCAAGTGATGCGCCGATCGTCATTGGTGGCTCCCAATCAGGAGGGACTGGTCGCCGCTCCCTTTTGGTGCGAGTATGAATATCAGGTGAAGTCCGGGCAGCTATCTCAGAGGAACTTGATGTAGTCGTCCGCTGTTCTTCCAGTCGATTGGCTTGGGTGCCCGCTGAAGTGCTCTGAGATGGCTGTTCATCTGTATGAGGTACATCTTGAGAAGGCTCCTCTTGTCTTGACCGAAGCCTTCGACTTCGTCTAGGTCCGATGTTGATTTCTATATTGGCTGGATCACGTCCCGGACGCCATCCTGGACCTGGAGTACGAGATGCATCGCTTGCGGTTTCTTGTAGAGAATACCGGTTCTCTGTATCCTTTTCGGTGTTTGCTCTGCGCTTACCCTCCATGGTTTGATGACCTCTGCTGTCCTCGGATGAATGTTGAACAAGCAGATAGTAGTCGATTTCCTCAGTTAATTTCTACTTAAGGTCTTACATGAAAACCGAGCCCTGAATTAACAATGTTATTCCTCGCCTTCTTTGTCTCATCGACTAGTAGGCAATACCACCATCGCGGACGGTGGCGTTCTGTTGGTGAACAAAGAAACATTGGATTGCCAACCCCACCTTTCATTGAGATCAGGAACGTGATTATGCCTTTGGTTTCTTTCACCTTGTGACAAGTGTATTTTTGGCTCACTCAAACGATAGAGCTCTGTGCTTAATGTGGAGCGGGATCGCCGACCTCTTTGTTGCAGTTATTGTGAGCGAGTCCTGGCAGATGTCCATGCTCCAGGCTTGTACTCGAATGAATTTCTTTGTTCAGCCGGGACAGAAGGCAGAAGTCTTTGAACTTGAACCAGCCGGATGAATGATTGTACTCACAAGTCCCTTTTCCATTTCAACGTTTCTTCCCTTCTGTTCAACCATTCTTACGTTCTCCTTCTTCTACTTGTCCGAACACTTCGCCTGACAACCGATTCTACCCACGTACACATTTGTTCTGATAGTATACACCAGTTTATTACAGAATCACACAATGGAGGAGTCTACCGATAATGATAGCACCTGGCGAGCTTCTGAACTGGACCTAGGCCATGGCACCCCCTCAGAGTCTGCACCGGCCGTTTCTAGCGGGACACGAATTCGTAGTCGTTCTGACAGAATTCTGAAACTGTTGAGTAAGCGAACCATCGAGAAACAACTGGAACAGTATACTAATAATCCCAAGAAACAGTTTTGACATCCTTCAGCCTTGGATTTGAGGACCTCCCTTCTGAGGCCCGACAAGCATACATACGCTTCCAGCAGAACCAGGATTTCCGCGAATTCGGTGCTACACTCAATCACTTGCTTGTAGAAGAAAGGCTAGACGGATTAATGCGGCAATCCCCTGCCTTCTTGGAGGCTGCCGTTGAATTGGTCGGCAGCAGACATCCCCAGTTGGGCCTCAAAGAACGTCTTGACGGTATGCGTATTCCTATCTGTAGAAGCCATGTACTAATTATGTACCCAAGAGCTCGAGGGTCGCAAGAGGGAAGACTCGTTGAAAAGACAGTCCAATCGCTCAGACAAAAACAGACGTCGTGCCAAAAAGGAGGCTCGACGTGGCGACGAGACTAGGTCAGACGACGATAATTCAGATCGTAAGTCTTTTACCCAGTGTCGTGACTAGATTGGGTATTGATACTCATGTTAGGTCCTTTAAATGCAAGGTTGGCAAAAACACTAACCACGAAAAAACCTCGGATTCGTCGGAAGAAAGGTCGGAAGGCCCAGAAGGGCCAGGCAGAAGGTCAGACTCGACTCGGGACAGGCGCTCAGTACAGCTTGCCCAAAGCCCCTACTATCATTGTGTCGGATGAAAACACGGGCAATGAAGAAGGCCAGAATGCTCCTGTCAACACACCGGTTTTACCTGGGTTTGTCATTAGCACTCGGACAGGCTCTAAAAATCGAGACGGGGTCAACCCCAGAATCGAAGAGATGCGGAATAGACAGGGCCAGGGAACAACTCGATCTAAGAACACGATGGAGCTTACCCACCCTGACTTCCATCTTTATCCTTACAAGGGATGGAAGGTTGAGCAACCTACAGTTCTTCTTCATCGAGCCAGGAACTTTCTCGCTGACGAGGACATCGACCGAACTTTGGACTGGAGCCAGAAGTTCGCGGAACTATCCGAGTATTTCTCATACCTCCTTCACAACTGGCAAGGCGAGGAATGGGGCGCCGAGCTACATGAGGTCATTGACATGCTTCACACGCATTGGGTGTATGAGCAGTATCATTACGGCGCGCCCAAGCTCAACCTCAATTTCAACAATGTATGGCCGAAGCAAAGCAAGAGGCTACCTCCTATTCCAGGCACAGATTGCCCCGTTGAGAATTTGGACGGAGCGGAGGATGGCGACTTGGGCGAGAGAAAGCTGCTCCTCAACAAAATCTGCCCAGCCATTGATGTCCACTACAAGGTACCCTCGAAAGCACTGCCGAAGTACATTGAACTTTACACTGCCGATGCCCCTCATACTTGGCGAGTTCCGTTCGAGTCCATCTCTCCTAGTCAGGGATTGATGAACCTGGAGAATGACATGTATGAAAAGTGTGTATTCTCAAACATGTCCGACACCTGCAAGGGCCTCGAAACAGCCGAAGCCAAATTCAAATCAGAGTACGGCAAAGAGCCTTTTGGCTTTGAGACACTTGAGGCGTTCGCCGCGCTTCGTGGAACTCGACGTGCAGCCCTTCAACAGACCCTGAGCCCTCTGAATAATGCCGAGAATCTTGCAGTCTGCAATATCTTCCGTACACTTATCCTACCCCCAGCCAAGATCCCAGAAAAACCAGATGCAGGTATCATTCTTCCTACTATGCAGGTTGCCGAGGTCCCTCAGAAGGAGTCTCGGGACCCCTTTGGCTATACTCTAGCGCACAGGTGGTACATGAGAGCAGACCAGCACTGGGGAGACTGGGCGTACGAGCACGCTGTCAAAGAATGCCATGGCCACAGGTTGTGGGAGGAACGCAAAGAGCCCATTATGGATCTTCCTAGGAATTTCAAGGGACCTTATGTTCACGACTTTTTGGATCATGAAATGAAAAAGGCGGTGTTACTGTTGAAAATGTGCGAAGTCCTACGGGATCGGTTGTTGTTGCAGAAAAAACGAACGCCGCGGAGTTTCTTGACAGATGTTTCCCAGTGCCTAGCTGATGGGATGGCAGGAAAACATTGGGAAGACGCTGGCCTAAAGTTCCCTGAAGAAGACTTCGTACCTGGCTCTCGAGACTTGGTTCACATTAGACCTGAGGAAGAGGACCTTTTGCGATTGCTGGGCCAAAATTCCATCAACAAAAAGACGGTGGACCCCAAAACCAAGGGGTTCAAGGTCGGTCATCGTTCTAGGCTATTTGAAAAGAGAGTCAAGGAGATGTTTTATGGAGAAGGCACGAAAAATGTCCACAAGATTGGCTTTGATGAGTTCATGGAAGAACTCAACCGGGATTGTGATGGCCCAGTAAAGTGTTGGAGATTTTCAGAAGATGAGGCTTGGAAGGAAATTTCTATACTCCAAAAGAATGGAGTCATCGTATCACATGGACGAACGGTGCACCGCACTGAGGCCGATCTTCACCCCGAGCAACTTGTCAGGTGGCTCGACACAGACAAGGACCTGGGTGCATTCGTACAAGATCAGGACAAAGTCAGCTCCAAGGAACCCACAAAGGATGCTGAGGTCAGTCACGAAAATGATGAGATTGAAACAATCTCAACGGCCATCAGCATCCCTGAGTCAAAGACCCCTGGAGATTATCTGTTCGGACTACCCAGAACTGAACATCTTCGCAATTATGAAGATCTTGTGGACATTGACATTGACACTCTTGAACAAGATATGCGCAAAACTAAACGATTCTACACCCGACTCTGCTTCCGACTTGGAAGAACCATCCACGACCTCCAAGCCAAGCGGGAGACATACAGGCAACAGCTCACTGTCGACCAGCGAGAGCAGAACCGTGACTTCCTAGATTTTGTCGTGCGACTGTGGGATTCCGATGCCGCTTGTCGACCGAACAACAAGGAGAAGAACCCGAAGAAGGGTGATGTCAAGCGTATTACACCAGCATACCAAGATATCATCAAGATAGTTGAGCCAGAAGCTTACGACACACGCTGGGACCAGTACGTTCTCAGCAAGGATCATCATGAGGACGACCTCCTGAATCGCGAGAAAATTCGAAAAGGAATTATTCGCGAGGCGTATGAGAACAAGAGCATGATTTTCCCAAGCCGCATTGATCGCTATACCGATGAGGACGGCCTGACGGTTGAACTACCCCGTCGCCATGAGCCAGTGTGGTCTTTTGCACACCCTGAACGAAAAGGCAAGGCACCACGATACTGGGACATGAACCGCTGGCCACTTCATCTTCAGAGCGAATCGACGGCGGAGAGAATCAGATCAGGGAACTTCCATGAGGACGCTCGAGCGATATTTTCGTCCGCTATTGTCACGCCTTCAGACTCTCCTACTACGCCAGCTGTACAAAAGACAAGCCAAGAAGTAGATGAAGAAGTAGATGAAGAATTGAACGAGGAAGAGGAAGAGGATGAAGATACTGCAGTATCTGGAATCTCAGAACAGGAGGCAGACACATCAGAACACCAAGGTAAAACTATCCCCGGAATTGGGAAAGAGTTTGCCGTGACGTATGCAGACGTGGCAGAGTCTCGTCGCACTTTTACACCTGGGCCACCCCATTACTTCCTCGGCAGCACTCCCCTACAGAAGAAGTATATTGAGAACCGTATCAAGAGCGGTAAGTTTCAAGTTACATTACTTTGAGTTTTATTCTAACAGTTGATAGGGATCGCATCAGTAGAGCCGCCCAGCTTTACCTGGCGTCAGCGCTTGGGAGCTCTGTTTGGCCGCAGAATCGTCAATGACCCGACGGCTCTGCCAGAAGTGAACCCTCGCGACATCCCTGAGAGCAAACCACGAAGTGAAAACTCCGACGACGAATCCGAAGAGGACATGCCTGGTGTTATGGAAAATGACGATATTGACGTCGTGATGGAAGAACTGGTGACACAGCAGCCACATCGGAATGATCATGAGCTTCCAGAAGCACCGTCGCCAATGGTTCCGTCCTTCCCTCATTCTTCTAATGAGGCCCCTGCAGAGTCTACTCCCGCAGTTGTTCAGGGTGGAAGTCGTCTGGCTGGGCAGGAGAGTGAGCGAGAACCCCCTAGGCCGCTGTCACGAGGACGACGAGGGCGATCCCGTCATCTGGAAACTCAACAGCTTCACTTGACGATAGAAGAGCCGGAATCAGAGCCCTCTGTTGTGTACACACAAGAAGAAATGCCAGATTCAAGTCACAGGGCTCTTTATGATTCGGACTGACGAGGGTGACTGAAGCGTGGTACGATTGTACTCTAGATTACTGGTTGGGAAAATGAGTGGCTGTGAGATATGAGATCTGGAGGATTCTAATGACTGGATATGTTGGAGACTAGCGACAAGATCTTGAAGCTTTCAATATTTTAAGGCGCGTTATTGCTTTTAAGGTTGACTGTTATACATAGGATAGTGGGCTTGGACTTGTAGGGAAATTTAAGTTTCAGAGTTTGGGTTGTCAAGTTGGCATACAGTACATAGTTGTCATCAACAGCTAGATTTCCCAAAATAGAGCATGCCAAAGAGGATTTAACGAGCCTTGAATTCTCTAACTAAATGAGGGGAAACGGTGCGCCGTTTTGCTCAATCGAGCAGCTGTGCACGTGACCCAAGCTCGGCCAATCAGGTCGCGGCATTTGCTAACAATAGTACATCTATCCATATTGTTTGATTCGCTCCGGTGCTATGGCCAGGGTTATGGTTCACACAAGGGTCTAAACCATTTGCTATCTCCAGTCGTTGTCTAGCTAGCAGAACAGTGAGTATTTTGCGGACTCTGAATGGTTTATCTTTTATAAGACAAACAGGTCTTCTCCACGAGTCTCCATTTTTCAATTCCCAAACAGCAGGGAAACTGTCTGACGTGATGCCCTGAAAGAACGCAAATGGGTAAAGATTTGCGGGTTCGTCAACGGGGCGACATGGATGTTGACAATATTGCTAAAGTCGATTGATTAATAGCTGTTTCTTCGATCTTGAAAAGGGTGACCTTGTTGGAAAATCCATTTCAGATTTGCATGTAAAGATCGATGTTGGCCGAAGTTCATGTTATAAGAGATTCTGGGACCAGTCAAAAAGAGCTGGCGACATATCAAAACTTCTCGAAGAATGGAAGAAGGCACCGGAAGTTTGGACATCGCTAGTCACTTACACCTAACAGACTTGCTTTTTTTGTTAGCAGTTGAATCGATCGATGAAAGAAGTAGGCTGTGCCTGGAGATCGGGTAACCCGTGTAGGTAACCCGGAAGGAGCTCATATGTCTAGGACAGACAATGTCTCTCATCCATCGCGATGCCATTGTCTCGATTCGGCCCGCTAAAAACAGAGTGACGTCAAAAGGTAATCTGAGGTTAAGATTGAGCGACACAAGTTATTTCACCCGCAAACGATAGAAACGGTGGAGAAGCTGAGAGGGCCCTTTGCAAATACGGTCTGATGCTTCATCTTCTGACAGTGAATTTCAATTGTTGATTGGATAGTTGAGAGCGCAGCGGATACCCAATGCAAGCTGGATCTTGGCATTAACTGCGACAGGGACTGAAGCGTTGCAATGGCACGCTTTTGACTGTCCGGTAGTCCGGTCAAGTTGACGGTATACTGTATCGTACTGTGCAGAGAAGTTGCGATGCTTTAACAGTCTCTGAGGAAGCAATTGAGCGATGAGTTGCTTTTGTGTCTTTTCAAGTCTCTTGATTGATGCTGATACTTAAGAGACGGCAAGGTTGAGCCTCAGCTCTACTAAGGCAATGCTTGTGCCATTTCAAGACATTGGCAAGACGGGAAGGAACAGCAACCTTTCACGAATATTTCCATATCACGTGTGGAGCCATAGCTTCGTTTTGTTTAGTCCCAGGAACTAAAATTTATCCTAAACTGATACAAAGAAGATCCTTGAGAGTTTTGATTTTATTGAGAGCTATCTGGCTTGTTTTGTCAAATGATCCTCACTTGAAGAACCTCGGGTGCCATGACGTCGCATTCCCCACGCTCCAGCCTTCTCCAGGCCCCTCAATGTTTAGTTTACTTCCCCAACTCTCCGCAGAATTTGTACCAGAGTCTATGCGCTTCTCCACGATCGATGTTTACTGTAAGTGCGGAGGATGATACTGTGTAACTAATCATGGTGATTCCACAGAGAAATAGTCGTTCGCTGAAGAGGATCAATTCGTTCGGCTGTCTGCTGCTCGTGTAGATCTATAGAAACATTCTCCAGGCCCCATGACACCTGTTCGCTCTCAGGAATTCCCAAAACCTTTACCATGGTACAGGGATCATGGCCATGCCGATCACGGGCTTACAGAAGTGCGGACCGCGAGAGTCAGTACATACCTTACTGTATGCACAGTACAGTCCTGCCCTTGGCCGATGGGTCCATCCCATCATAGACAGCCAAGGCCAAGGCGACCACGGGTGTATAACCAAGGTCTGTCTGAGAGGCCAGCTTCGAGTGTATGACTCAGGTGGAGATATCATGAGAGGCCCAGTAGCAAGTTCTACATGACTCTGCAGTACAACATGCAAACACCCTTGAGCTCTGTTTTCTTTATAAACCTAAGTGGCTCCTGCTTGGATGTCCATGTTCACCGCATCAAATTCTTTCTTTTGTCTCTCAGTACAGAGTTCGGGCGTGAGGCTTCTGCTTTGATACCCCTTCACCATGTTCAAGAAGTACTTTGGCCTTCGAGGCCAGTCCCTCAACTATGCCATTAGTGCTATTGCGGGAACTGATTTTCTGCTCTTTGGTTATGGTGAGGTCAACCGCCGCGCTCACAGACAAGACAACGATTTGGATATGAGCTTTCTAATGAACCTGAACTAATAATTACTGTAGACCAAGGCGTCATGGGTGGTATCCTAACAATGGCTCCATTCATGGAACAGTTCCCCGACATGCACAGTGAGGATCCTAGCGTGTCTGCAGCTGTTCGAAAGAACCGCTCAAACTACCAAGGTATTGCCGTGTCGTCTTACAACTTGGGTTGCTTCTTTGGTGCTATCATCACCATCTTTCTCGGGAACAAACTTGGCCGCAAAAGGATGATCATGCTTGGAACCACAATTATGGTTATTGGTGCCGCTCTTCAGGCCTCTGCGTACTCTCTGGAACATTTTATCATCGGACGAATTATTACTGGTCTCGGTAACGGTGGTAACACTTCTACCGTCCCCATGTGGCAATCAGAAACATGCTCTGCTCATAAGCGTGGTAAACTGGTCATGATCGAAGGTGCTCTGATCACGCTTGGCATCACTATTTCATACTGGGTCGACTATGGCATGTACTTTGCGCAGGACACTTCTGCTTGCTGGCGATTCCCAATGGCTTTCCAAATCGTCTTTTGTCTCATCATTATGGCCTTTGTTATGAACCTGCCCGAATCTCCTCGCTGGCTTGTGCTCAAGGGTCGCGATGATGATGCAAAGGAAGTCATTGCTGCGATCGCTGATCAGGATGTCCAGACTAAGTACGTCGACAACGAGTTCAGGGCCATGAAAGACACTACCACAGAGATGAGCAAGGGAGCGTTTTCGGACCTGTTCTCTCGAAACGACAATAAGAACCTTCACCGTACCATCCTTGCCTTTGTCAACCAAATGTTCCAACAGGTAAAACAGCGTTTCTTAGTGTTGGCTTTAAGCATGCTAATTTTGAACAACAGATCTCTGGAATTAACTTAATCACTTACTATGCCGCTTCCATCTATTCCGGACTCGGCATGACAGGACACATGCCACTTCTCATGGCTGCTCTGAACGGTACCGAGTACTTTTTAGCCTCTCTTCCTGCAATTTGGCTGGTGGAGCGTGTCGGTCGCCGAAAGCTCATGCTTTTCGGTGCAGCTGGACAATGTGCATCGATGGCTATCCTCGCTGGTGTAGGCTCTAGCGATGCGAGGGCATGCCAGATTGTGGGCATTGTGTTCTTGTTTGTCTTCAACTCGTTCTTCGCTGTTGGCTGGCTTGGAATGACATGGCTATACCCAGCTGAGATTACACCTCTGCGAATCCGTGCTCCTGCCAACGCTCTGTCAACGTCGAGTAACTGGATATTCAACTGGTTGGTTGTCATGATCACTCCTCCAGCTTTTAAGAATATCGGATCCAACACATATATCATATTCGCCATCATCAACGCCATCATGGTTCCCTCGGTTTACTTCTTCTTCCCTGAGACGGCATATCGATCATTGGAGGAGATGGATACTATCTTCCAAAAGGTGGAGCATGGAATGAAGGGCGCTCTTGGCGTTGTTAAGCAGGCCAAGATCGAGCCCCGAAGATACGATAACAACGGAAACCTTCTGATTGCTGTCGAAGAAGTGGAAGAGAAGGCTCATGCCGAGCACCGAAGTGGACGTGGAAGCTCGAGTGGACAAAGCGGTGAACATAACAACGCCGCCATGTTTACGTCGCACGATGAGGAAAATCAGCGCCGTGAGACTTGAAGAGACATTATTGGTTGATGGCGGCCTTCTTTTGGAGAAGTTGTCATACTCTTAAAATGGATGAAAGATGATGATGAGGCTGAGTGTAGAACCGGCATCATGCTTGATGCGCAAATACCATAGATACCCGTTTCAATAGAAGTCTTGAAATTCGATTCGCCAATGTCTGTTTTGTAACCTTGTATGCTCCGAGGGGTAGGTCTGTGTGCATGATAAAGGCCGTTTGGAGAGGTGATGATACTGACCATGGATAAAAGAATTGGATTTTCTTACATGTTTCAACGAGCCATTGAAATCGCTTATTTACCCAAAGCGATGCCTAATGCGTACTGGAAGAAAGAGTTGGCGGGCTGCTTCATGTATCACAAGCCAAATCTGAGACGTGTTTCAGCTCTGAATATGACCGGTAACAACTCTAACTTTAGCAGCTGTTACCCACTAAACAGCTTTACAGATTGACTCTATTGGCTCCTCTTGAGCTACCCCGCCATTGTTGACATGCTTGGGCTGTCACCTCCTCCCAGACTTGAAGCAACCACGGATCTAAGGGAAGACGGCATTGGGTATCAAAGAACACCAAAGCTACAGGGGCATTAAAGGCTGATTGATAAACTGTTAACTTAGTAGCTTTACGGGGCCCTGTCTACCTATTTAACCTCTTTTTTTATCACTTTTCTTTTTAGATTACTTATTTAGTGCTCTTGCATCTTTCCTCAACGGACCCTTTCAAACCCCACTTCAACATCCCACCCGCCACGACGTTACCTCACCTTTTACCTCCAACTCCCCTTCAACTTTCAAACTTCTTCAAAGCCTTTACACGCAAATTCCTTCAAAATGGTCGACCGTCCTAACAAGCCCTCGGCACTTGCCTCAACCCCCGCGGCTCCCCCTCAAGCTGTTGCCGACATTACCCACGACAACTCCCGCGTCAAGGCCGTTCTTCCCTCGGGCGAGAGTGTTGAGGTCCTCCTCCATGGTGCTACCGTAATCAGCTGGAAGGACGCCTCAGGAGCTGAGAAGCTCTGGGTCAGCGAGACTGCTGCTCTTGATGGCAGTGCTCCCGTTCGAGGAGGTATTCCAATCGTCTTCCCTGTACGACCACCTCCAAGCCACAATCTCCCATTGCTATCTCTCTAATTCGAATATCTGCAGGTCTTTGGTACCGCCCCCGACCACGAACCCGTAGCCAAGCTTCCCCAGCACGGATTTGCTCGCAACTCACGATGGGAGTTCCTCGGCAAGTCCACCAGCGAGGGCTCCAGCTCCAGTGTCAAGCTCGACTTTGGTCTGTCCTCTGAGAGTATCAGCGACGATTTCAAGGCTCTCTGGCCCTACAAGTTTGCTCTTATCTACAGTGTCTCTCTCGACAGCGAGAGTCTCAACACCTCAATTGTTATCACCAACGACGGCGATGCTGCGTTTGACTTCCAGACTCTTCTTCACACTTACTTCAAGATCAGCGTATGTTTTTATCCATACATTTCGAACGACCTTGAACTGACTATTTCAAGGATATCGCCTCTACAGAGGTCACTGGTCTCGAGGACTCTGTCTACTTATCCAAGGTCTCTGGCTCAGAAGCCACTCAATCCGGCGCCATCACCTTCTCTGGTGAGACCGACTCCGTGTACACCCCCGCCAACGGTCCCAAGCACCCCGTCGTCATCTTCGAGTCCGGCAGCCCCCGCTACCGCATCGTCCGCGACAACCTCGACCAGGTCGTTGTCTGGAACCCCTGGGTCGACAAGTCCGCCGGCATCAAGGACTTTTCTCCCAAGGACGGCTGGAAGAACATGCTGTGCGTTGAGCCCGGTTCCGTCAAGGGCTGGCAGAAGCTGGAGAAGGGCGATGCTTTTGAGGCGGCGCAAACCATCACACTGGCTTGAAGGTGCGACAGTGCAAGCAAGAATGGCGAGGAAGCGATCAAATTCAAGATATGAAAGTTTTTATGTAACGGCAGCACAATAATTTCAGATGGACATGATATCAGTTTACATCTATTTTTGACAACCGGATGAGGTACAGTAGTACCAAATGTTAAGTCCATATCTATGCTTAGAGCTCAGAGAGAAGCAAGCAATGCATTGAATAAATCAAAGAATATCAACAAATTGTGCTCAATTAATATTGTTCAGAAATGGACCTTTACTCATATCACGCCTGAATTGTGTCATTTGTCTTTTTGGTGCTCAACACCATATACGTGCTTTTCATTTTGTTCTTGTTGGATACCCATTTTCATCAACTTAATCTCATGCTCCCATTCATACCGCCTTTTCTTCTCTCGAGAAGTGATCAGCCACCAAGAATGCCAGCTCAAGAGCCTGCTTCTCGTTGAGTCTCGGGTCGCAGAAACTAGTGTAGTTTGTCGACAAATCATCCTCGCCCAAGTCCTCGCTACCACCCAAGCACTCTGTAACAGCATCACCAGTGAGCTCAAGGTGCATACCGCCAAGATTGCTGCCCTGCTCCTTATGGATGCGCAGTGTCTCTTGAAGCTCACGGTAGATGTCGCCGAAACGACGTGTCTTGATGCCTGTGGGTGTGGACAGCGTGTTGCCGTGCATAGGGTCGCATTGCCAGACAACAGTGCGACGGTACTCTGAGTCTTCTACAGCACGGATGTGCGTGGGTAGGAGATCGCCCACTTTGGCGGCGCCGTAGCGTGTGATGAGGGTGATCTTGCCGGGCTCGCAAGATGGGTTTAGGGTGCGGAGAAGAGAGAGGAGGTCTGAGGCCGGCGTTGTAGGACCAACCTTTATGCCAATGGGGTTGGCAATGCCACGGAAGAACTCGACGTGGGCATGGTCAATCTGGCGTGTGCGATCGCCAATCCAGATGAAGTGAGCAGAAGTGTCGTAGTATTCCTTCTTCTCGCCGTCGCTACCCGGAGGCGTGGGGCTCACAGTCCGGGCCGTAGGCTTGTCAAGCAGACGAGTCAGAGGCTGCTCATAATCAAGCAAAAGACCCTCATGACTAGTGAAGAGCTCAACAGAGTCGAGCTCACCAGGTCGAGCGTTAATGACCTGGAGGAAGCGCAGTGTCTGCTGAATGCTCGAAGCAATAGCTGAGTACTTCTCCTTGAGCTCCGGGTCCCGCACATGGCCAAGGCCCCAGTCAAGCGGCCGATGGAGATCAGCGATACCCGAGGCGAGAGCGGCACGGATGTAGTTCAGGGTTGCAGCAGAGTGGTGGTAGGCTTTAACAAGGCGGTTGGGGTCAATCTCACGATCCTCGAGACGGAAGCCGTTGATGATGTCGCCCTTGAAACTGGGAACTTCCTTTCCATCGACCATCTCAGTAGGGCTTGATCGTGGCTTCGCATACTGTCCAGCCATTCGACCAATGCGCACAACTCGCTTGTTGGTTCCCCAGATGAGAACGACACTCATTTGCAATAGCAGCTTGATCTTGCTCTCGATAGGGCCCTGGCGGCAGTAGTCAAAGAGCTCTGCGCAGTCGCCGCCCTGGAGAAGAAAAGCGTTGCCTTGTGCGACATCGCGGAGATGAGCCTTCAGAGCAATGATTTCATTGGGATGCACCAGAGGAGGAAGGTCAGAGAGTTCCTGAACTGCTTTGGCGAGAGGCTCTGGGTCTGGGTAGTTGGGCGATTGCTTCATGGGCTTTGAGCGCCAAGAGGAGGGATCCCAGGCGGCGGAGGAGGATGAAGCCATATTGAAAGCTGGTTTGTGTAAGAGAGTGCAAGCAATGGGATTCCAAATTCAACAGAGTAGAACCACACAAAGGTGAGATGTTCAAACAACTAGACTGAATCAACCTAGACCTCCTTTGATATTTCCAATGCAATTGAAAAAGTGGTGGAGGAATTGAAAGGGTGTTGTTGTTGGAGAAATGAGTCACAGTGAACAAAGAAAGATGCTCAAGATGCGACAGACCCCGGAAAATGAGGTTGGACAATTAAACAAAGAAATGTGGCGTAACCGAATAAAAACTCCGTCATTTTTCTTTCCACACATTGATTGGAGTTTTATTATGTGGCGTCAACAACTTGGACGAATAATGCTCAAAGGGATAAATGGAAAGTGCACTACAGCCTGATCTGAACTTTAATAACACGTTTAATGATGCTTGATTGAGACTGAAAAGAGACAAAGGATGCCAGAAGCAGAATCGAACCATTGGTTTGTGTGCCTCGCAGTGCTTGCACCTATACAGCAGGCCTCAGCTTAACGCTAGATACTTGGGCATGAGAGGTTCGCGAAGATACCTTAGTACTAATAAGGTAGGAGTTTTCAACTTCTGGACAATGAGATGAAATTCTACAATTTAGCATCCAGCATGTGAGCTTCCATCATACTGACCTCGGGCTCTCTTATGTCCTCCGCCTGGAACTGGAACTGCTGCCCCTCCAAACCCCACCATAGCTCTTTGCCTCCACTATAATTCCAACCACCTAAAGCCAAGCCGACCTAGCTACACCTTAGCCTCACTTCACCACCAACAAACACAACAGAAACAAAATGACCGACGAAACCCCTTCACAGACAGCAAAGTCCGCCGAGGACCGCAAGGCCGCTTCAGCCCTCGAGAACCTCGATGCTGCCGACTCCCCTTCGACACCACAAAACGTCGACGCCGACGCGGCTAACAAAGCCATCAAGAGCCTCGGCTCCAGCAAGGCCTCAGCCTCTGCTACTTCCCATAAGAACGTCAAGGTCGATGCTGCTGACGTTGCTCTTCTTGTTGAGGAGCTTGAATTGCCCAAGCCAAAGGCTACCGAGCTGCTCAAGAGCAACGAGGGTGATGCTGTCAAGGCTATGAGGGCGTTTATCAAGGCTTAAAGACGATGTCACGACGAGGCGTCGCAATTTCGTCTTTCTCCGCCAAGGGCTGGTGGGAAGGGGCGCGACAATTAGAACAAGAGGCATTCATGACACTGGCGTTTAGCGAGCATGCCGCAAAGATATTACCAACAATATAAGACACGACCAACCTTCAAATCTAACAGTCTTCAGCCTTCTACAGTCACATAAACACGAGTCGGAAATATTGTAGATCAATTACCCTAATGGATTCTCAAGTGTACCAGCTTCTACATATGCGTAGAGTAACCAGTCAATGCCATTCCACCAAACGCCTAGTTGGAGGTCCTGTCTGTTCCCGTGGTATCCCCTCCCATGGCAAAACGAGTGATTGTTATCAGCCATGATGTATGCGCGCAATCTAATATGAACCCACAAACTCCGGATCAAAACCTGCCCATGTACTATTATGCCACCTTGACCATATCCAATCTATCACTTCCAGGTTCTCGCTAAAGGACTTCCGATCTTTGGGGCAAACTGCAGACTCTTGCGTCGTGCAGCCATGAGCCGCATGAGCACACCATCATCCTTGGTCTGGCTGAGGAGACCAGCGCCCATCTCACGGATCGACTTCTTCGGGGGGCACGTTCGCATCAGGAGAGCATCCTTTGTGGGTGACTCGTCCAGGTCGTCATCGTCATCGTCGTCAGCGGAAGCTGACTCAAGGTCGAGATTTGCAGCGTATCGTGCAATTGCCTCCGGAGCAGGTGTCTTGGGGACAGGAGTGAGAATAGCTTCAGACCACTCAAAATCCTCCATATCCTCATCTTCGTCTTGCTCTGAGGGAGTGTACATCCATTGTGTACTCTGGCGACGGTTGTTAGGAGTAGAAGGAGTAGTACGAGAGCCTCCCTTAGTAGGGCTGGTGACGAGAGTGCCATTCATGTTGGCAAGAGCCTTAGGCTCCATACTCTTGCGACGACGAGCTCCACCACGGGGGACGTTGCTCGTGTCAATCTTGTAGGGGCTTTCCTCAACCCAATCGTTCAAACGCTCGCAACTAGCACATGTCAGCTATGGCCATTAAAATGAAAGGATGTGTTCAACTTACTCAAGCACCCAACTAACTCCAACACACTGGACGACTCCGTTGCTTTCACGGACCTTCTCCAGTGTGCGTTTGCTGCCATCCTTGAATACAACATGTGTGATTCCAACCTTGCTTGAAGTCATATCGTTTTCAGAACCGTTAGGGTTCCAGCTCCATGACTTCATGCACCTAGCGCCCATCTGAGTGAGCAGGTCCACAAAGATGCTGCTAGCATCAGCTCCTTCGCTGGTATATACATCAACAAAGACGACGGCACCACGAAGGATGGCGGGATTCAGATCGCGACGGGGTGTTCGCGCAGGTGTTCCCAGTGAAGACCAGAGGTCTGACTTTGAGGGAGTGGCTGCAACAGGGGTGGAGGGGGCGGAGGGACTCTCAGGAATGGTAGCCGGCATGCTCTTCCTTCCTTTGGAAGAATATGGGATCGCAACACCGCTGCTTGTTGGTCCAGAGGGGCGCTTGGGAGCGACTCGCGAAGCGCTGAAGCTACGCTTCTTGAGAGGGGTAGGCGAGGAGTCGTCCGCAGGCTTCAAAGGCACCTTGGTAGTAGTGTTGAAAGTCTTCATGACAGGGCGAACAGGGGTGGTGGGGACCATTGAGGAGGGCATCTCGTTTTCGTCGCCGTATTCCTGGCTAGCTTCAGAAAGGGTGTCGTCAAACGCATCGGTATTAACAACCTCCTCCAGGACATCAGACTCCATCAAGGACATCTCGTTGGCCTCCTGGGCCAGTTCAACGTCTTCCTCGGTAACATCCATGTCATCAAAATCGGGATCCATAATCTCTGCAATGTCATCCGTTTGTAAATCTTCCATGCCTGCTCGAACAGTCATTTCATCATCGAAGAAGTGAGTCGAAGCTGGCGAATCATTAGACTTGGGAGTCGCAACGCGTCCGGAAAGTACGCCAGCCTTCTTCTCTCCAGAAGTCAAAGGTGCCATCTTGACTGGAGTGCTAGCCTTCCAAGAACCTAAGCGATCAGCAAGAGCGCTGAATCCGCCAATAGAGGCTCGGGAGGGTTTCGGCGTCTTGCGACCAAATGGTGTTGGGGTGACAGGTACTGCGTTGGTGGGTGCAGAGTCCTCGTCATCTGATTCAGAATCCGTATCCTGGGGCTCCAGATCTTTTTCTCGAAGCTGGTACATAGGATTCTGTTCCTGCATGGGCGACTGGGTGGGGATTTGGTTCTTAGTTTCAATCCCTTCAAGACCGATGTCCGCCTCGACAACATCCTCATCGACGACCATGCTGTCCTCCTCATCTTCGGTAAGATCAGCCGCCTCTGCAATTGGTTCGGGTTCAGCAACAGCCTCCTCCTGAATATCCTCGACGGTCTCTGGCTCATCCACGGCATCCATCTCGTCTTGGGGTTCATCGACAATACCCATATCCTTCTTCCAGGCGGGGTCGGCATAGCGGGGAAGGACAGCAGATAGACGACCGGGGAACTCCAAGTTTTCCAAAGGTTGGTTGAAGACGTCTTCCTCAACTGTGTCAAGATCCAACTCGGCTTGCTCCTCCGACATGAGCTTATCAGAAGGTCGGGTGGAGGGAGCACGAGAAGGGGTACCCAGAACCAGAGGTTTCATGATTAGTGGTTCACCAAAAGCACCAACGTCTCGGGGTCGAGGTTCCGTGACGGGCTTCAGTCCAGGCATGGCCCGCTTAGGTGGCGAAAGGAGAAGAGAAGCCTTCATTGCTGACTGGGATTGTTGAGGCTGTAGGGAAACTTCAAAGTTAAAACCCTTGATGGGTGACTGGGGTCGCTTAGCCGCAGACTGAAGTAGGGAGTTCCCGAAAGAAAACACATCTTCAGCCTGGGTGTCGCCTTCCTGGGTCTTTTTCATAGTCGATCCAGGGAGAGCAATGTGACCAATACGGCGAGCTGGTGATCTCAATGTGTCCTTGTCGGGTGAAGCAGGTTGCCTCTTGGCAGGAGATCTCAATGCATGTGCGCCGAGGCTCGGAGGGTTGCTGATGCTTTCAGAAGCGCTTATTGACTCGGTGGGTTCTTCGGTTTGTTCTGGTTGAGGCTTGACCATGTTGGTAGGGGGCTTGATCGGGCTCTTCATCATGGGTTTGGCAGGCGGCATATCACCAGCGAGTTCATCCTCGGATTCGTCGTCCTTTGAGACAGGTATCTGGGTAATCTTCTTAGGACTCAATGGTTTATTCTCTGTCGACTCAGCGGATCTTACCGCCGCTCTGGTTGTTCGACTTCCAGCTGCTCCTCCACGCTTGGCCGGCCGACCTCTAATTCCAGGTCGGGCAGGTTCCTTGGCCTCGGCGGCAGGCTCAATATTCTCCTTATCGGGTTCTTGAAACTTGACGGACTTTTTCAGAGCAGGCTTAGCCAGTGTTGTTGGCTTTGTGGTTGGCTTTGTGGTTGTCGTTGATGTTGTAGTGCGGGTGCGTATCGTGGTAGTCTTCTTGACTGGTGCTGGAGCAGGCGCCTCAATAACAACTGCTTTTCTTGGCCTTCCTCGGGTAGGTTTGGCAGGGACAGTGGTATTGGTGGTGGTAGTCAACTTGGGAGCTTCAGTAGCAGTCTTCTTTATTATACGACCCCTAGGCCTTGCAGGCGCCTCAGGTTCAGCGTCGTGTTCTTCGACCTCCCCAGCTTTTCTTGGTCGACCACGCGTTCTCCTAACGACAGCAAATTCGCGTTGCTGCTCCTCATCGTCATCATTCTCGTCCGCTCTGGTCTTTCTCTTGGCAGCTGTGCTCTTGGTGCCCGCTGTCGCAGTGCTCCTTGCCCGTGCAGCAGCTGTGACAATCTTTGTAGTTTTCACGGAGGGCTCTGTTGCCTTGGCGGCGGCTCTGGCCCGTGTCATTCTCTTGGGTGGTGAATCCATGATTGTGGATTTTTGCTGTGTGTGTTGTATGGTTAGTATAAAGAAGAAGGGAGAAAAGAATTTATGCCAGGATCATCATGTACGATGAAATTGTTGATTTTAGGTTGGTCTCTGTTTCTGGTCGAAGGGTCTTATGTCTTTTGTCCGTGTTTGGTGGCGTTGCTGGGCAACGTCTCGTTTCAACCTGCATGGGTGCAGATCGCAGCTGCCAACCGCGAATGACCGCCCCGCAACCGGGACTATCCCTTGTCAATAACGCGTACTAAACATATGTTTTGCAGGGAAACTTGCTTCCAGATGAATATGGAATACCTTTTTACCTGCAGCACGAATCGGATGTTTCACTTGGCTGCCGTGGTTTTGTCCCATGTGATACTGTCCAAGAATCTCATATCAAGCATAAGCAAAAATTCACATGGGAATGAAGATGAGCCAGGACAACTCCTCCTTCAACGGTTACTTGACCAGTACTTCTCTAATTAGACAACAAAGACTACTAGGCGTGAAAACGGAGAATGATGGGCACTAATCACCAATGAGAAAAGATGGAGCAAGCCGTTTGAACTCAATTGCAAGCTCAAATGTGTGCACCACAAAACATGGCCTCAAATCTTTGTGGTGCGTAAAATAAACAGCCTGGGGACTAGGAAATAGTATAAACTGCCTCCCGAACTTCGCCTCTTAGGCTCTCAGGAGTTTAAGTTTACTCCCGTCACTCTGAGTGATCAGAGCTGTAAAAGCCCCCGTCCTCAAACACCACTACTATCTAGTATCCAGCAAGCCAGGCTTAATGTACTGCCTCACCATAAGCAAAATGTACATCACCACTAGAATCTTCTCAGCAAGACCCATCACTCGAAAATTTGCGTGCTTCCTTTTCAATCCCTATTTTTCATCACGCCGAGATGACAGTGAGCTGATAGGCTCGACAAAGTGGCACAGAAATAAATTGGCCGTTGGAACTAGAGACAACCCAGTTGTCATCTCCACTGTGGTATCCCAATTTCGCCTTAACACCAGGCTATATCGCCTCATATAATACCATTGAAACCCAAAACCTAAAAAAAAATGCAGTGTCAAAATGCCAGGCGTGCCGACAACCACTGCTCGCTTGCAAAACCTGCAGAATAAGGGGGGCGATCGCCCCGTCTTAACCGTATCGCATAGGCTGTTGCCCTTGAGGTGCGCCTTGGGGAGGTCCCCATTGCTGTTGTGGTGGTCCTCCGCCGTTCGCCATGGCCTTTACATCGGGGCGATTCTCTAGCGGTTGATGAAAGTTGCAGATTCGGCATGCGACATCGGTGTAGCCGGAGATGGACAAAGGAATGAGCGGCTGCAATTTTTGTTAGCTGACCGTAAGGAAGAGTTAGAGAAGTCACTCATACAATCCAGCAGAATGTAAACCAAGGATTGCTCTTCTGGACATGTGCAGCCATGTTACCACAGTGGTGACATTGGCATACCATGCCCTCATAGCCTGGTACTTCCTTGCGGAAAGTGTGCTCGCCGCACACGAAGAAGAAGAACATGGTTGAAGAGTTTTGTGAATGGAGAGTGTTTGCGATGAATGCGCTGTTGGTGGATATTTGTCTCAGGCAAGGACGGCGTTATGTGTGTGTCGAAACGAAGTTGATCGTCGCTGGCCCAGGAGTTGAGGTGGCGCGTCGTCGTCGTTAATTAGGCGGCGCAGTTCTTGGCAAGCTTAAGTTGTGGTCACAGGTCGGTCAGGTGCCAGTGTAGCTGGTAAGTATATATGTGAGTCGTAGTTGTATCTATCTCGGTGCTGAAAAGGATTCATGAATATGTGAATACGATATAACACAGTGAAAGGCGTTTCCGCTAACTACTGAGAGTGGAGATGATGTCTTTGTACTGCTAAAGGTGATAAGAGTTAATGTTGATGTTGATAGAGTCAGGCACAGGAACAAACAAGGTGATGACGAACGGTAGGGGCGCTTTCTTAGTGGAAGGCTCCTGCCGCACAGACCACAGCTTCTTACGACGGATCACTGTAGGTAATGCTTGAGGGAAGCTACCTGTAGGCTAGATATAGGAATTGAAATTTAACATAAAATTACTGAATAAGATAAAACAAACATAGATAAAATATGTAGCTCTCTCATGTTCTCTATATATCGTCCCAAGATATTACATCGATATGTTACAATTGACCAATTGAGCTGGTGCTTAGGTTTAGAGTTATGCGTCATTGTAGTTCGTGGGGAAAATTTAAGCAGGAAAAAAAAAGTCGGCTTCAACTCAACATCATCAGCATCGTTTTTCGCATCGCCTACAACAACAATCACAACCATCGCGCAGTGGCTTTTCTCTCGCGAATCTCAGCATAAACTCCGAAGCCTCTCCAATACAACTTCGAATTGTCCTCCATAAAACGTACGATGCTCTACTAGCCTGTAGCGTAACACTTGAATCAATCTACAACAACTGCAACTGCGCCGCCAGCCATGCTCTACGATCTCAACATCGCCTGGTCGCCCTCTACGACCGAGGAACAGCTTCTCCAGACCCTCACTCTATCTTCTTCTCTCGGATACTCAACCGTCGCTCTCAGCCACACGCTCACGCTACCATTCCCCGCCAACCCTGTCGCGCCATTCCCGTCGATTCCATCATCGCCAACCTCAAAGCTTCCAAATGTCCTTCACCGCGCGACTCTTCCTCTCTCAGATCCTTCGGCCAATAATTACCGAATTCCCTCTCTCGCTTCCACATACGACATCATCGCCGCCCGTCCGCTCACGGACAAGGCCTTTCAAAACGCCTGCCTAACGCTTGACGTACCCATAATATCCGTCGACTTTACCAAGCACTTGGACTTCCACTTCAAACCGAAACCATGCATGGCGGCTGTCTCGCGGGGCGTTCGTTTTGAGGTCTGTTACAGCCAAGCTCTGATCGCCGATGCCCGAGGGCGCGCAAACTTCATCTCAAACGTCACAGGTCTCATCCGGGCCACACGTGGTAGAGGCATATTACTCAGCAGCGAGGCCAAGGATGCGCTCTCACTAAGAGCACCTGCGGATGTGGTCAATCTGCTGAGTGTATGGGGCTTGGGCAACGAAAAGGGCATGCAGGGTCTTGGTGAGATACCGCGTTCCGTCGTTGTGAATGAGGGCATCAAGAGGAACGGCTTCAGGAGTGTTATCAACATTGTCCAAGTCGCCGAACAAGAAAAAGGGTCAAACGATAATGCGGACGACAAAAGCGCAAAGAACGATGCTGAAAAGAAGAACAAAAACAGGGGGAAAAATCAGAATCAAAATCAAAAGCGCAAGAACGGCGAGGAGGACACTCAGCAACTCAGCAAACGACAGGCCAAGAAGATGAAGCTGGCCCAGAGAAATGCAGCAACGGAGAAGAAATAAGCATTTCGAAATTCCGACTTATCGAGTCCAAGAGCCATGGCATTATGATACCCATACAATAGACAGATGCAATATAAAAAAAACAACGATGTGCTCTGGAGACTTGCTCACATGTATTATAAGACTACCTAGCTACAATATTACGAGCACAAGTGCTCTTCTCTTCGAAAGAAACCCAGAGTCTACCCCAAACACTACATCATGCAACCCCCAAATTCAACGCAACCCATTCAAATGCCACATTCTCTTAAGGAGTACCCGTAGCACGAGCTTTGAGTGGCCCTGATCCTCCACCCAAGTTGCCCAAGTCGAGGACGCTGCTGAGTTTTGACGGGTCGGAGAGATCGATGGGAGCGCGAGTCTGCGAAGGACCATTTCCAGCAGTGGCTGTTGTGGGCCTGGTTCCGTCTAGGGCAGGGGCGGCGATAGCTCCAGTGGTGTCAGGTCCCATGTTGCCGAGTTCCATCGAAGGGGACATGGTAGGAGCGCCGCCTTCGGATTCCTCCTGGGTAGGAGTTGGTTCGGCAGTCGGCTCCGCTTGGCTGGAGGTGGCTTCAGCTGAAGGCTCTTCGACAGCTGTGGTGGAGGGCTTCGTAGGCTCTTCGATAGCGGTGGTGGACGGTTGTGCGCTAGACTGTTCGATGGTAGTGGCAGAAGGCTGTGATACAGGCGCCTCGGTAGCGATGGTAGATGGCTGTGTTACGGGCTGTTCGGCAGCGCTGGTAGGAGGCGCTGGAGCGGGCTGTTGGACAGGCTGTTCAACGGGACTGGTGGAAGGCCCGGCCGCAGGTGGTTCGAGAACACTGGTAGGGAGCTTGGGAGTGATGCTCATGGTTACGATGGGCCCAACAACAGCATACGGGTCTGATGCAAGTGTTGTCCTGGGAAGAGAGCTTGAGGGAATCGGGATCGTAGTGACGCCTGGTCCGGGAACTTGCACAACAGGAGCGCTGGGTTCCTGAGGAGCCTGCACGGTGTGGATGATAGTAATAGCCGCCTTTATTGAGTTAGTACGTGGGTGTTTCGAGGATAATGCTATCAGACTTACAGGTCCTTCTCCAGGAACGGTTATAGTAACGGGAGCCTTTGACAAGTTAGTGTCTGACTTCAATCCTAACGGAGACAAAGGTTGAGAACTTACTGGTGCATCTCCAGGGATATGCACTGTCTCGGTGATGACATGATTAACAGTGACGGGCTCGACCTCGATGATGGTGATGGGTTCCTTGATAGTAACAGCGGGCTGTATACCAGTCAGCAGGTGAGTTTTGTCATGTCTCGAACTTGAGCAAACTTACAAGAGGTGGCGCCACTTGGGTGACGATCTGAACGTCGACCTGAGTAACGTATTGAGTCTCAACCTGAACTTGGGTGACATATTGAGTCTCGTAGACAGTCACGGGCTCTGCGTTGATGGTAACAGTGACAGGTTCAGCAGCGACTGGGGCCACGGCCGCAGGAGTCTGCAGAATGGTCCTGAGTTGTGTCATGGTCACCCTTTCAGTGGTGGTTTCGGTGATATAAGACAGCCTCAGTCTAGAGACATGTTAGCAAGTGTCGATATCCTCGCTTCGAATTTCCGTAGACTTGCCCTTCAAACTTGGCTGCATTGACAGCTCCATCGATCTCCTGCCTCTTCTTCATCCTCCCATGTCTTCCTGCGGCCTATTTTATTGTTACTATTGACCTTTTGTCGTGTTTTGGTATAAGTCGAGTCCACCTACCTGCGCAACATGGGCGGCAGTAAGCCAATACAACAACTTCATGATGCTTAATCCCAACTCTCTCTTAATAAAATGTTGATTTCTGATTCGTGATTTGGTGTAAAACGAGCGGTATAACACAACAGTCCAGCCGTTGGTAAGAGATTTCTCTCGGTTTGTTTAGTAAATGAGCGACAGATTGTATGAATCTGGTGAATGGTGTACCGAGACGGTATTAAGAAAAGGTGCCTTGACCAACAAAATTGGCCAAGTTAAGAAATAATAGCTGCACAAGGCAGAACAAGAATTGAAGGCGTAACAGCGAACCAACCAGTGAAAGAGCGAGCGATTGATTGACTGACTGGACGTCACGAGGAAGAAACAACAAGAAGAACACAACGCATAGTAGAAACAGAATCAGATCAGAGGAGAAGGGACGAGAGGAGGGGGGGGCAGGACAGTGGGATGATAGTAGTTTATTCGCTATAGGTAGTGTAATAACTGAGGAAGCTCAACGTGCCACACGCCGCCGCTCACACCGTTAGAGGCGAGGCATGGCAATATGCAACATGCAAAGGCTAGGTGACAATGCAAGGCACAGCCGTTTGAGCAGGGGCTCGTTCTGGTGCATTTCGATCCCAGAATCTGAGGCTCAAACGGAGACTGCGACGATTGAGGTTAGGATGTGCTAGGGGTCTAAGTGGGAAAGCTACTATGGAAACAGGGATCAGGGGTTAGAAAGTGGTTCCTGAGACGTTATGGTGACTATCCATACTCTGTAGGGAGCATAACATCTTCAAAAAGTGACGAGCCTTGCTAGTAGATAACTTTAATTCAAAGGTATAAGAAGGCGGAAGGTCAGCAACATCTTGGCAATTCAATAACTCATCCTACTCGATATCTTATATACATACGTATATCCTAGAGCTTGGCAGGTCTGGACAAGTCTTTCTACGGTATTTCTGTTAGCTAAAAAGGAGACTAATACAGGCACCATGGTTTGACAGGACTTGGCAAAGACAAGACAAGACAAGACAAGACACACTCTGTGAGTTTTGTTAAGCGCTACTACTATTTCACCATCTGAAAAGGCCATCTTGGCGACCAAAGAGGCAGGCGAAGAGCACATGACAATCGGTCTATTCCGCTGGGCCATGGTCTCGAAATTGAAGAAAAAGATACGATTTTGAATTGGCCGAAATGCCAGGGGGAAAAGGAAGAGGGCAGACAAAAAAGAACGCCCAGAATTCTCCGTCAATAGCGAGACGCAACTGAAGCACCCCTTGTTCATCCGAGGTTTCGGAAGGGGCCGACTCCGCTCCTTTAAGTGTCTCGACCGATGCGCCAAGACCTTTGAGTCTCTGTCTTTTGATTAGCAATTCAGGTGATTTAATAAATGTCACTGTTTCGGATTGACAAGATTTTTTCGATCATGTTGAAGAATAAGGCTGAGCTACAAGGCACTTGGACTTGACATGCACGTAGTACAAATTGTCACCCAACTTGGTTTCTACAAGGATTATCTACCTAGGTAAACACTGCATCGGAATAATAAAGCATTTAAAGTATCAAAACATGATTTCATGATTAACGAAACAAAGAAACTGGATGACTGGGAATCATTGTTTCAAAAGAAAAAAAGAAGAAGAAAACTCCTATTCATCCTCCACTTTCACTCTTCCTAGTCGTATACTGCGCCTAATTCCCCATGATATAACTCCTCAAGCATTAATCCAAACTGCTTACTATACCTTTGATCATTCAGTGACATGCTTCATGCATCAACACCAAACCCCAAAACTCCATCAGTTTTCACCACCATTCACCTCGACAGAACTCGATCCAATCTTTTCGCTGGGAGGTATGTTGCAACCGGCGCTTCCCACCAGATCCCCAGGCTGGTCCAGCTCCTCCTGGGTCGACCCGTAGTCCGTATAGCCTGATTCCTCCGAATGGGTTTCAGAACCTTCGGGAATAGGAACCATCGCCGTCTTGGTCCAGATGTGCACCGCACGTTTCCAGTCCAGTCCGTCGAGGCAGCCCCCCTTGACAGATATGACGTTTTTGGACTTGTGGCATGATGAGTTGAGTTTCGGGTCAAAGTAAGAGGGTACGAGCGAGCGAGCGAGCGAGGTCTGTTTGTCACTTACAGGAGTTGAGTGGATGAGACGCGTTCCGCATTTGCGACAGAAGTAACTATTCCAGCAATAGTAAGCGGCCCAGTCATGCTGAGAGAATTTAAGAAACATACCAGTAGAGTTGATGTCCCGATGCTGTAGGTCGACTAGACAACAGTTAGTCATAGTTATTCCTTTGACCTGATAGCAATTGCTCCATACCTATACACGCTTAGAAGATCCGTATCGGGCAGCTCGAAGCGAGGAAAGATGGCTGAAGTGCCAAACGCTGAGCCCGTTTGTCGTCTACAAGCATCGCAATGACAAATGTAGAGAGCAAGAGGCTGAGGCAGGGGAGTTTTGAAGGTTACAGAACCGCATTGACACCGGGCCTCCATGACTGAGAAAGATTCTTGAGAGTTTTCGTTATTTGTAAGCCGAGTATCGTTCCGGAGATGACATATGTTGTCTCGGTATATTCGTACTCAGAGGTGGAGGAGAAGGTGTTTTGTGAAGGCGGGGTCGAATAATCAATCACCAATTAAGTAACCATATACATATTTGATGTTGAACAACAGCAACAACGCAATAAGTTGAGAAATCTCATTTATACGAGAACAGAGACACGAGTTATTACTAACACTGTCCCCGTTATCGCTAAAAACAAAAGAAAAAGAGAGCTAACTGACTCCGCGTGTGACGTGACTCATGCGGCACAGTTTGGCGAGAGTTGCGCGAAGTCACATGGCATCTTATTGCCCCGACTGAGATGCATGCTTACTATACTAATAGTATGGTGGGAGATAGTAGATACCTAAGTAGTAATAGAATAAAGTCATTCCCTCCTTATCATTATATAGATTCATTGCTCTCGTAATTCATATGTTCAATCTCATAGTGCGCCAAAGAACCTCCATCAACTTACAGTATTGTACAAGTGCTCACCCTATGCCTCCAAGAACCAATCCATCATGTACTGGTGATATACCAGTAACTATTACCTCTGCTTAGTAGGCACTTCCACTGTAGATTCCTCCGTCGTAGAGTTCGCGACAGTACCAGCTTCTGCTTCACGGTTCCTCCATCCAATATCGGTCTTGATCCACTCCATCTTCTCCTGCATCTTTTCAGTACACACGACCACAATCTTTTTCATCCCTCCCTCTCTCAACTCTCTCTGTAACGTCTCGCACCATATAAGTTTATCCTCATCGCTCATCTCCCTCGCCAAAACCTCCATCTCAACCCTTTCCAGCCTCTTCATGAATCTAAGTCCCTCGCCGACCCATTGCCGCGCCGCTTCCGCTCTGCGCTCCACTCCACCTCCGTACGCCGGCCCCGTCACCACCGAGGTGCTCGCCCCGAGAACCATTTTCATCCGCAGTCCTCGGACACCTGGTGACCATTCGCGGCACAGAGCACGCCATTCCTCGCGGCCTGCGCCTCCGACCACCACGTCTCGTGCAAGAACTTCTAGTCTTACATAGCGTAGAGCAGCGCGCTGCCAGGGGGCGAGGGCGAGGGTGAAGGCGCGCGCTGCCCATAGTCCCGAAGCGAACCAGTTGACAAAAACGAACTCATTCTGATCAAAGGGAATGAGACGAGCTTCGCGGCAGATCTGTCGATTGGTGCGTAAAAGACTTGTAGGCAGGCCTGAAAGGGGCCGGTATGGCGAAAGCAGTCCTTGATCTAGCTCTGCTTGACCTTTAGAGGCAGCGCTCTCGGCCTCAGCTTTCGAACCAACGGGCTGTAGAATGTATTGGCAGTGAACTGGAGTCGGATACCATGGCGCGAGCTGCGCATGGCGAACAGGGCACATGAGATGAAGCCAATGGTAGATGTGAAGTCGAATCTCGGGCGGTAGTGTCATAAATGTGACTTTGTTCTCGGGTTTCACGAGCATCGAGTCTGGCATCGTGCGCGGTGTCGCTTCATGGCTCGATACAACATCTATATGTGGCGCCAATGGTTGCGATGTGTGATTGCATGTACTCGGGCGCATGCCGGCACCGTGGCAGCACAATTGATACGAAGATAGCATGATGGATCACTCACTGGGTAGGCGACAACAGTTGAGCGACTTGAATGAAGAAGAAAGAAGAACCAAACTTGGGTCAACCTTCTGTTCAAAGCTTGTATAAGTAGGGATGTAAGCTGTCATGCATGCCGTGTTGTCTGTCTTGGACGCTGTCAGAAAAGCCGACACAGCATCACCTGCATCGAGTGTCGTCTTATTTTCTTCAGGTCCCCCGCCTGTCAGTCCCGTGAGCACTAACACCCAACGTTAGCATCCCAGCCATGTGTTATCTAAACGCGGGGAATGAGAGCTTTTGGCGTGCCACGGACGCTTGAGTGACGACATTGGGAGGCTATGACGACGAATGGCATTGAATCGCGACCTCTGATCGCCATATGGCCTTGACATGGGAAAGCTTCGCGTTGGAGCTAAGAGATGGTTGAGGGCAAAGGATTGCAATAAGCTTAGAATATCAAATTGCTATCTCGTGCTTGTTGTTTTGATTTTCCAATGGAGCTATAAGTCATGATGGGCGCATTTGAGATTTTATATAAGTCGGATATAGACTGATGCACAGAAATCGTGATAAACCCGGGCGCATTACCTCAATGAAATGTTTTCATTCATCAATTCTAAAATGAGTTCGATAGACATCACGAGTCATATCAATTCATCGACTAAATACTGCTTGTATCATTGCTTCGGACCTAAACAGCCGTCAGCTTACCTCGCGATCATCTGGGTATCGATACCAAACCACTCACTCTCTGCAGCCCATTCCAAAACGCCTCCATCCAAATCAGTCTAGTAACAAGGGCAACGCATCGAAACGTTTTATTTTAGAAGCAACTCGTGCCATGACTACAACGGAGCAGAGCCCTGCTGCAGTGGCGACTGGACGGTAGGTGGTACACCGACACCTTGAAGTCCCTTGTAGACGTAGACACCCGCGAAGGCATCCTCTTTGCGTTCATACTCGACATTGCGCGGGACCTCAAAGTCTCCTCTTGCCGCAAACCAGAGCAACGTCTCCGGTTCGGGCCCTCTGACTTGCACAGGGGCCGCAGCTGGCTGCTCCTGTTGCTCTTCCTCTTCCTCTTCTTCGTCCTCTTCATCATCATCGTCCTCGATGTCTCTCCGTAGACCAGTGCGCACGTTCTCTGTTCCGTTTGCGCGCTCTTCTGCTGTGTAGGGATCGTTGTTCTCGTTGGTAGCGAAGTAACCCACCCGTTCCATGAGCCAGGCCCGCAGTTCCTTCCATATGCTTTCTAGAGATTCCAGACCAGCTGGTGTGGCGAGACGAGCTGTTTCGATGCCTTGACTGACGAGCTCTTCAACGTCGGGCTCGAGCTTCTTGCGGAGGAGCTGAAGAAGAACATTTTCGTGGACGCGGCCGGGATAGTTGGTCGAAGGATGAATGGCCATGCGGTTGAAGAGGTCTGCGTTTTCGTTTGTGCTCTCGAGAAGGGATCTGAGGTTCTTTTGTAGAATTTTTGCCGACGCTTGGATTGATTTCCTGACGGGCCAGGTTAGCTACTGCGATTCGACGGCGCACATGCGGTGAGGGACAACGTACGGCGGTGGTATAGGATTGCTCTTGACAAGATCTTGCCTGAAGCTCTGGATACTACTCGATAGTTGCGCCACCTTACTCAACGTCTGTTCAAGAGCCTTGAGCTCGTCGTCTTCCAGGTTGAGAGTGGCCATGATGTTGGATTTGAGATGGGTAGCGCAGTGTCGATCGTTAGGTCTCTTTGCGATTGAGATTCCGCAGCTGATGGATAGGGCTGAAATTATATGTGAAGAATGTTATTTATACTTAGTGTAAATGACACAAGTAACTTGAGTTGGTCAATTGTTTGGATAAAGGAAATTTAATTGCGGCGCGGGGCATTTCAAAGCTTCCAGATCAAAGCGCGTCACCGCGTAAAAAGACCGATGCCGGTGTCGGGTAGGTATAAACCATAAGAACAGTATAAATATTCTATAAAATGTCTAAATCTAGTATTATAAAAGTTGCAAAGGCTAAAGAAAGTAATACTTTCTCATTGTGATGAGAACACCTCTTCAATTGCATTAAAATGTTAGAGTTGATACGTATCTGTATCTATACTCCGTCATCATAAGCTTTGGACAGTGTTACTCGTGCTTCTACCTAAACACCTGCTACAAGAATATCAAACCAGGCCGAAATCACTTTCTATCACCACCCTCTTGAAACTTCTAAAACAACACCGAACTCACAGACGGACACCTAGACCCTGAGAAGAGCGGGCCTTCTCTCCACTCACCCCAGATTCTCAACGTCATGATCCTCCTTGCGACATGGACGCCAAAATCACACAATCTGCGCTTATAATGAGGAATTCTTACGTGCCCAAGCGACGTCCCACGAAATGCGAGCGATCGACCGCTTCGGGCCCGGAAGCTGACGCAGCCGATCTTCCATAGTGTTGCCATTTGTTTATGTAAAATATGTACTTGTTTGTGTTGAGAATTGACATTGGTATTGTCAAAGCCAATGCACTGCCGCTCATCGTGATTTGAATTGATGATATGGGAATTTGAATTAGTGGTATTAATCGCGAATATCATCATCTTGGGTTGGCATTCACTAAGCTATAACGTTCAGACCATTCGGCTTGTCGGCTTGCTTAGACTTTACTATGAGTCTCATGACCAAGGTATTTACTCTAGATCAGAAAAAAAAAATGCACAATTAATCTTATGATATTGATTTCAACTATCTTATAAAAAAACATAAGACTTTTTGCTATTAAATACAAAAACCCCATAGCTGGCTATGCCTGATGCGATAAAAATGAGTATCCAAATCCAATACTGCTTGCAAAGTGCAGTTGCACATCAAGGATAACCGCTAAGTAGAACCATAAAATTACCAGTCAAAGAAGAAGAAAAAAAAGCCTTTATGTCGTGTCTCATAAAATTTCCATAAAGTGCAAGCAGTCTTAGCCGTTACGGACGTGTGATACGGCCTTACTTTCATATCCGTTGGCATCAACAACTGGGAAGCGAGCTCGGCGCTCAAGATCGTCGAGATCCATGTAGGAGCGAATGTACCTGTGGGCAACAGCGTTAGCATATTTCGAACTCTGTGTAATGTGACGTTGTGGCTTGAGTAATTCAAATGTACTCGGGAATTATCCACTTACTTCTTCCTGCCATCGTCTTCTGGGTTGTGGTCCCAGCTTGTAAACTCGCCCTCCTTCAGGGCATCCCACACAACTCGCCGCGTACGCTGAGAGAGCAACACCTTTTCGGTAATGGCATCAAAGTCCCATCGAACGTGGGCCTCAGCGTCGAACTTGTGGAAAGCCTCCTTGGCCTCCTCCTCCTCGGCTGTTTGAGGCGCAATCTTTCTGAACTTGGCAAGGTTGTCCAACTCCTTAGGGTCGCGGGCAAGATTGTAGAGTTGAGGCTCATCAGCTGGGCAGGTGATGTACTTCCATTCGCCTCGTCGAATCATCATCATTGGGCGAACAGTACCCTCGCCTGTGTATTCGGCAATGACCGTGTCGTGGCCTTCGCGGCCTTCAAGGTGAGGCAACATGCTGATTCCGTCCATGGGGAGATGAGGGGATGGCTTAGTTCCGACCAAATCGCAGATGGTAGGAAGAAGGTCGAGGGTTGAGACGTTTTGAGTGACACGGTGAGGAGTGAATCGCTTGGGGTAGTTGATCAACATGGGGACGCGGACGGATGACTCAAAGTAGCTCATCTTGTACCAAAGTCCGCGCTCACCCAGCATGTCGCCATGGTCGCCGCTGAAAATGACAATGGTGTTATCAGCCAGGCCAGCGTCCTCGAGGGTTTCGAGAAGACGCCCAATACAGTCGTCGACATAGCTGACTGAGCCATAGTATGCTCGTTTGGCTCGCTTAATCTGTTCCTCCGTAAAATCTTGGTCCCAAAGGTCACAGACCTTGAGAAGTCTCTTGCTGTGAGCATCAAGATCTTCCTTGTTCATCTTGACTTCAGGGAGGTTAATATCCACATCCTCATACATGTTCCAGTACTTCTTTGTAATGGTGTAAGGGTCGTGAGGGTGAGTGAGGGAAACGGTAAGGGCGAAAGGTCGCTTTTTGGGGCCCTCTCGGACGTGATCCCAAAGATACTGAGTGCTCCTGAACATGACCTCCTCATCGTAGTCCAGCTGGTTGCTTCGTCCGCAAGGACCGGCCTGAAGGATAGAGCTGGCATTGTGGTACCACTCAAGACGGGTGTCAGGCTCATCCCAGTTCACAGCCCAGCCAAAGTCACCAGGGTAAATATCACTAGTAAGTCGTTGCTCGTAGCCGTGAAGTTGGTCGCCGATGAAGTGCATCTTGCCAGCAAGAGAGGTATGGTAGCCCTTGGAGCGAAGGTAATGAGCGTAGGTTGGCACATCGGATCCAATCTGGGCAGCATTATCATAAGCACCGATTTTCATGGGAAGTTGACCACTGATCAGACTCATGCGTGATGGGGCACAGAGAGGTGAAGGGCAGTAGGCAGAGTCAAACTGGACTGAGGTTGAGGCAAGACGATCGAGGTTTGGTGTCTTGATCTGGGAGTTGGGGTTGTACATCTTGAGTTGAGGAGCAGCCAATTGATCGGCCATGATGAAGAGGATGTTTGGTCTGTCCGTCTCTGAAACGAGCTGAGGAGCAGGAGCAGTAGAGGTCTCCCCATTGGAGGTGGGGAGAGAGTTGAGATCAGGAGCCATTGTGACTTGATCAATTGAAGGACTTGTAGTAGACAAAGTTGTGTGTAGAGTTATGATATGATAGTGTCCAACACTGGAGATGGTTGTCGGCAAAGTGTTTAAGACGGAAGAGTGTTTAGTGAGTATCTATGTTGGTCGAGAACAAGAGGAGGGCGGGTGGCTTAAATAAACACTTCCAGAGCTAGGTCAAGGACCCAGGAGTGGGAACGGAGGAGGAGGAGCACGCTTAGGAGGGATACGGAATCCGTGTCACTGCTTCAAACGAACCACAACCCAACGTCTCGTGATGCGGAGAGCTTAGTCTGTTATCCCGTGTCGTGAAATCCCTGTTAGGGCTTTGATTCAGATTGACGATCCAAATGATTGATGCAGCGACGACAGGTGTATGTATGTATGTATAGTGTACGAATCAGCTGCGTATAAGCATAAGTATACCCAACAGAGACAGGCAGAAGGAACAGGGACAGACAGGCTCAAGCAGGGGCCTTTTGTGCCAAGAGAAACATTGACTTGGAATGGAGGAAGCTGGAGAATAAGTCGATCTGCACGGGGAGTCGGTAAGAAATATGAAGGCAAGGACTGATCGAATTCTCCGATTTGTCAGGTCAACGGGGGGAAAAGAAGCCGGTGAGGTGATTTACGCCACAATATTTGCAATCAACGAGGAAGTGACGTGAGAATAGTTAATGGTTTGTCTTGTCTTTTCCCGTCTCTATCCCTCAGAGGCAAATCGAAGTGAGATGGGCAATGCACTGCAATTCTGAGTTGAGTTGGGGTGTCTCTCAGTAGGGCCTCTGGTGGGCTTAGGCTTGGGCAGGCTTGGCCGCATGTCCACAGGAGCTTAGCTTACATGCTAGTAGGGGTGAGGTAGTAGCCAGGGGTTATTCCAATAAGCCATCCCGAGAATCTCGTCTTGGAGACGGGGCGTGCACCTCGATAATAGATCCTTGTTTGTTCGAGAACACGGGGGAAAACCCATTGCCAGCCGCTAGTATGTACCAAGACTAACAGCAACAGTATGTTATGCAACAAACCGATCTTGTCCTAATGCTTAAGCAACTCTCACCTACGTTGGCCTTTTTTCAGGAGGAATTGAGTCACGAGGGCCAAGATCAACACACACACACGCACACGCACGCATTGTTGTTAGATAACCTTTTTCGTGATGGCTCTTGTGTTTGTGAAATTTGAACTGTGCTCCTCCGTAGAGAAACAGGCATCCAATATCTGGCTAATACACCACCATTTTTCATTCAATGGTGTGTAGACCTGTGGTAGAAGAAATGAGAATCATCATCACATGCTCATCCTTACTTAGTATCCAGCCTGTCATCTTCATCACCCTTGCCTGCCTACTACCTGTGCTTTTCGTTTACAACCGCCTCATGTGCCCTTGAAGTGCGGCGGTATGTAGATATCCGTCTTCTATCCCGCTAAGTTACGGGCTTAGATAGCGCATATTTCTCATCAACCAGAATCAGAATCAGAGTCAGAGTCATGCAACTCTGGCAATCGCGTTCCACATTAATTCCCAGATAATCCCCTCGGACGTTACATGAAACCGAATCATATGACATTATCTTAGTAGTTAGTAGTTCTCCAGATAAGGTGTTTGTTAGCCGGTAAACTACTAACTAATTAATTCATCAACGCGGATTGACAACCGCAGCTCAAATTAGGGGGAAGGAGGATCCCTTCCTCTTCCTCTTTGCACGCTCAAGTGCCTTCCTTACGTATCCGTACTACTTTGCCTTATGCAAGTACAAGGAAGGCGCCGGGGGTTAAGCCTTCACCCTCTTGGTTGCGCAGGGGTTTCAAGCGACTACTCGATTTGGTCAGGAGCCAACCACCATTGGTCCATGTGTTCTTGCCTGGTCAAGTCCACAAAGGTTGACAGCTCTAGACTTACCCCGGCCGAGTCCGTAGTAGGTCAGATTTATCGTTCACCATCTGCCTCATCCAGCCGCACAACACATCCAAATTCAAATTGTGAAGCCAATTCTGCTCCACTAAGAACGAGACGCAGCGTCATCGCCCACTCTTCATGGGTCGATTTGACACTGATGATTGATGATACGTGTGCTTCCACAGCCTATCTCGACCTCGCTGAACCCAGGAGACAGCAAAGAGCTTGACATCCAAATTTAATGCAATGGATGCAAAGCAGCATGTCTGGCCTGAACTCTGGTATTGGCTAGCCCATGTTATCAGTTTCAGAAAACAAGACCTCCTCAAGATGCTACGTCCATGTGCGGCTCATCAACCATAAACACATGCTACGTTACCATTGGAACAGAAACTGCATCTATCAACGACCCCGAGTGGCTACGCACTCGAGACATCACATGGATCGCGATTTCACTGGCCACCATCTTGGCACTTCGATTTATAAACCTCGTCGCGATGCACAGCTTCAACACGCATACCGGCTTTGCCTGCTTATCTTTCCTCTTCCTCACATGCGTTTTTCGAAGTTGTCGTCCCCCGTTTTGTGCAAACCCGACAATGCATCATGCAAGCGGCTGGCTCGTCCCACCACCAACTTTGAGCCAGGCTTAGCTCTAGTGGGTGTTAAGATTGTTCAACAAAGCACCATCGTCGGGGGGGTTGACGGCGCACAGACCCTCTTACGCCATTAGCCGGTCCCTGCATCCTTTATCTACACTTCCTCGCACCTCCAAAGCCTTGAAAGACTCAACCTCCAAGAATTGTCTATACGGTGCATGGATATCCTATGCGACACTGTACTTGCTACCACACCGCCCCTTCACTTCACCGTGTGGACTTACTGTATAGGTAATATTCACAACCCTCACGCGATCCACAAGATGGCAATCCCCTCCCGTTGCATTCATCAGGTCGCCATTCCGCTGTCCGCCACGTCCTGCGACTGTACGCTTCCGAAATGTCCGCTGTCGCTCTAACACGCACTTCGTATCATCTTCTCCCCTCCGGGTTTTAACGCTGCCCGCCGATTACAGGCGACCCGCCAGACCGATGGGAAACGAACATGGAATGCGCAAAAACAAAACAGATGAAGCAATAAAGAATGCTGAATACTCAAACACTGCAATCAATTTTTCCATGACCACTCGATCGTTTTTCTTGAGGCTATGGGAATACATACCTACCTAAGTATGCACCCAATCCGTCGTAAGCGTTGACTGGGTACACACCAAACGTCTCGCCTCTAGTGTCATAACGCCTTGTCAGCTTGCGATGGTGCAATCTGGAGTCGCCAAACCTTTTTCTGCAATTCTGCCACAACGAGACCAAGTCTACGACCTTCAGCACTTTTGAAGTCAATTGATTGGGACGATTTCTAAGATTACCTGGGTGAGGAGGCAATCACATCTTTTACATCGCTGATGTCGACATTGAAACGTGGAGCTACTGCCTGCTTCTCGATTTCTTTTCAGTCTTTGAAATACCACAGCGGATCAATCGGTTCATTGATTCTTTGGCTTTATTATGATGGATATTTCTCATTGTTACGATCGATCCCTGTGCTCCGGTCTGAGTCAAAAAGTCCAACTTCTCTTGTTCAGTAGAAGCTTGAGCAGCGTTCAACACTGCTGATCTTTTACGTACCCCGTCGACACCACCAATAACCCAAAGACGGAACCTGCTGTGTCGCACAACACCAGAACAACTCATTATCTGCCATGCATGCGAACTCAAAACCTGGTCATGTTTCTTCTCAGTAGCATTGATTGCCTGAGAAGTCAGTCAACTTGAATGCCTGATGCGCCATGCCAAAGCGTTGTACTCAGCTCGCACACGCTCTCAACCGGGACCATGTAGAACAAGCCAACAAAGGACGAATGCCGGACTCAAACAGACGCGAATTGAGTTTCTCGCTTAATCCATTGTTGCACGTTGTTCTCAACTGCACTTGCCCGAAGTTAATATTCCCAGTTCATCATTATGCCAAGAGTTGAGGTTGATCAATGTCTTTCATTACTGGCGGTCATGACTGTAGCACTCGTACCCTTGCCAACTTGGTTTTCCTGCTTGTCCCAAAACCTTGACCGAAGCCACGCTTATCTCTCTTGCTATCTTACAGTAAGCTGCTAACTGGGACTTACCGCTCACAAGCACCCTGGGTCGATGCCGCTTCTCGGCAATTGACAACCAGAGCTCACGCGACCACCACTAACAACCCAATTTCACTCTGGTGTTCTGTGCACTTGGCCTGGACCCTGATGCAACGCCGGATCCTCCTTACCTTCGCTCATTCATATATCCCCTAGAAAGTTTATCTGCTGCCTAACAAGTCGAACTCCAAGCGACCTGCCTATCAGATTGGCTTCAGATTTCGTTGGTTTCGACTCGAACGGACCCTCCCTGTTAGCCTGTTCGCTTCTCCGCCAAGTTCTGGCTCGCTCTGGTCTTTTAAGTAGGTATTCACGAAACCAATGTTAGCTGGCCAATCATGACTTAGCCTCACCGATAACCGATGACCGACAACCTCTTCTCTCGAGGATACAACTCTCATTATGTGCCAGCAACTCAGGATCACGAGGACTTTAAGCGAATACCGATAGATTTAATCTTGAACTTGTTGGAAGCCGTCATATACTATTTCCAGTCATAATTATAATACTTTGATGATACAAAACTTGAAACTTTAATGACATTTCGTAACATTATGCCAATCAAACTGATATCCTAACAATTCAGCCATTGCACCAGGCTCACCTGCTCGCTGGCTGGCGATCATGAAGCCGCAGTAAAAGCACAATGCAAAAATACAGTTCCCTTTCCCTACTTTCACTCCCAATAATGTCCGAGTATTCGTCATGAATTGCCATATTTTACCGTCGTTGCATGATGCACCCTGTGCGTTGCAACGCGCCTCCCACAAAGCAGCCTGAAAAACACCGATTGTCTGTCACACAAACACCCCTTTCCCATCGCGCCGGTTGCAATGCTCATCCAGTATCCCCCTTCTTAATTGGAACATAGGTATCATCTGTCATATATCTCCCCTTTGAAAGTGGTTTTTGGGGCCGTCCCTCCAGGGGTCAGCCCGTCGAAGTATAAATCGCAGCACTGCCTCTTATTGAGTTCGGTAGAACTTCTTGTAGAGAAGATGCAGCAACAGATTAACGTTGAGCTTGAGGCTACCCTCGAACAAAGTCATGAATTGGTGGGCCTCGAACTGTGCTTGCAGGAGGTCCTCAATAGGCATCAAGGCACTAGCTCCAGGGATCTGGATGTGTCCTCGCGAACCCTCGAGACTGAAGACACCCACTTCGTCACATGAGAGTGTCAAGTTGATCTTCTCAAAGTCGGTAATGCCACTCCAAGAGACTAGCACACCCTTTTCTGAGAGAGCACGAGCGCTGTACTTGTAGCTGCCGAATTTGGGGACACGGCCGCTTCGCTCCAATTCACGTTGGTGGTTGTATTGCTTGGTGAAAGGTAACAAAAACCTCTTGCGACTGTTCAAAAAAAGTTAGTCATTGTATCACTGTGGGTGTGGAAGTGCAACTTACCCCTTCTTGTTCTGCAGGGTCGCCATCGCTGACTCGATGTAGTCGTCGTAACTCTTGCGTTGTTGCTCGAGATATTTGGCCTTCTCGTGCAAGTTGTTCAGTGTCAGACGGACACCCTCCAACTCGCGCTGTCGCTGAACCCTTCTGCGGCTCTTGGTACGGATATCAAGGGCAATGGCATTGAGCACATCCTGGTAGTAGTTGTGCTTGGTGATACGGCCCAGCTTCTCGAGACGCATGATGTTCTCCAGAGCTGTGCGCTTGAGTTCCTGGTAAGACATCCGTGTCACGTCGATCATGTTAGAATCAGAGTAAGCACCGCGAGTGTTGCTTCCAACAGAGAACTCATCATGGAGAAGCATGCGCCACTTGTGGTCATCCTCTGGGCTGATAGGCTTAACGAGGATTTCGAGGAGATTGGTGCCGGTCTGCACACGAATAATGTACAGCACACATCGCTTTGTCTCCATGAAGAGTGCTTTGACATCGGCCTCGGGGTCGTCAGTCTCGTGGAGCTTGGGTGTCAAGAACATGTGGATATCTGAAGAGCCTGCAGCATTCATCTCGTTCTCGTTGCTCTTAGCGCTTCCAAGCTCGTGCATAATTTCCCGTAGGATATCGTCACGGCTTGGGCACATTGTCTGAAGCTCGGCGGCTACCAAGTTGTGAATGGAGAAGACATCTGTCATCTTGATGTACAAAGTCGGCTTGTTCTTGGCGTAAAGGTCGTTGAACTCGTCAATGTCGAATGTTCTTTCAGCATCTGGCACTGCAATCACGTCGCTAGTGATCTGAAGGAGACGCTCGACAGACTCGGCAACAAAGGCATTCAGGGGCTGCAGGTACACATTGTCGCCACCGAATGGTCGACCAGTAGCAATCTGGCTGATGACCTTGGCAACTTCACTGAGGTTTCGCTTTTGTAGAGGGCTGAGAGACTTCTCAATCACACCAACGTTCTCGGGAGCAATAACAGCTGGTTGCAAATAGAATCGCCAAAGCCAGTTGGCAACTACTTGCAGCAGGTTCTCCGGAGGCTCTCGCTTGAACTGTTGTCGAAGGTTCTCGAAGATCTGGTTACATACAAATCGAAGACCATATGGCATCTTGTGTAAGAAGTCTTCCAGAGCCAAGAAGAACTGATCGCAGATATCTCGGAGGTCACGTAAATGATCAATGAACAGCTGTCGAGTCTCGGGATCGCGAATAGCAACCTCACGAGGGACATCAAGTGGCCTTTGGTCGGGTCGACCAGTGGCCAGCTCAGTGTTGTTGATGGCTGATCGGTAGATCTGCATGGGGTCACTCTCGAGGTCGAGAGCAGGGTCCTCGACAATGTTGTCGCGGATTAGAGGGCCGAGGAGATCCCGAAGATACTTGCGGTCTCTGGGCGAGCGAGTGTAGTTGTTGAGTAGCTTGGACCAGAAGAAGTTACCGCGGATAAAATCTTGAACATCTCGTGCACAGGAAATCTCCTCTCGAACGGATCTGGAGATCAACTTGAGCAGATAGTACTCCTCTCGTCGCTTTTGAGCATAGCCGAAGAGGCCCATCATCAATAGCTCGATACGCTTGCACTCCTTCTCAGCAGTTCCTTGCTCACGAATGCGCTTGAAGAGCCGAGCGAGATACTGTGGCTGTGTCTGCAAGTTGAAGAAGAGCTGCTGATAGGATTCAAGCTTCTTACGTGAGCTCTTGTTGAGCGCCTTGAGGTCGAATTGGTTGGCCGAAGACATGGAGCTGTTGGCGATGAAGTGCATGGAGTTACCTCCATAGTTGTGTTGATGTCGGACGACTTCATCCAGGGTAATCTTGTTCTTGACCAAAAGAGCAATCTTGATGTCGAGTTGATCAATATAGTTCTCGAGCATCTCGTTTTGTCGGACCTGCTGGACAACGGTCTTGCGGATACGCTCAAACTCGATTTCCTCGTTAAAGTCAAAGTCGCTATCGTTGAGAAGGTGGACAAAGTTCTTGACAGCATTCACAGGAGGGTTCTTTCCGGTGGTCAAGCTCTTGTAGGCCTCTCCCTGAACCTTGGCGCGAACGAAACTCTGGATCTTGATGACCTTTTGCATGTTCTCGTTGTAGAAGCGCTTCTTCTCCTCGAACCGGGCCCTGACCATAAAGCCATTGGCTGCAGCTTGGAAAGCGACGATGCTTTCCTCCTCTTGTTCTAGCTCAGCCATGATATCCTCAACTCTGGCACGTTCCATCATGGCCCGGAGGATGCTTTGAAGATCCACGATTTGGAGAGTATGAGAGTCGAGCTCCTCAAGGAAAGCTTCGTGCTGCTTGCGGTACAGGAATCCTCGGATGTGACTTTGGAGAGTGGTGACTTCAGGCACTTGCTCTTCAAGTTGCTCTAGGATAACTGCAACTCGTTGTCGTTCAAGCATAGCTCTAATAAGAGCTTGGAGATCAACGACTGCGGGTTCGTTCTCCTTGAGCGCATCGAGAGTATTGGCCACATCTCTCCTCACAGCGGCGGCGCGAACGAAGGACTGCAGTTGCTCTACATTGGTGGTGTGCTTGTCAAGCTCCGATCTCAAGGCCTTGTCCTCCTGACGGGCGCGGAGACCACGGGCGAAAGCTTGGAGTCGCTCCACAGCAGGAGCGTGCTCGTTGAGTTCGGCTCGCAGTGCTTGATCGTTCTGACGAACGGCAAGTCCACGCGCAAGAGCCTGTAGCTGCTCGATATCGGGAATATGCTTGTTAAGCTCAGATCTTAGAGCCTTGTCGTCCTCTCGAGCGCGGAAACCACGAGCAAAAGCCTGTAGCTTCTCCCACTTAGGTCCAGAGGACTTCAGATGGTGGAGCTCGCGGTCGACCTGATTTCTAGTCAGCAATGCCCTTGCCGCTGCCTGAAGGTCAACAATCGCTGGGGTTTGCATTTCTAGATCTTCAAGGTCCTGGCCGACTTTGCCTCGCAGCAATGCTCCGCGCACTGCCGCCTGCAATTTCTCGACCATACCAGACGACTCCTTCGTCTCTTCATATTGCGCAACATGACTCTTGCGGGCCAAAAAGCCCCTGGAGATTGCCTGGATCTCCCGGATGGGTCCTCTACACTTCGCAAGCTGAGCAGACGTGTCTCGTACCTGGTTTCGGACCTTATTGGCCCTAATCATGGTCTGCAACTCCAGAATATCAGGCTCGAGCGCCTCCAAGATCTGTTCGCGACGATTGAATCTCCTTCGAACCAAGAATCCGCGTGCTGAGCTCTGCAGCTGAATAGCAAAGCGCTTCATTTGTAGTCGGTAATCCATGATCTGTCGGGTGAAGTCGCCTCGAATGCGAGACTGCAGATCGATCAACCACTCCTCCGAGTCCCAGAGCTGCTGCATCGTGTCGCCAAGCTTGACCCGAAGCAGAGCACCTCGAATTTGAGCCTGCATGTCAACGATAGACTCCTCGTTCTCTTTTAATTCCCTAGCTATCCTCTCGTCTTCTGTCTCTTCTGGCTCGGGCTCCGGTTCAGGAACACCAAAGTCGGCGCTCATGTTTCCGAAGCTAGGCATTGTCACGCCGAGTTTATCGAGACCCTTTTGCATAGCTTCCAGTTCATGATGCTCGAACTCGAGCTGACCAACAAGGTTGCCTATACGGAAGTCGACTATTCCCTTGCGGAAAAGAAGCCAACTTAGAGCATGAATGCAGTAGATGACTTTGGGAATATTCTTTTTCTCGTATAGGTCGATCAGCTCAAAGCGGAAGAGGTCGGGCAGTTCTACTTCATCCAAGTAACGGAAGAAGATGGCGATATTGTCAGAGTGTCTGTATTGGAGTTTGGGATGTTGGAAGATTCGGTATCGCCTGTCGGGATTAAGGGACTCCACTACTTCGGCAAGTGTGACTCCGTCGCGGAGCGCTTCTTCGAGTTCAACGATAGGCGGTATGTTCTTATGGATGACATCTTCTATCCATTCCTTGGCTTCACCAATATGACAAAGGTACTCATAAGCTTGAAGGAATTGGCGTTGCTTGTCCATCCAATTGCGGCCTTCCCAGCTGTAGCCAGTATTCTTTTGGCTTGGGCCGGTGTTGCTTCTGTCTCCTCGTTGTAATCTGCGCCGACCGCGCAGCCCAACAACTTCCTGCGTAGGTGAAGTGATGGTGAAGTCTTCGGGAGAATCAGACGAAACAAGACGCGAAAGTGTCCTCAATTGACTTGTTGAGGATTTGCCCAAGCCTTCTAGCTCATCTCGAGCGATGTGCGTGCTATGCACATGGTGAGGTGATAGAGGAGATAGTGTGTTTTCTTGGGGGAGGAACGAGTCGGATCGAGTAAGGAGCATGGAGTTTGGCCTCATCGGTAGAGGGCGAGAAGGTGATGAAGGTTTCAATGGTGAGGTCTTTGTCGGAGATCCTTTTGTCGGCGAGATTTGACCCATATGGGACATTGACAGCTTGCCAATGTCGACACTTTTAGTGCGATCATGACGAGCGTTTGGTGGTGTGTCGGGCCGCGTGCCTGCGGGAGCTTGTGGGAGTGGGCGAAGAGAGTGTCGAGCTGAGTTGTAAATATTGTCTGGAGCTTTCTTTGAGGTCATATTTTCCCCGGTCTCAAATGTCTTGGCTCTTGCTCTGACATCGCTCTGGGCTCGCTTGTGGCCATGCACTGTTGCGCCGTAGCCAGCCGAACTAGAGGCGGAGGTATATTGGCTGTTGAAGCTGTGGTCCGAACCGTGAGAGTAGCCCGATGAGGCGGATGATGATGTTGTTGAGGGAAAGCGGTTGACTAGGGCGGGCGAGACGTTGGAATTAGAAGCGAAGTCGATGGTGTGTGACTGGCGGAGAGGTCGCAGATGCTGGTGAGGAAGCGGTTGCGATGGCGATTGGCTTTGAGTCTGGTGTTGAGATTGGAAGTAATGAGTACGGGACGACATTATGAGCTCTTAAGAGGAGAGTCGCTGGCCAAGCCGCGAACTCTTGTCTGTGTTTCTGGATTTTTGTTCTTTTGTCTCTGCTTAGGAACGTAGTAAAATCGACATTTGTCGGTGACGTTAACGCATTGTTTCGAGCGTTGCTCGGGTCGAAGAATGGCGTGGCGCTTGGAATCTTTTATGGTCCAAGGCAAGACAGTAAAAAGGCGGAGGAGAAATTATGTATTGCAGGCAAACACGACAGTCAAGTGCGTTGCCGAAAGACAAAAAAAAAAAAAAAGAAGACAATGCCAAAGTAATGAGGTGATGCGATGTGCTGTGCTGTGCTGTGCCGTGCCGTGCCGTTGCAGTGCAAATATCGTCAGTCAGTAAATCATTAATATGGAAGTTTATGCCCAAGAAAGCGAACAAATGGGAGTCCCATAGTACAGTTAAGGTACGATGAATGGCGGGGCGTTGGATTTACCGTAGTAAACAAAACAACTGGCAACCGCCCAGCAACCGCTTCCCGTGTCTAGCCCCGATTGGCGATGTGAGGCAATGGCCCGCTTTTATGTCTACCTCGTCCTTGTTAAGTCTGTCTCTCATGTGCTCAATGTCATTGGATTTATGCAGGCAAGAAGCAAGAATACAGCAACTATCGATGCATCATGCAGTATTATTCTTCACTGTTATTTCCCCGTTTTTGTTTGGTTGAAAAATGACCAGAACTCTCAAGTTAACAGTAGGCGGGTTGTTTATTTACATCCAAACCTATATACTCTTTCTCCCTGCAGATCTTGATCGAAAAGCTCTCCAGATTATCTTCGGCTATCAACCAAAACACACAATATTGTGGATGCCTTGAGCTCATGACAAGGCTAGTCATCGTCTAACATTAGATCAGAATAGCATGAATCCACTCTTGGCTTCAATTCGTTCTCTCAATACACCGTTAACCGTGCCTTGGCCCAGTTGTCAACCGTCTGGTCTACGAAAGACAAGGTCGGAGCGGAGGTTATGTAGACAGATGGCAGATCATGCCCGGATTGCAACGTTGGAGTAACAACAGAATACAGACACACACAGATGCACACAAAATAACGGCGCTGTGTAATGGAACGGTTGACATAGTCTCTCAACGAGTAGCTCTGACAGCTCAACATGTCAACAATAGCACTGCATCGCACTACAACTAGACTCAAACTCTAATAGCAAACAAAAGATGCTTATGCCTCGTATTCGACATTGTAAGCTCACAAGTCCATCACCGATAAGTAAATAAAAAAAGAGTTTATCTGTTTAGCTTAACTTGGTACTAATAGCTTGTACTACAGCAATCAAAACAGACGAAGCTTTGGTACGACATATCTCAGTGGGGCTTTATGAGGTCATCAGCGCAAAAGCCAAAGCCAGGCCCAGACCCAAAGCGACCGGCCCGAGCTGCCACTGGAACTGACCCCATCGGCCCAGAATCATTCGAATCTTTTTGAGGCTTCGACCCTTGTAAACCGACCTTGATTTATTTTGTCCATTTTCGACCGCGACTAATCACCCATTGGGCTCAATTACTTCTGTTCATCTATTTCGCTGTTTAGTCCCATCTTCCCAGTCGCCTAAGGACTTTTGTTACAGTGCTAGCCGTCATGAGCTCCAAGAGAGGTCCCTCCGTTCTGGTACTTCTTATCACTACCTGCGCGTCGTCCAATCATGCTAATTCCGTCTAGGTCACAGATGCGAGACAAAGACAACCTCAAAGAAGGGTTCTTCAACGACAAGATACCGGTGCAGGCGCTCCCGGCTCCCAAGCGCCAATGCGATTTATGACCGTCGACAACGTTCTCCAATACAATTCACAGATCCCTTCAGGTCAACCGCGTGGCCCTCCAGGTCCAGCAACCCTACCTTCAGGACGACATCCAGGACCACCGGGCAGCGCTCTTAGTCGCCGGGTCTCATCAGGCGGTTTACCGAATAGTCAGTCACGTACAGGCCAGCAGATTCCATCAAGAACAACAAAGATTAGCGAAAAACTGGTCCTTCTTCCGGAAGCAGAGGACAATGGCGATGACGTCGACGAGGAAATTGAGAGTGAATCGATACTTGCGCGCCGCGTACAAGACGACGAGAATCGGCCATTGAAGGATGAGGAGCTGGACGTGCTTAAGAAACGAGGCGGTGTTCGCGGAAAGAGTTTTGCCGAGAGGTTGTCCAAGACACAAAGAACCGACAAGGTCAGCAGATTGACAGCATACTGTACTGCGCAGGCCTACAAAATCAAGCCTACTGCCGAATTTCTACGCAAGAAGCACGAGGCCAAGACCAAAATCTACGACGACTGCCTCTACGTCATCTACGCCTTACCGCTTCTCAATGGCAATGACGGTACCCGCATACGAAGTCGACCTATTCTAAAGACTCCCGGTACTGGCAAGACGGTACTAGATCTAGAGATTGAGCGCAGCGAACAGCGGGATCACCATGAGGGATACTTTGACGATGATGCATACGAGCATCCCAGCCCTGAGCGCGGCCACGAGATACCTGCTCGCTTCACCGACCGTCCTTCGACACCTGAGCGCAGCAACCCCTTCCACCACGATGACGACGTATCATCAATGAATCGACTCGCTCCCGATGCAAAGAACTTTGCAGAGATGTTCGTCTACTCGTACGGCGTGGTCGTCTTCTGGAACTTCACCGAACATCAAGAGAAGGATATCCTAGCTGATTTGACCTTTGCCGATGCCGATGCCGTAGAGAACGGCGCCACCAGCCTTCTCACCCGGCCCCTTGACCAGGAGGACTACGAGACAGAAGAGTTTCACTTCGAATACAGCGCCGACATACAGCGTCCGCGCATCTTCAATGATATGATCACTCTGCTGCCCAAGTCTGACCACATGATCAAGCTCACTATCAGCCATGCCATTGCGCAAAGTACGCGCTTGTGTTTCTTCGAAGAACGCATGAGTGAGACTATGCTAGATGCGCAGCATGTGCCCAAGATGCTCGCCTTGACAGGAGAGCTCAAAATGACTCGCACGGAAATTGTGCGTATGCTCGGCAAGCTTTTCAGAAGCCGTGTCGACATCAACCTCTGTAAGCCACTCTCTAACTGATCTCATGCATGCAAATCTAACATCCTCACAGCGTCCAATATTCTCGATGTCCCTAACTTCTTCTGGGAGTCCGAACCAACTCTACACCCTCTATATGCCGCCATTCGTGAATACCTCGAGATTGACCCTCGCATCAAGGTCCTCAACGAGCGATGCCGCGTCTTCCTAGATCTTGCCGAGATACTATCCGACTCTGTCGCTGACGCCAAGATGAGCTACATTACTTGGATCATCATTGTCCTGATCATTTTGAGTATCATGGTCACCACAGCTGAAGTAGGCATCCGTTTCGGCATGCTTAACAAGGCCAAAGGCACCAACGTCAATCGTATCATTACCGCACCGGTTCTTGGTGCTGGCATGGAGCAGACCGTACTACCACCGAGTGATCTCGAAATCCTCGCGCAAACTCTTGGTCTGCAAGCCAATGCATCTTTTGAGGAAGTTCATAAGAGCATTTGGGCTTTACAGAGAAAGGACCTACCCAACGCTTCGATCTTGCATGAGGATATCTAAAGTTAGAAATCTACTATTTTTGAGTCTACTAACATAGCACGGCGTTTGATGGATTTGTTTTTGGTGGCTCTTATCAAGATTGAATTATGTTCCAAGAGGGGTGTTTATTAGTTGTCTTTTAGACTGGACATCCATCCACAAGGCCTCGCTGCCGTTCATCTAGCGAAAACCAGACTTCATAATGAATCGAAAGTTTACTTTTTAAAAGCATGACGTATGATGGACGATTATACAGGCACGGCGACGCAAGTATTAACGTAGAGCATCTATTCTTACTCTGGAAATGCAAACCCTATTCAAGAAAATTGAAACAACAAACGTTGTATAGAAAAGGCCGCAGCAAACCTGGGCCTGCATATTTTCGAAAACCCCATAGCCCATGATCATGATAGTAATAACATCCCTTGTTCTCCAATCCTCCCCCTTCCTTACTTCGTTGAGTAAACCCGTGGAGCGTCTGAATACCCAGTACAGTAAAGCTTTACTATCGGTCCACGCTACCCCAAGAAGCAAAGCAAGACGCCAAGTAAATAAAAAGTTCGCCTTTGCCTATCTCAACTCGCCCGGTCGTCTATAGAAAGTTCATGTATAAAAAACGAGAACGCAAGATTCTCAACATAGCACCCGTTTTACCGGGACTGCTGGTCAACGGGCTTGTAGGCCGCAGCAGCTTGTTGGCTCTTTCGGTTCTTGTTGTCGAGCTCGGCCTTGCTGTAGATAGCAGCTCCAAGCATAGTGACGGCCATACCAGCACCGTTAAGCAGGTCGACGGTCACATCGAAGAGGAAGATACCGAGGGCGACGGTCAAGCACTGCTTGAGGTTACCGCAGACAGTCATGGTCAAGGCACCGGCAAGCTTGTTGGTGTTGAACGACGAGATGTTGAGAAGCAGGGCGAGGAAACCGTTACCGAAGAGCGAGGCGAAAGCGGGAGGAAGGGGAACCTTTCCGGAGGTGATGAGTTGGTGGAAGCCGCTGACTTCACCGGTGGCAGTGGCGCAAGCCAGAGCCTGGAGGGCAGCAAGAGGAGACATGCGGAGGAGGAACTCAATGGGAGGAAGAGACAGAGAGCCAGTCATGAATCGGTTGGTAACAACAGTCTGTATGTGGTCAGTATTAATTAGTTTCATACAATGGTTAAGGACATACCTTGAGAGCGGCGAGAACGACTCCGAGAATGGTGAGAAGGAAACCGGCGTCAGTGAAGCTCATCTCACCGAGAGTGGTCATGGCAGCACCGATGATGAGGGGAAGGAGAGAAAGGTAGGTCATGTAGCTGTAGGTACGGCCGTAGTAGACACGGTAGATGAGAATGGTGAAGATCGGGCACAGCATGCGCATGGTCTGGTAGAAGGGAACGGAGACCATGGCCAGAGACAGGTTGGAAACGGCGATGTTGGCAGTGAAGAGAGCGCTGAAAGCGACGAGCGCAAGGTTCTCGCGGCGTCCCAGTCGAGAGAGCTTGAAGTAGCCCATCTGCATCATGGCGTATGTTCCCATACTGGCGAAAGAGGCGTGGAGGAAGGTCAGGAGCCATGGGAAGTGGAACTGTAAGGATCGCATGTCAGCGTGTGGCTCTTTGAGAAACGTCATGTTTGGTTGAGGCCGATAACTTACCATTCCGAGGACCAGCTTGTTGTAGAGAGTCAAGAGCAGGGAGAAGAAGAAGTAGGTTCCAAGCCATGCAAACTTGACGGTACTGGGGATAGAGTACTCGTGCTCAAGGTTATTGTTCTTGGGAGGCTCAGCGCGACCAGCATCGCCCTCGACATCAAGCTCGCCCTTCATATCGCGGTCTCTCTCCTCAGCAGAGAGGAGCGGGAGAGGCTCCTCGTTGTGCGGACGGGAAGACATGTTTGGTGTTGAGGTATGCGCCGGTTTTCGATTTCGCGGGGATGGAATTGTTAGCTTTGTGGATCGGAGAGATCAAGAAATGTCGTAATAGATGCTATCGTCAAGCCTCTAGCATAACCAATAATCGAATCGAAGCAGATAAGGACGAGTCGACTAATTAATACGCAAGCACAGCCGATTATCGATGGGATGCGATGCAAATAAAGACTGCGGGCGAGTCGTGGTTGAAGTGGTAATTGTAGTTGCAAAGTGGAAATGTAACACGGAGAGTGGGAAGCGAAGAAAATACAGGGGCCAACCGAAGGGCGAAGGGGGCGGAGGCGCGCGTAATAAGTTTAGTGATGGGTAAGGTATGGATTGGATGAAAGCGAGCGATTGGACCCAGACAAGGAGATGAAGATGGAGACCAGACGGGAATGACCAAACAAGGCACAGACAAAAATTGTACCTGGATCCAAGCACTGATTATTACTCTGCAACACAAAAAAAAAAGAGGATAAAGTAGAACAGGGAGAGGAGAGAGTTTTTCGATAAAAAAGGAGGACAAAAGGGTTAAGTTTGAAAGGGGATGATCCAAGTACGAGATTTATCGGAGGGTAAAAAAAGGGAGGATTGATTAGGGAGGAAGCAAGCCCAAAAAGGACAACGGCTTACTGTACTTGCTTAGTCGGTACCTTCCTTCCTCATGGATAGGCCGAAGATTGCATTGGAAGCAATCATCATTCTGGGTACGGGCACTTTCGGACTCCAGTGGTTCAATAGCGGGGGTGCCTTGGCCTGGGAAGTGGAGGTGGGGCACAGCAGACAGGCGGGAGATTCCCAAAGATACACTGTATCAAAGTACCTGTGGCGGGTGTGTCAAGAGTTAGTGAACAACTGTCAGCATTGGCAGAACCTACCAGCAGAGACAAGTTGGTTGTAGCTGAGAACGTGAATCAATTACCGTGTTCCTGCATGGAATAAGTCATTCTTTCTCAATCTATTATGCAAGGTATTAGGCTAACCACTAAACATACTATCGGTTGAATACTGACTGCACACTGGTAACTGCAGCTGGACTTTCTCATGACCGTCAAAGTACAGAGAGTACTGCTGTAAGCAAGGCATCTCGGATGCCCACTATTCAACCGTTGTAGATCGATCAAACTCGTGCTGTTTTCCAATGCACCAACACATCATCATAAACTCGATTCAATCGTCAACAACAATAACACATTCTCAAAAGGGGCTGGAGTTTATTGAAGGCTGATAGAATACGCCATTTGCCCTTTTTTTCTCTAATTCCTCTGGAACGTGATCTACTTGTCTCGTCCATTCAAGTCTGGTCAAGTCCAGGGGTTCCAAAGAGCTGAATGACTGCAATCAAAAAGGGGGCGGGGGTATCCCTCCAACTTTGACAGCCCGGCAGCGCACTAGGAATACTACTACTACATTACAAACCAATCATATCAACTCGTGTTGACAATTCTAGCAAGTCTCTGGATTGGACAACAGTAGGGCAGACTGTTAAACTAACGAAGGAGGCGTCAATAAACTGAAGCGACTCCCAACTTGAGAAGATAGACCGAGACTTGGCTAGGTTGACTGTTGTGAACTCTCAAGCTTAACATTAATGTGGGAGACCCGGATACAAGTGGATAGCGAGACTCCAGCGTAATCACATATACCAAGGTTCTGCCAGGTACAGAGCACATTTGTTCGTACAGTACAAGTACCGGCGGTATTCTTGACACCCGCCTTACAGCACGGATCTCATGTGGACTCAACTCAATCTCTAGTACAGTGTCACAAGCGAGAAAAGGCACGTCATTCCCTTTTAGCTTGGTGGGAATTCTAGCCGCACAACGCTGTACCGTACGTGTTGAGCCGCGTTGTCGTGAAACGAGCCAAGAGCCGGGCAACCCCATCGCCTATCACAGAATACGCAATTTATAGTTACGTAGGCCAACGGGAAACTGTACACAGTTCTACAGTACAATGGAGCACTCGGCAATGCTTCCATGGGAATCTGTTTATAGAACAAGAGGGTTACGCATCTGACACAAGTCGAGAGAGTGTGTCGTTTCGTATCGCTTTGACGATAATCGTATTGAGGACCTAATCAGGCAACTGATCCAGCAAGCACACATACACTCCAAAGAAAGGAGAGAATAAGGCGGTTACTCAAAAGATGGCGCGTCGTTTCAAACCAAAACGCCTTCAACAGGTTTGAATAGTCTTGGCGAATACATGCATACCAAAGTGACTGGAATGATCCGCGCCGTTATCCATTTTTCATATCCTGCAGCGACGCTCCTACACTCTTAGCGGATCAAATAGACAAGTTACGAAAACCCACTGCCGAAATCGATAATCCAACCTTGGCTGTATCAGAATTCCAGCGGAGCAACTACTATCAAGCCCCTGAGCGTTGATCAATCTGTCACAGCAATTCGGACAATAAACTATCCGAGTTTGTTTAAACACAAAAAACAGACTTAAAGTCAGTTTCTAGATGCAAGGGTTTTTGAGACAAGATCAGCCTTTTTTGAGGCGTTGTGCCCTTGCAGAAGGAATTCCTAGAGACCCTTGCTTGACTGTGCATTTGACAGGCTGTGTGGCGTGAATGTTACTTGCTGGTAGCCTTTTTGAGAGAAGCATCCTGGGTACGTGACATAGTCTATCTACTAAACTTCAGCTGTGGCTGGTATGTAACAATCTACCAACATAACAAAATGATAATCATACAGCGTTGCTTTGTGTTGTAAACCTTATTGTAACATCAATCTCGTCTGCTCGTCTAGTTCAGGAACCAACAATGCTTATTTTCCCACAAACATATGGTGCTGTGGCCCAGATGCATAATTTCTTGAACCCTTCATTCTTTCTATCCATTCTGCTTGTCTACAGTTGGTTCATCCTTTCTGAGACATCTGCATTCCGTTGGCGCTTCGCCCTTACATCAATCCCCAGTCTGGCTAGTTTATCAAAGGGAGGCAAGACTCTCATGCAGTGAGCTTCAAGGGACTGGCCACATGAGAGCACGCCTACAGGCGCCTTCATTTTGTCGAGTTTGAATGGCCGTTAAGCTTGGACACGTCACAAATGTACAGGCGATGAAGTGAACATCGGACATACTTGGGTACATCCCAACTCGCATACAGACACCCTCAAGAACCACAAACCCATTTGCACCTGAGGAAAAGGTGAAACGCCGTTAGATTGGGTGGTGTTGAGTCAAGTCGGAAGGTTTTATTATCCTATAACGCGAAACAATTCCTCAGCTCCACAGGCATTATCAAGGAAGTACAACAATATGCTCTTGTTTTCACTCTAGGATATCTTTGACAAATGAATCGACATATATACTGCACCATCATGACTCCGCCGCTAAATAAAACAAAACCTATGCTTCCGAATCCAGATTCTGCAGGGGTACGTATCCCTCCTCCTTCTTGACCCTCCTCTTGCCCAGTATCTCTCGCATCCAGCCGATGATGCCTCTTCCGCTCTTCCATTGAAGGCCACCACGTTGTTCTGCGGCCGCCTCGTCCATCCAGCGAGGTCGCTTCCAGAACTTGAGCATAATGCTGCTCACAACGACGCTGACACTGCTACTCGCCATGGCGAAACCAGCCATCATGGGATGCATATGGAAGCCGACGGGAAGGAAGAATCCCATAGCAATGGGTAGGCCGATAACGTTGTACATGCACGCCCAAGCCAAGTTCAACTTGATGCGGCGGAAGATGTAACGGGTGAGGTGCAGCGCTGATGGAATGTCCATCAAGTCCGTTGGGCGCATGAGCACCATGTCGGCAGCTTCCATGGCAACGTCTGTACCGCTCGCCATGGCGATACCGATATCTGCAGTTGCAAGCGCGGGAGAGTCGTTGATACCGTCGCCTACCATGGCCACGACCTCGCCTTCTGACTGAATTTGCTTGACAATAGCCTGCTTCTGGTCGGGGCTCACGCTGGCGTAGACATTTTCTGGTGAGATTCCTACAGCAGCAGCAACACTAAGAGCAGTGGCGCGCTGATCACCGGTGATGATAGCTGTCTTGATACCCATCTTATGGAGGACATAGACGGTAGCTGCTGCACCCTCCTTGATGGAATCGGCCAAGGCGAGATGGCCACTGTACTTGCCATCAATAGCCACAAAGATATAGGTAGTGCCAGTTGCAGGTGTGCCAGCCTTGTTCGCACCCGAGTCGACACGCTCAGACGCTTCGATGACATCCTCAGGAACCTCAATACCGTTGTTTTGCAAAAAGGTCACATTGCCAATCAGCGCACGATAACGATTGCGATCAACAGCTGACGCAGGCTCAACCAGGGCGTTGATACCTTTGCCAACAGTGACCTTGAACTCGCCAACGCTTCCTTCGATGACACCGTCAACCTCAATATCAAGCTCGCGGCGAGCTCCAGCGACAATAGCTTTACCAATAGGGTGTTCACTGCCCATCTCAGAGAGGCCAACAATGGCCCACCATACCCGACGACGCCACTCGTTATCAGACCAGCCATCTTCAAGGACTGACTGAACAACGCTCATCTTGCCATGGGTGATAGTACCGGTCTTGTCGAAAACAACTTGTGTCACTTTTGTGGCTCTTTCGAGAGCAGCTCCACCCTTGATCAGAATACCATTTTCGGCACCGACGCCAGTGCCAACCATAACGGCTGTGGGTGTGGCCAGACCCAGTGCGCAAGGGCATGCAAAAACGATGACGGAGATGCAAAGCTTAACGCAAACCATGATCTTGCCGCCACTTGAATCCTGGAGGAATATCTTGGGTGGGTTTGAGAGCACATGGCTGAGAATCATCCAGCAGAGAAACGTAGAGAAACCGAGGATAAGAATCATGGGGACGAAATAACCAGCAAGGGTGTCGGCAAGTCGCTGGATAGGTGCACGCGTAGTCTGCGCATCCTGCACAAGCTTGACGATCTGACTGAGCTGAGTATCACGACCAGCCCGAGTGACTCGGAAGTCTACTCGACCATCGCCATTGACTGTGCCACCGATGACGTTGTCGCCTACTCGTTTCTGAACGGGCATCGCCTCACCAGTAACCATACTCTCATCGACAAAGGTCTCGCCTCGAACCAGAACACCATCGGCGGGGAGCTTATCACCGGGTCGAAGGATTACAATATCGCCTAGTTGCAAGAGTTCGGTAGGGACACACTTCTCCTCTTGAGCTGAACCACCCAATCTGGGGGTCTTGGGGGTCTTGGGAGTACTGGGGTCCTTGTCCCATGCTTCGGCGGCCTTCTCAGCAGCAATTGGGTCAACGTATATCGTAGCCATTGAGGGAGCAAGGGACATCAGACGCGACAGGGCCCTTGAAGTCTGACCTTTAGCACTGCTTTCAAGGTAACGACCAAGAGTGACAAAGGTAAGAAGCATGGTACTAGTATCGAAGATGGTGCCAGGCCTACTGTGAGGGGGCATTATTAGTGAAACCAGCATTGTCAAAATACTGTAAAAGAAGGCGCAGGATGTTCCGAGGATGACGAGAACATCCATCGTTGGAGAGCGGTGTTTGAGTGACTTCCATGCTGAGATGTAAAAGCGCTTTCCAATACCGAATTGAACGGGGATTGTAAGGACCAAACAGATAGTATCGCCAAGAAACAATCCGGGGATTAACTCAAGCTTTCCGAAATCTAGAGCTGGTGCGCACATGGGCAAAATCATGCCGATGATGAGAACAGGAATGGCGAAAGACAACGATACTCGAAAGGCCGTTCGCCATTCAGCAATTTCTCTTGTCTTGGCCAGGGACTCGAGCTGTGCGCTGTTGTCCTGGTTTTCAGCAACGAGGGCGTTGTATCCCCGGGCCTCGACGGCTTCAGCGATGGCGCGCAGGCCAATAACACCTGACTGGTGGGTGACCGTGAGGCGTGAAGAAGCGAGGCGTAACGAAACTGAATCGACGCCATGCATGGCCGCCAACGCAGCCTCCAAATTCTCTGCTGCTGCTGCATCGGGCACGCCATAGACTCTAAATTGCACAGTAGATGATGATCCGCTTTGGTGGTCGGTTGCGGCCTGAGTAGAAAGAACCTCGGGGTCGAAGCCTCGATCGTCGATTATGTCTGCTATTTGGTCCGCGGAGAGCTTGGTAACGTCGTGTGTAATAACGGCCCTTTCCGCGAGCAGACTGATGTTGAACTTCAGGACGCCATCGACGCCTTTGAATCCACCCTCGACGGCTGATGTGCAAGCTCCACATGTCATGCCTTCGATAGCAACGGTCGTTATAGCGATGTTTCCAACGCCTCCAGAATATCCAGCCTTGTCAGCTGCTACCTTGCCAGATTCAACGATTGTAGCGTCAAACCCGCGGTCGTCGATAATTTCGGCAATTTGTTCAGCTGTAAGGAGATCGGGATCGTGCTCGATAATGGCTCTTTCGGAGAGCAATGAAATGCTGAATGATTTGATACCAGGGACGTCCTTGAATCCACCTTCAACAGCCGATGTACAGGCGCCGCATGTCATGCCTTCGATGGCGATGGTAGTCGTGATAAAGTCATTGTCGTCGATACCATCCTGGTCGATAAAGCGCTTGGCGACAGGGCTCGGGAGGTCGGTGGCAAGCACCTCGGCGTCGAAACCTCGGTCTTCGATGATTTCTTTAATGTCATCGGCGGAGATGACTTGAGGGTCGTGCATGATGACTGCGCGTTCCATAACCAGACTGACTGAGACGTTTCCAACACCATCGACACCTTTGAAGCCAGCTTCAACAGCAGAAGTACAGGCACCGCACCTGTAGAAGAATAAATGTTAATATCATATCCATGGCCATGGTCTGTACGCATTTCTAAACTCGGGGCCGCAAAGACCGAGCACGACTGCATAAATGGGTCTCGGGATGCCCGGAGAGACTTGAGAATAGGGCTCTGGTTGTACTCACGTCATGCCGTCCACGCGAAGAGTTGTTGTAGCAAAATGGGCGCCGGCGCCCGGGCTTCTGGGTACGGAGAGTGCGACATTGTCGCTGTCCTTGGAAGGGACTTTGATGTAAGTAGGAGCCATGGCGACAGGCTATGGCTCATGAGCCTCGTCTCGAGGATCGTTAATGTGTTGCGCGCCGATCCAGAAGTTGATGGGTGTTTGTTGTTGAAGGTTGTCAATTACAGCGCAGAGCGGGAGATACGGCACTTGGACTAAGCCTTGGTCTCACTCTCACGGCTAGACTAGTTTGGTGGTTGGTTCGGTTGCTAATAATGGAATGAATGCTTCTCTAGCTTGATCGTCCAGCCACAAGCATGTCGAGCCCGTTTAATAAATTGAGAGTCAAGCAGAAGCGAGCAATGGCTCAACAGAATGAAGAGAAAGGGGAAAAGATAAGAATGCTACAAAAAGCTGAAAAGGGAAGTCGGAGGCAACGGGACCGGAAGGTGATAGTGATAGTCGCAGCTGATGCCAGTTGATAATGAATGCGCCACTAAGACCACGAAGACCTGCTTCAATTGATTGATAAATACCGAGTCGGTAAGTGGGTTGCTGGTCTTTCGTATTCTGCTTGGCGTTTAGTCAGACGAAATAAAGGAAAAGGGAAAATAGACTACCACTTGGGTACGAGAAAATAAAATGACACCAGTGCCAGCAGAAGGACATGACATGAGCAAGATTCCACGGGACGGCGTCTCAGGGCTTTATCTATGTTTCTAGGATCAAACGATTCAGGGGAAGAAGAAACGGAAACACTTACTCTCAGGCAGTTAGCGAGGGAAACACCTTGAAAACTTGCGCAAAACCAAAGGCATCAGATCCGGAACACTTCTTGGCTCGGCGGCTGCAACGGTCAGATTCCAGTTTGGGGTCGGTTTCCGGAGGCACCCAAGTCGGCAATTGCTGCTCTCGTTGGTGGGATTTGGACAAAGCTGCGACTCATCAAGCACCAGAAATTCTTGCTTGCAAGGATATTTCAGAAGGGTCCGAACAATGGAGATGAACAGGGACGGCAGTCTGGGGCCAAACAGCCAAAAGTAGTGCTGAAACCTGAGACACTGTCAGGACCAGCTCAGGGGTGGATAACGCTCCGCTCTCAAAGAGGCCCGACTTTGTCTGTCACTTTAAAGGCAATCGAATCAGTGAGATCCGTACATTGAGGTGCAGGTGCAGGTTGCTGATGCTTATACTTAATCTCTGTTCCTATCCCTTCTCATCTTACTCCGGATCAAGCCGTCAACGGGTGGCCTGTTGTGAGACGGGTCTTTTATCAGCTGGTCCTTCTAGACTAACGGCGCCTCTCGTGTCCTCAAAGGGTGCAAGTGTCGATCATTTGAGGAGCACACTACCATTAGCACATATGCTGTCCAACCAGCTTTCATCCTAGGAGCCCTATGTGAATACTAACCTTTCAACAACTTCAGTTTGTCCTACTACGTGCAGCTTGCTATCAAGTCTAGCAAAGTCTCTTCAATTCTCGAACTGCCTATCCCAACCTCTGCATGGGCCTCTTGTCTATTTCTAGTATAGTCTCAGCCTCTGTTTTGCACAGCCAGCCATGTCTTGCTATTCTGTGAGACGCAGTGACATGCTGGGGTCGGCATTCACTTGTTCCGTTAATAAATCACTGAATATTGTGTCAGGGTAAGGCCAAAGACGATATGCAATCAGCGTATCTTTCTTTGACAACCCATCAGCACAATGGCGATTCTCGTCAGCGGGATCTGTGGCTAAACTTAGTTGCTGACGATAGATCGCACGCCAATTATCTTTGTGTTCTTCGGTGGCTGAACTAATTAGGTAGGTATGGAAACTGCACAGAGAACCTGTGGCTTTTGATAAACTTGCTCACTCATAAACTTGCTCTCATTTGCGTTCCTAGGTGACTCTGTAAATAATTTCTCACTTGCCTCGTTGAAGTATTTATTCGTGTTGCCAAAGAAGTAATCTCATTTTTCAAGTTTTTTGTCGTGGACTACCTACTGTTGCAGGGAGGTATTGATAATCTGATAATGATGGAACACAATGGGGCAGCACAACAGCCAAATCTGACATAGATGTCATAAAAAGGTGACATATTACCTTGTGAAACATGATCAGCGATATCTCAATAATCAAGCCCAAACATTCACTTTTTCCATTGAGAGGATTATGAGGTGAGGGTACAGGGTAGACGTATTCGCAAGAATATCTCCTGTGAGTTTGACCCCACATCCGATGCCCCGCGTCCGCCACATGCTGCCTGCTCTAGCCTCACATCGAACTGCATGTAGGTAGCTCCAAACCCCATCTCAAGCTGTAACTCCATCTTACTTTCTTTGACGACTTGCGATCGCCAATTCCGCAAAATCTTCGTCCGACCGTAACAATAACTAAAAAGCTGCAAGGAACCAAAGGCAGCACTGGTCCTTACAGCCATCCCGTCCACTTCGCACCGCATCGTGACGTACTTAGCTTGTTACATCCATCAAACTACCCCCACGAGGCTGTAGCCTCAATCACGACTCATCATGGAACAGACAAAGGCTCTTAACGCGCTAGAGGTATTAAACACAGCGAGAATGTTTAATTGAAAGACTGACAATCGATTGCAGCCCTTCCTCGCTTTATCCAAGTCAGCGACCTCTCCTCGCGCTGCCGCCGACCTCGTCACTAGAGCTACATCAGCACCCAACACATTTCTCTTCAGCGAGCTCCTCCAAACACCTGCCATCCAGAATCTTGCCGAGTCCGAATTCGCTTCGCACCTCACCCTACTCAAGACCTTTGCCTATGGAACATACTCTTCTTACAAAAGCACACCGGGCCTGCCAGAGCTTGTAGAAGCACAAGCCATTAAGCTACGCCAGCTCTCACTACTTTCTCTGGCCAGCGACCGACAGAACCTTTCGTATAAAGCGCTACAGGACTCATTGGACCTTCCAGGTTCCCGTGAGGTTGAGAATTTGGTGATCTCGGCGGTCTACGCTGGTCTGCTCCATGCTACGCTTGACGCAGCTCGCGCTACCGTGCAAGTATCAAGTGTCGCGCCCCTACGTGATCTCGCTCCTGGAGCGATACCTGGCATGGTCACTGCTCTCAAGACATGGTATGGTCGCTGCACCACCACCCTCAGCGATGTCGAACTTCAGATCAAGGAGATCCGAACGACAGCAGCTGCAAGACAACGCGAGCAACGCGCTGCCGACGAAAGGCTGCAACAGGCGATGCAGGACCACCAAGAAGGAACTGGAGGACGGAAGTACGACTTACCAAACATGAGCCGGGATACGATGGCCAGAAGGGGCTTCAACAAGAGGTCTGTAATGGACGTGGGCAACTTGGTGGACAACGACAGCATGGACGTGGATGAGTCAGAGGAGGAAAAGAAACGGGCGAGCAAGCGCAAGCTGTGAGAACCCCATGCACCACCCAAGTCCTGGGACTTGATCACCGGAACTCATAAATATCTATCACGAAGAATCACGACATAATAGATGACACGACGCCTTTTATTAGCCCCCGGAATCCCTAAATAATGCCACGGACTCCCAGCCCTGCGGCAACCCTATTGACCTGATGTGGTCTGAAGTGAGAAGAAGAAAAAAACGCATGGCTAGAAACGAAAACGACCAGTGGTCTGGACCGGGAATAGCTAAACTACAAATAACCCTTGATGAATAAACAGTAGATTTCCGTACGCCGATCCTCCAGAAAGCAACGCCCGTGCTCAATCGAGACTGGACTAAATTGCCGCCTAATCAAAGGCTCCCTAATCATTACAGTCGTGAATATTGATATTATGTCCAAATTAAATCCCGCGGAGATGCCTTCTTGTGAGAGTGAAATCTGAATGGCTTGGTAATGGCCGGCATTATTGACCACGATGTTGTGCGAAGAAGAATGATGCTCAAAGACGCTTTCCGGGGACGAGAATGAAGAGAACACAGAGGGCGGCATCGACAAGAAAAGTCACCGCCATGACCATCATGGCACGCTTAGCGATAAGCTTGCGGACGTAGGGCTCACGGATGCGAGAGAAGTTGAATGGGGTGTACTCGCTGTAACCAATCAGGGCCATGATAGGATCCAGTGAGTATTGGTAAGACGCAAGGAAATAAACACCAATAGTGAATGGCAAGATGAGCTATTCGAGTTAGTGTGCGCTCAAGGGCATAGCAGGATAAGGTACTCACCCAGCATCTGGTTGTTCGGGAATAGTCAAGGAAAATGAGAACGAATGAGGCCCAAAGAGCGGCAAACATGGAGATGAGTCCAAGGATGAGTCGCATGATGAGAGTAGGTGGGATGAGATTGCCAAGAGCCTTCATTCGAAGAAAACCTGGGAAGGCATCTCGCTCCATGGCCTGGAAAACATAATCCTTGGCAACATCAAACACTTCAGGATCGTCACGGCCATACTCTTCAATGGCGGCAGTGACCTCTTGGGTGATGGAACCAGGGAGGGTGATTTCTCGCTCAGCACCAGGTAGAAGGAAAGTGTAGAGAATCTTCTCCGCCGAGGCTCGGATATCCTGTCGCGCAACAGTGTGAGCGGGCGAGTTGGATTCGGTGGTGATATCGTGGGAGTTGCTGAACTGGGGGCTAGGTCGCATAGGCCCGGTAGCACTCTGAGGTGAATCGTGGCTTTGGTCCTCTCTAAGGAAAGCTGACATCTGGGCATCCTGGTTCTTCTCCTTCTCAGTTGCGTACATAGAGGGGCCGGCAGCTCTGGGTTCCAAGTCGCCAATGTTTTCTAAAATAGCGGAAGATCGTTTGGACTGTGCCTCAGGAGTGCCAATAAGCACGGATCGTCGCAGTTCGCGAACATAATGTCGGCATAGTGACATGTGCTGGGCGACATCGAGCCTGGTGATGTCAGACAAAATGTCATGAAACATATCTCGAAACAAACCTACCAAAAATCAAGGTAATCAACAGATCGCTGTTGATCGCGCATGTAGATATAGAATGAGAAGAGGTCAACAGGAGGCAGAGTGCGACGACTCAAGACCTCAAAGAGCGTGGGTAGTCGATTTCTCGTCATGTCGGGTTGAGGCGACGGCGATGCCATCGGGTTTACAGGTTCGTGTTCGGCCATGTCGGGCGACGTCTTATGGTTGTGTTGAGGCTGGGAGGAAACGTTAAATGAAAGAGGCGTTCAGTTTGGCGCGCAGATGAACCACTGAAAGGTCGTATACGCGAAATTCCCCTGATTATGCCGACGACAAGCCGCTAGATTTCGGAGAAGCAACCGCAGGACTGTCCTGAGAAAAGCGATCCCGAAAGGAGTGAGAGAGAAGCGCTTCAAGTGCAAAGAACGTGAGGCATGCGGTGCCCTGAAATGGATTGTCCGAGTGTGGAATGATGAAGTCGTTAAGCAGTACTAACTTAACGGCCAAGATTGGATGGGTCCAACGCAATGCATTCGCGATAAACAGCCGCAGCAGGCTTGACGTGGACCATGCGAACAAATGCCCCTAGACCAAGTTACGTTACGCCGAGATTACGTAATGATCACGTGTATGGTCCACTTAATGGGTCATCAGGGCAGCGCTTAATTGGCTCAATTGGCTCGCTTTGACCCCATAGCACCTGCCCTCCACGCACAAAGAATTATTTCACCATTCGTTAGAACATCACAAACCTCTCAACGACCGACCTTGAAGAGACGAGCCGCAGGTACGAAAGACCCCGACAACTTCTCCCTCGCAGTCCCTACCTCTCTTCTTGAGACTACGAGCGCTTCGACTTTTTACACATTCGCCGACAAAAGGACTAACATTCACATTTCAGCCATGTCGTCGACCAAGAAGCCCTCCGGCAAGACTCAGCGCTCCGCCATTGCGGATGTCGTCGCCCGCGAGTACACCATCCACATGCACAAGCGAGTATGTTGCTTCGCCAGAGAATGAATAGCTCGACCACCGGAGCTTGATTATCAGGATTGAATGCTGACGGGTTAAAAAGCTCCATGGTGTCACCTTCAAGAAGAGGGCTCCCAAGGCCATCAAGGAGATCAAGGCCTTTGCCACCAAGTCTATGGTACGACCGCCCACACCAACAGCCTGCTACCGAACGCGAAGCAAACGCACGAGGCAGAGGTGCTGTTTCAACGTCACATGTGCTAACCATCACCGCAGGGTACCACCGATGTCCGCATCGACCCTCAGCTCAACAAGAAGGTCTGGGAGCAGGGTATCAAGGGTGTCGACTACCGAATCCGCGTGCGAATTTCCCGACGACGAAACGACGAGGAGGGTGCCAAGGAGAAGCTGTACAGCTACGTCCAGGCCGTGAACGTCAAGGACCCCAAGGGCCTCCCCACGGTTGTTGTTGAGGAATAAATATAAAAAATTTCTCTTGGGACAAGGTTCTAGGTTGGCATGGCATTTGGAGTTGTACTCGGCATTCTGGCTTTCGACGCTGAAAAATACACAGAGGGAAAATGTGATTAAAGCTTGAAGTCAACCCAAACGACAATCGGTGCCTCGGCGTGAAGTGACTGGTCTCTGGTCAAAGGCTTTTTTTTATGAGGACGAAAAAAAATCATTTACGTTCCGACGTGGTGAACACTGGATGTTATGAACTGTCGATTAGAGGGTCTGCTATCGACAACGGTCTATTTATTTCTGACCCCATCAATGCCTCCCCCCATTGCTGTTTGTCCAGCTGTAGAAATGCCATGCAATCGTGTAATCCTAACAAGTCATCAAACCGAATTCCGTACACCTACTACTCCTGTTCCCGTATTCAAGTATGAAAGCACCCAAATCCCCGTAAAAACTATTTATTCGTCCTCGATATCTACGTGACGTGCCAGCACCTTCTTCTGGAACTCCTCGGCGTCCTTGTCCCACAACTCAGCAGCCTCACCGTTGAGGGGGGAGGCACTTGAATGTATGTTAGTCACAGGTTTTATCAAAGGGTTTGATCTCTGTACGTACTTGTTGGGCTCGCCGAGTAAGCTCTGGAGACTGAGGAGAACAGTCTGGATGTTGTAAGCGGCAGTCCACTTGTCCTTGAGGATATCCAAGCAGATACGGCCGGAGAAGTCGACATTAGGGTGGTAGATGGGCGTCTTGAAGAGCACCGTGGGTGCCGCATAGGGGTAGTTGGAAGGGAAGGCGAAGCTGAGCTTTAAGGTCAGACCAGAGTAAGGGGTATCTTCAGGACCCTCGATAGTGGCAGTCCAGGATAGGAGGTCGCCGTCTGCAGAGGGGAAGGCAGAGACACCGGGAGCGGGCGATGTCATGAGCTGCATCAACTCGGTCTGGAGTCTAGGTCAAGTTAGTATCTCGAATGACTTTGAATGTCTCGGGACATGTATTCACCTCTTGGTGGTGCTCTGAGAGTCGGGACCCTTGGAACCAGAGTTAACCTTGGCGGCTTGAGGAGCAGGGTTCTGGCTGTTTTCCATAGTGTACTCCATTGTGTTATGTTGATGGTTATGGTTACTCGAGTATGAAGTATGAACAGATGATGACAAGCAAGAGAACACCAGACAAGAGATGCAGTCGTAGGAGTAGGGAAGCGAGTAGGAAGTTGTTTATGTACAGTACAGGTACAGACAACAATTCCGCAACTGGTACGAGATGAAGTTGGACGAATGCAGGGGTAACTGGGGGAAACAAAGACCCTTTGGCAATGGCGTTGTGAGAAGAGGCCTAAAGATGAAAGCGGGAAGAAAGGTCTTGAACTGAAATGACTTTGAAGCGAGACGAGATGACAAATGATTTGCTTGCTTGCTTGTTTTGGATTGCGACAGAATTGTAATGGAGGTGAACGATTTCTCTAGATCTAGGCTCCAATTGTTTACCGCAGCAACCGGCACGACTAGGGTCTAGGCGATACCTATCACTGATCCCAAACAGAAAGACTAGGTCACAGCCAATAGAACCACACAGAGGGGACCGGCGCTGAAACCGTAGAGGATGACACTGTAAGAGGCTGCACAGGGCGCCGCCAAGTGTCGCTGTGTTTAGGGGACTAGGGTCTCGCAGCAACAAAAAGTACTTTACGCGGTGGTTAGTAGTAGGCGCGTTGGGAAATAACGCGTTCATTCATTCTGGCAACCCATACATACTAATTCAACCAATTGGACAGATACAGTATTGTGAATAGGGAACAACAGCACCGCTATCTATCCGAGATACATCAGAGTTTCATCATGGTGCGTCAGACATTCATTGCCTGGGTTTTGACGAATCGCATCTGTCATGTCGTTCTCTCTCGGTTGCTTCTACCGAGCGTTAAGCACGGATCGTGAATCAATCAATGAATCAGTGATTCACTGATACTATAGCTGCTATGACAGATGAATTTCTCATATAATATCATTAAAGAATTCATTAACTAACATCGGCATCATTGAGTAGTCACAATTGGATCCTTTACCAACCGATCTTCCCTTTCGGATCGTCTCCAAGACCGTGGGTCGAGGAGCATATGCCTCGTTAGTTACCCCATCACCAGGTATCAATGTTGGAATCGCACTGACTCCAGATATAGTATCAAGAAAGCTATTCCACTTGAAACAACAACACCAATATTTGCTGTCAAGCTTATTCACAAAGGCTACGCTACTAAACATGGTCGCATCTCAACCAAGCAGCTCGCCATGGAGGTGTCTCTTCATTCACATATCGGCCAGCACCCCAACATCATTGAGTGGTTTGCTTCAGGCGAGGACGACGTGTGGCGATGGATTGCTATGGAGTACGCAGAAGGTGGCGACCTGTTTGACAAGATTGAGGCTGATGTCGGTGTGCGAGAGGATATCGCTCAAGTCTACTTTGTCCAACTCATAAGCGGCGTGAGCTTCATGCATTCCAAGGGCGTGGCACATCGTGATCTCAAGCCGGAGAACATCCTTCTCTCATCCGACGGATCTTTAAAACTCGCCGACTTTGGAATGGCTACCATGTTTGAGTACAAAGGCCAACGAAAGCTGAGCTCGACTTTATGTGGTAGTCCCCCTTATATTGCCCCTGAGATTCTCGCCTGCGGTCGTGGGGACAAGAAAGCACCGGATGCTTCCAAGTACTCCCCAGATCTTGTTGACGTATGGTCCTGTGGTGTCATCCTGTTCGTCCTACTCATCGGTAACACGCCTTGGGATGAACCCTCACAGGGAAGCTGGGAGTTTCAAGAATATGTTCGCACATCTGGCCGTAGTACCGATGCGCTCTGGGGCAGAATACCCGCGGAAGCCCTTTCGTTGCTCCGAGGAATGATGAGCATTGATGCTTCAAAACGATTCAACTTCACCCAAGTACGCCAACACCCCTGGTACACGAGACACAACGCCCTCCTCAGTGCGGACGGCCGAGTCACAGATCCCATCAACCTGGCGACGCAGATGTTGGCGAACCTCCGTATCGACTTTACGCATCAGCCAACATCGCAGCCTTCTTCCAGCGACAACATGGACCTCGACACTGGCCTAAATGCTGGGAAATTCTCCTCTACTCAACCTGAGACGCCCATCGCCGACAAGGAATGGGACTGGGAACGCACACCACTAAAGTCCGTGGTTTCACCGGCATCCTCATTACCGCATTCTCGTCGAGCTATGGTTGATACACTCGCCGATGAGCCTACCATGTCACAATTCTCGCAGACTCCTGGCCCCTCCATGACTCTTACACAACAAGCCCGTCGATTCCGTGATATTTGCCCGCCAGAATCCCTCACCCGCTTCTTTTCTGCTGTCCCGCCAGCTCATCTTGTTCAAATGCTTAGCGATGCTCTTCATCACCTTAACATCCCATCGGCGCCCGTTTCGCCGAATCTGTACGGCAACCCGGTTGCGCACATGAAAGTCAGAGCCTTGGATGGACGCCAGCAGAACCTGCATGGCGAGATTCAGATCGACCGCCAGCCTTTACCTGACGGTACTGAAATTCTCGACATACGCTTTGTCAAGGTTAAAGGAGATCCTCTCGAATGGAGACGGTTCTTCAAGAAGGTGGTTGTTTTGTGCAAGGATGGAGTCTACGTTCCGGAATCTTAGAGAGGAGAGGGGCCTTGTCATGTGAAGGTGAGGTGCACAAAGTGCTCCAGCGCTTCAACTCTTGGATTATGAAAACCATGTTTAGGAAACGATTGGGATTGGCATTGTAGTTGTTTTGCATTTCGGTAGATGAGATGTTGGTTAGAAAACTCGCACGATACAAATACTGAGCCATTCGTTCTGTATTGGAGATTCTACTGCGACGGTATTGAAATGGCCCTTGGCTGAGTTTCCTGTAGGCAGTTTGTGTAGAGGCTGTCAATGACTGTATTAATGTTGATAACAGTCCATTACATCTGAAAAGATCAGCAACTAGAACAATGTGACCCCAAAAGTGCAACAGAAAAATGTCTGTATTAATAACATCTGCATCGTACAATCTTTGTGATGTGCCGATGTTTTTTAATCCCGAAAACTCAAAGAGGAGATACACATAGGCTCTCCGTAATATCTAGAAGCTCAACAATACTGGGGTAGAATGACCTAAAATCCAAAAACGCCAGCTTTGCCCGTCTATGTCATGGGCTATCTTCCATGACCTGCATGGCGATAAAAACAACAGGTACCCAAAACTCGAGAGAAAAAAATTGGTATCTCCGCCTTTTCAAAATCACAAAGTATTCCAACAACCTGTCTGGCTAATGCCCAAAGTAGGATCGGATAACATCTGGGCCATGAACTGGTCATCGACTACAATATCGTTGCCAATGGCTGAAAACTGTGATCCTGCAAACACACTCGGCTGCGATAGTTGGGGTTGGACAGCAGTCAACTGGGATTGCTGGTTGTTGGAATTTGCACCGCCCTGCTGAACAGACCGTACACTCTCCTGGAGCACACTAAAGAGTGGTATCAGATGAGACGGCTGTATGCCCAAACAGCTGGCCTTGGCTGATAGACGTTGGTTGAAATCATCCATGATGCTTTTTCCAAATTCGTCAATCGTTAGCTGGGCGCGGTTGTAGTCTAGTTACAATTAGCATTCCCGTTGGCATTGGGCTCAGTCGGTGCCAGTGATTGAACACTTTAGCACTTACACGGTGAGGAGGGCTGCTCCTCATCTGGAAAGATGATTTTGTACATCTCGCTCCATCTATCCTCCTCAACCTCAACCTTTTCAACATGAGAAGCGGCATTGTTTTTCTTGGCCCTGACGTGCAGTAGCTTCTCCTGACTTGCGTTGATGCCTTCCTGCGCAAAGCCGCTTAGGAGCTGGCACTGAACATGCGACCGTGAATGCTCAGAAAGGGCCCTGTCGGTTTCAAATGATTCGAAACAGCGAGGGCACTGATGCTCAGGAAGCTTGTGGCTCCGAAAAATATGCTCCCTAATAGATGTTAGTTGACTCGATGTAGGTATATCTGGGAATATTCCTTACTTGACCCTATGAACTGACCTCCACCCAGGACCGACGCAGCTTCTTGAATTTTTATACTTGACTGGGTCATGCTTGTAGAAAGGGCATGCAAAGAGTGTTCCTGTCGGAGACCCCTTGGGTCGCTTCTTATCCTTGACTCCCTCGTCGGTGTCGTCATCTGAAGATCCTTCAACGTCCACGCACGCAATGGGACGCTTTTTAGACTGCTTCAGATTGGAGACTTTTCGCCGAGTTCGGGGTTGAGCATTCTTAGAAGCATTGGGTTTGATCGTTAAATCGGGAAGCCCTCGCTCCATACGAGGAACCCCATCGTCTTCATGAAGTTCTGTTATTCTCCGAGGTATTCGTTCTTGTGGCGGTAATAATAGATTATTATCACCACTACCAAATACGCACAGGGCATTGTTCGGCCACGCACAGTCGGTATAGCCAGTGTAGTCGGGAAAGTTGAGCAAGTTGGCTTGCTGTTCATTTGATAGGTTGCCCAAGACCCCAAGGTCCGAACCGGACGTATTTAGAGTCGGGACAGGGTAGCTGACGTTTTTAGGACCAGTAATCCATGGGTGGCAGTCTGAAGCACTGTGTCGCCGGTTCTTTTGGCGAACGTTCCGTAGTATTTGCCTGGTGCTGAGAAACAGGTGAATGCAAGTCCGCAACTTGGCCAGGACTTCTCTAGCATGGGGAGTGCCTGTAGGAACGAGTGATTGGGAGTATGATCCATGTTGTGTGTTTGGCCATGACCATTCAGCGCCTGCTAGGAAGTTGGTTTGGGGATTAAAGTTGGATCGACTTAGAAGAGCCAGATCTGCGCTTGGGTAGCCATTGGACGAGGCACTCATGACCAAGGGCGATTCAGCAGAAGTGTATCCATACTGTGAGAGGTTGTTGGTGTTGATGGGGCCGAGACTGTCTGGCATAGCCCAGGTAAAGTTGGCCACCGGCTTGTTGTAGGGAGTGCCTTGAGGTTGATATTGGTCGTTAATGTCGGGCTCGGGTGTAGCATACGGCGGAAACATTGTGGCGGTTTGTTAATATGAGGAAGTCGCCGTGGTTGATCTGTGGCGCAGTTTGACTACTTTCAGGTGGGAATATGTTCTTTATTGGTGTTTGTTCCAAAACGAAACTGTAGCTAGGTAGTTATAGAGGCTAAGTGATGTATCTTTTGAAGCCAAATATAGCAAGAGGGTAGATAAATGGAAATAAGATGTCGCAAAAAGATGCCTGGTATTGAAACGAAGGCGAAAGTGAGAGCTAGATGGGGGCCAGGCCAGCATTTATGTTGGAGGCCTGTTGTGCGCACCAGCGCATTGCCTTTTATTGGGTGCGAACCACAAAGCTGAGATGCCAGTATTTAAGGCGACGACCGCCCCCAAAGTGCAACTCAGCGGATCCTAAGTTGCATTTTACGAGACCATTTCAACCCTGGATCCGGTTCTCGTATCCTTGGCAGATGATACCTTTCGAAGATAGAAAATTGTGCACAGGCTTTACAGCATAGAGGTAGGAAACAACTCGGTCCAGAGTTGGTTGACCAATCGTGGCTCAAGAGAACTTAGAGGAACTGCCTTTGCCATCTAACTACCTTTCAAGAATTGTTCAAGTTCGAGAAGAAACTGACGAGCAGATCATTTAATTCGAATTATTCGAACTCTAATTTCTGGTTTCATCAATTAGAAAAAAAATCTTCTGGGAATAAAATCAAGTTGGAGGCTCAACTGTTGACTGACGCAGTCAGCTTGGTTGAGTGAGGCTGTGCTGGCTGCTTCACACTGCCCGCTGAGTTGTGCATACACACAGGCATGGCTCATCTATCAAGCCACACGTCACAAGTAGTAAACTAACCAGTAGGCGGTCGAGAATGATGTGCACATTTTCCTAACAACCATGTCTGACCGGATTCTTTGAACGCCCTGGGAAACGCCTGACACCTCGCATAATGTAACTAACTATGGCCTTTACTCGGCTTGAGTGACTGTCTCGTCCACTTGCCCATTCCACTCAAAGCCTGTGTATCATGTCAGCTTGAAGATCACAAACACAGGGACTATTTTGTTTTGAAGGGAGGTCGTACGTTGACGACACATGGGGCACTGCCCCCTTGACGACTCTTGCTTGATCCATTCCATGATACAATGCTGAACACAAGGCAACCCTAGTCAGCAATAATCAGAGAGATAAGGTTAGATTAGTTCGAACCATGTGAAAGTTGTGTCCGCATTTCCCTGACACTTGGATAAAGTCAGTTCAGTTCAGCTCAGCTCAATAAAACTGTTTAATGTTTACTTACACAAGCTGCAGTCATCACCTGGATATTTACAAGTCGGACACGTCCCGTCAAAGTGGACCTGGCAGATACCGCAAACATCGTCTTCTGGCAAGTCCCAACGCCATGTAGCGACGGAATTCCACTTTTTGATGGTGACCTTCATGTTGTTTTGCCTCTTTACCAGAGCAAAGGTTGATTATTGGGGTTGAAAAGATTAAACGCCAAAGCCAAAGCAACAAGGGCTGTGCAGCTGTTCCGAATGAAAGAAGGTTCAAGGTTTGAAGCACTAACGCAGGGAGAGATGGAGTGGACCACCCACTGGATACTAAGGCAGGTAGGTGCGCAGTCCAGACTGTGGTGGGCGCTTATCGACCAAGGCTTCAGTGACCTCATCCCACTGATCACACCGCAACCCACTGTAAAACCCTCTGCCAATTCGTCATAATTCAACATCTGATATGACTGATGAAGGTGGTCCAAGCTCCAACCCGCTGCAAAGTCATGGAGGATTCGATTATCGCCCGCATCACCATTCAAACTTGACTCGATTGGTCGTTTAACCTCTCGTCATTGCCTTTACCTTTACCTCACTTCAACTTTACGCTTTATTAGAATTCGGATTCTCACGGATTGATGCGGACGTAGACGGACAGTTAGGCCTTTTTGCTAACTGTCTTTTCTTCCTCTCGACACCCGACTTGCTATTTTTTATAGCTCGTCCGGCTAACTCTGACTCTTATCATCCACTCAGGAACTTGCCCTACGTCAGGTAACTGAGCATCCTGCAACACCAATTTCCTCCTCACAACTCGACACACGTCATAATCACGATGGCGTCCGTCGCATTCAGCCGCTCAACAAGAGCAGGCATTCATCAATGGAGTTCCAAGGTTTCCCGACCTGTCCTTATCAACCGCCGAAACCTCTCATCATACCTTGTCTCGCCGAAAGAGCTTCACGAAGCCCTTCAAAAGAATCCTCCGTCAACGATTAGCACCGATCCTCGAGTCATTCCCCTCTGCGCATCGTGGTTCATGCCAAATGACGGGCGATCCGGAATCGAAACGTTTCGCGAGCAGAGAATCCCCAAGGCCCGGTTCTTCGACCTCGACAAGCACATTGATAGGCGCAGTCCCTACCCTCACATGCTTCCCAATCCCAAGACCTTTGCCGCTGCCATGAGCGGGCTTGGAATCCGAAAAGAGGACACAGTCGTGGTCTACGACAGCAAGGAGCTTGGCATCTTTAGCGCTCCTCGCGTGGGCTGGACATTGAAGGTTTTCGGTCACAACAAGGTCCACGTGCTAAACAACTTCAAGCTCTGGGTGGAACAGGGTCTACCAACCGAGTCAGGAGAAATCTATACTGTCGAGTGCCGCCCCTACCAGATTCCTGGCATGGATGAGGACAGTGTCGCAAGTTTCGAGCAGGTGAAGGAGATTGCTCAAGATCACAATAAGGAGGGCGCCGAGGGTGTTCAGGTCATTGATGCCCGACCTCACAACCGATTTACTGGCGAAGCTCCTGAGCCCCGCGAAGGTCTCTCCTCTGGTCACATGCCTGGGTCTATCAACATTCCCTTCAGTTCCGTGCTGGATCCTAAGACCAAGGCTTTCCTTCCCAAGGATGAACTGAAGAAGCTATTTGCTGAGAAGGGCGTCGACTCGCAACATCCCATCGTCTCAATTTGCGGTACTGGTGTGACAGCTTGCGTTATCGACACTGCTCTGGAGGAGGCCGGCGTTGGATCACCCGAGTCTAGGAAAGTCTACGATGGTAGCTGGACGTAAGTATCTCACTCAGAAATTTCCTGATATGAATTGCGCTAACCGATATGGCAGCGAGTGGGCTCAACGGGTGCAACCTTCAGAAAACCTGATCATCAAGACAGCACAAGAGTAATGTACCCTGGTGGTTTATCTGGAACAAGTCGGAATACGTGGTAGTTGAGCTGCGATACCCTCATTAATGAAGGCCTGGAGTTGCCAGGCGCGTACGAAGAACATGCATACCCCATTCCCCTCTATGGTTTAAGTCACTCTGCTGCGCAACGACTTGTGTTTTCTGCGATGGAAGTGACAAAATGGCTTCTGTTAGGCGTTCTGTATTCCGCCGCTCTGCATAGTTTCTGAGTATAGTGATATACACGAAACGATTGGTTGATGGAATTGTTAATATGTATTACTAGTAGTGTGTAAAATATGTAGGTACTTGAAGTGATGTTTATTTCGGACTAGGATCTTAATTGTAATTGAAGTTTGCCGATCAGTCATGACAGGCGGGTTGGCGGGGTGGCTTTTTTGACCGACTGACCGAGACGCAGATCCATGTTAGTCTCGGTGAGCCACAAGGTGAAGAGCCCACCCCACCTTTTCTCTCCTTGACGAGAACAATTGTTGGCCTAAAGTCTCAGGCAGCTCCACAATCATTAGGGCTCGCTAAATTCTCAAGTTGTGCGCTGGACCCCCCGCCAGCGAAAAAGATACCATTGAACGCCAAACACCAACACTTTGCTCTTGCGCAGCACCCAACTTCTTCCTCCCACCCCCCAGCTCAATCAACACAATCAGACACAATGGCTGACCGAGGAACTTCTCGCGGTGGAGGCTTTGCTTCCCGAGGTGGTGACCGTGGCAGAGGTCGCGGACGAGGCCGTGGCCGCGGTAAGTTCTTGTGGTGATGATTTTGGGGGTTGTATTCTGATTTTAGAAAATAGGTCGCGGTAAGAACGAGGAGAAGGAGTGGCAGCCCGTCACCAAGCTCGGTCGTCTCGTAAAGGCCGGCAAGATCAACAGCATGGAGGAGATCTACCTGCACTCTCTGCCCATCAAGGAGTACCAGATCGTCGACAACTTCCTGCCCAAGCTCAAGGATGAGGTCATGAAGGTGCGCAGCAACAAAAAACCCCTCCGACTATTTTTGCGATTATCTCCGAAGAACGAAGATCGAACGAGACGCTCAGCGAGAATAAACGAAGACGAGGCGGAATAGTTTTGCTAACTTGTGTGTTTTTCCTCGAATTATAGATCAAGCCCGTCCAGAAGCAGACCCGTGCCGGTCAGCGAACCCGATTCAAGGCCATCGTCATCATTGGTGACTCCGAGGGCCACGTCGGTCTCGGTATCAAGACCTCCAAGGAGGTTGCCACCGCCATCCGTGCCGCCATCATCATCGCTAAGCTCAGCGTCATCCCCGTCCGTCGTGGTTACTGGGGTACCAACCTTGGTGCCGTCCACTCTCTGCCCACCAAGGAGAGCGGAAAGTGTGGTTCCGTCACCGTCCGTGTACGTGCAATCCGAGCCAAGATATCCTTAAATTAAAAGATGTGAAGAAAACTGACAACATATACAGCTCATCCCCGCCCCCCGTGGTACTGGCCTCGTTGCCTCCCCCGCTGTCAAGCGATTCCTCCAGCTCGCCGGTGTCGAGGACGCCTACACATCCTCTGCCGGTTCCACCAAGACCCTCGAGAACACCCTCAAGGCTACTTTCGTTGCCGTCTCCAACACCTACGGTTTCCTCACCCCCAACCTCTGGAAGGAGACCAAGCTCATCCGAAGTCCCCTGGACGAGTTCGCCGATACTCTGCGCGAGGGCAAGCGATACTAGAGCGGGAATGTTTTATGAACTGATGGGAGCTGGAAACTGGTGCCGCGGAGTCACGAATCAATTGTGTTTCATTGCATAGGTTGGCCGGTTAGGACACTTCAGATCGTATAGGCTATGGTGACTGATGGCTTAACGGTCTGAAATGAAAAAAGAAATTTCATCCTTCACGTTGCGTTTTAACGATTTAAAATTATTGCTCTCCTATTATCTTTTGCTGTGTGGTGCATGTATGAAGTCAAGTGAATGCTAAGTCGAGAACAAAACTGACATCCCTTTGCTACCCAACCCCTGGAAGAATTGCCCGACCAAGTATAAAACAGAACAGTAATCTATCAGAAGAATCCAAAGCAGCGTACTCAATCAGAATTACTTATTTGGGAATTGGCAGATTCTGCCCCATAACGATCCTCTCCATCTTCTCCATAATCGTTCTTGACTAAATGAACACGCTGCATGGAAGATCGATTCGCAAATCAGGTTGTGCACTTGTAGGATGAGTTAATGCTCGACAAGACACATGCTTTTCATGTAATCATTTCTTCGATTGATTTCCATCTATGTAATGATATCTATAGTTATGCATCGCTGAGAGACGTTATGTGATAGCATCCCGGCCAGATAACTCTGTACAGGAAGGTATTATATATAGTACAAGCAAAACCCAAATCAAATCTCCAAACACCCCATAAACAATGCTTTCAGTCGCTAAGTCATGCATGCCTCAAAGTCTTCCTCTTCGTTCAGCTTCGAAGAGTTCTCTCTTCATATCCATCAACATATCCTCCAATCGGTATACTTCGTCACGAGATAGTGCTGCCCCCTGTAGTTGCTTCAGTCCGCCACGCAAGGTCTCCATGATCAACTCCGACTTGACATCAGTCGAGACTTCCTCCTCTGTTTCGTCTTGCTCAGCTGCTGCGTCTTGGGCCTCTTCCACAGAGCCCTCGCGGTCCTCTGTAGCAGGCTCTTCCATGGCCGCTGCCTCATCGACTGACATAACTTCCATAGAGTCTTCAACAAGTGCATCAGGAATTTTGACATCCAGATCCTGACTCTGAGAGGCTGCCATGGACTCTGTCACGAGTTGTGACATCAATTCCTCATCCGTGTCTCCGCCATCCCGTCCATCGTTAGGGCTTGACGTCTGTAGCGCTTGGGACGCGGACAATCGTTTTGTTTTCGTGGTTGGTGACGCCTGAGCCTTTTGATTTCGCAGTTCCTTGGCTTTCAGTCCTGCGTTTCGTCTTGATGAGCGTCGTACGGTTGGTATAGGCGAGTTTGGTTCCTGAGACGTTGGCTGATTGTCCTCAGGCTTTTCTCCTCCTGTCAGATTGGTAGACCGTCTCCTTTTGCTGCGAGTCTCAACGGAATGATCAGTTCGATTCCTCTTCCTCTTGCTTCTTCGGATATTTGTAGACGGGAGTTCGGAGTTCTCTGAACCTGCATCTACAGGTGTAGAAGGAACAACGTCGGCTGGCGAGGGTTGTTTGGTGATCACCTGTTCTTCTCCAAACGAAGTGTTGCCCTGAACCTCTGCCGGAGACACACGCTTTTTATTGTTATTCTTCTTATTCTCGGGAGAAACAGAGACAGATTCGAACTGTTCGCGGTCATGGTGCGGCCTTGATTCAAACTCCACTACGAACCGCATGAAGCTGCTCTCGTCTCCTTCACTGAGCGCAAAAGAGGATTCATGGTTCTGGCTGGGCGCCTGCTTCTGGTCAACTGAGGGTGCTGCGTTGTTTTTCACACCGATAGGGCTTGTTTGGGCATCCACAAACTCATCGTCTCCAGATTTTGGTGTTTCTTGAAGGTGCTCTGGCTGTTGGGGGCTTTCCACTTGGTTGTGGATGGGCGATTTGTTTTTGTCTTCTTCCGCCTCTTCCATATTCTGCGTCAGGGGTACGTCCGGTAACACGCTCTCGTCTTCCATCTCTCCTTGGCCTGCAAGACTAGAGGGTATAGTTTCATGCTTCTTTGAAGATCCTGACTTTCTTCCGCGTCGCTTAGAGCGCTTGTTCTTAGCCGATGAGTTGCTCTTCGTCGGGGTTTCTGCTTCTGGTCGAGTTTCCACGGCCTGCAGGTCAATGGCAGGCGATCCTGGTGGTGACGAAAATTGCCAACTCTCCATCGAGTCCCTAGCTTTCGATCGAGTTTGTATTTCCGATAATAGAGGGTTGCGTCTCGGCTCCGGAGGTGACGAAGGGGGGTCGTTGATGCCCTCAATGTGCAGAGCTAGACCCCGTCGAGGAGTTGGTGTTGAAGTAATGAACTCTTCGTATGATGCTTTTCGTTCAGGGGTAGTCTCGAGATTTCTAGGTTTCTGAGCCTCGGAATCATTGGGTTTCTCCTCAGTAGCAGCCTGCGATCTTGGCCGGGGACTGGATCGAATGTCAGAATAGAGGCCTGCATTCTCCTCTTGCCGTTGGCGAACTTCCATCTGTCTCTCTGTGAGATGCTGAGACTCTCCAACTAGTGGTGATGAAACAATTGGAGCAAATTGAATCTGAGAGTCGTCATGGCGGAGACGAGGGGTGGTTGTTCGTTTGGATGATCTTGTCTTCACCGACTCAGGAGTAGCATCTCTGCGGCGCTTTCGTGTCAGTGGACCTCTCATGCTCATTGGTGTCATAGACGGTGCTGGTGAAACTGCTTTCTCGACATCTGGTCCGGTAGACTTGGCCGAAGAGAGCGCCATGAAACTCAGGTCGTCTTGCGAGTCCACGAACGACTGAACCTGAGCTCCAAAGTCACCAATGGACTCTTCCATGCCAGGGTAGAGAACATCAACGGTCGGACGAAGAGAGGCTATGATTGACTTGAGACTCTCAGAGCAGTCCAGGCTCTCCTCATCCTTCACCAAGGCGTTCCACGTCTCCGCCATCTTGTTCACGATGTGGCGATGTTTACTCCTGAAAGCAGCAGAAATCAGTGGCTCAATTGTGTCAAGATCCTTCTTTTCCAGTCGGCCAAGCGTCAAAAATTGAGCGCAGATGTTGTCCCAGAGAGATCGTAGCTATAAGTAATTAGTAGCTGTAAAGTAATGTCACCATGAGACTTACTGGTTCAGAAACAGGAGAGCCACTGCGCAAACCTTTGTGCGCTTTTTCATCCTGAATCCAATGAGAAATCCCTAGTTGGAGCTTCGGTAGAGTTTTGATGCCGTTCTGTGAAAAGGCAGTGGCGGTAAATGTGTCGAGGGCCTTGAAATAAGCCACCATTTTCTCGTCTACACCCTCAGTCTCGTTGTCATAAAAGAATTTCATGCTTTGGTTTTGCAGCTGGTAAAGATATTGGAATGGGTCGAATGAGGATGATCGTGATGCAGTTGGAGGAGCACCCCAAAGTCGTCGTCTAGCAGCCTCGACAGCCTGGCGATCACGGGGCAACTTTGCAGCGGCGAATAACGCGATTGCTACTGACAAAGCCGTTCCATTTGATCTGTCAGACTCTTCGAAGAAGTTGTCAGTAACAATCTTTGCCAGTGGCTCAACAAGACCAAGTGCTCGGCCAGCATCTCCACACTCTTGAACAATGTGATTCGATAGAAGGTTGAAAAGGGAGAACCACCGTTCTTCTGGAAGACTGGGGTGCGAAACAAGTCCTCGTTCCAGGAGGGAGACGATTTCTCGGTATTCGGGTCCGAGTAGCTTGTCGCTGCTAGGCGGGTGGGAGCTCGATGGGACTGTGTTTTGATCCAAAATGGAGCCGATGTTCTGAGCGGCGAGAATCCAGGGGCCGTAAGGCGAAAGAACGTCCCGCGGCAGAAGGCGAAGCATTTCCCGCGCAAGTTCGATACGAGTTCTAGTAGGCTTGTCATGGAAGAATGGCGCAAAAATAGACAGGAAGCACTCGGCAAGGTTATCGTCGTCGGCTACTCCTTGAGGCTTGGAGCTGAGCATCGAGAAGAGATGCAGTAGTGGAGTTTGAACGACGCCGTTTGACATGTCGGTTCGGTCGAGCCGGGTTGAGGGTGTCGCAGCAGGCTCAAACGTATTAGTAGTCGACATGGATAGTTTCTTTTCCGTGAAGGAAAGCAGGCCAAGACTGCGAACGAGGACTTCGACATAGTGCTGGACGCTGGAAAGGAATTTTGTGCCAGACTCGGATTCCTCGGGTATTCCCTTGGTCCAGATGTCGGACAGCAAATCGAAAGAATGGGCTATGAAACGAGCGGTCTCATCTGCCACCTTGATATCCTTTGCCGAGGCGACAGCAATGGAGCCGACGAAGGCTTGCCAAAGCCTGTAGGTCAAACTTTCGGGATTGGCTAAATCGGTGAATTTTCTCTTCAAAATTGGACTAACGAGACCAAATACTCTCTCCGAGTTGCGGCGAGTCCACCTTGGATCGATCGAGGGCAGCTCTTCGGGGCTTATTAGGGCAGTGTCTCTGATGCGATCATCTTTCCAACCTCTTGGGGTAGAGACATCCAACAGTCCGGCCACGATGCGCGACGCTTGGGTTACTGAATCCGCGAGCGGCTCACTTGCACCATCGAGATTAAGGAGTTGTCCCATAAGAGGTTGAAGGACAAGATCCCAAGCTGAGTCAGTCCATGACATATCGTTATTAGGCCGGAAGGCGTAGTAGTAGAGGTTACAGACACCGCCCAAGACTGTTCTTCGCAGCTTCAATGCCTCTTCCGATTGCTTTGAGGTGATTTTGCGGCGCAATTGACTTGTCAATGGCTGTCCGAGGGGACCCAAAGATTTGGCCCCCATTTTATTGTTAGTGATGGACAGATAGACATATCTGTTCCATGCGTAGTTAGCCTCCTGCTTGGTGTGTAAATCGGCCGCGTTGAAGGAGTCCTGTGCAAGCTTGAACCACGGTCCAAAGTGCACCCATCGGCTGATAGGACATTGTAGATAAAACGTCACAACACTCCATATCTGCGGGACTATAGATGCGGTTTCCTTTTCCTTGAACATCTCCTCAAGCTTGCGGATGTAGAACTGAATATATGTTGTCTTGCCGTCCGGTGATTGAAGAATCTCTGTCACTTTGCGCATCACATTCTTCTCGTTTCGTAGCGCAAAACCAGCTTCTGTTCCCAGGCTGATGGCTTGAGCTCTAATGTCTCGAACTGTGCTGAGCATGTCTGTAAACATATCCTTCAGCCAGTCTGTGTAAACGGCCATGTGGACTCTAGATTGTTTTATGAGTCTTTTGTATATCTGAATGCGACCCATAATGATACTCTTTCCAGTCAAGTGGTTTTCGATATTGTGCAAGGACGTGATTAACCGGCCAACTCGATCAGAAGACATGACTTTGGAAGAGAAGGACTGGAAAGCAGCTACTTGCATAAGATGGCGTGCCAGATCTTTCGGTAGGGCTGGGTCAGAAAAACATCGAATGCAGTGGTCGATTATGAAGACACCAAAGTCGGAGGTAAGAGTCGATGCGATGGCGGGAAAATGCAAAAAGGTCGTTAAAAGGTTGAGGGCATGGTTGACGAGAGAAGAGTCAGCCGTTCCTTTTTCGTTCTTTGCTCTAACGTCGCGCTCGATAAAAGACATGAACAGGCTCATCTTCCCTTGCAGAGCAACTCTGTCGGGCAAGTTGTTGGATGCCTTGAGCGCACGAGAGAGCATCATATAAGCGTCGAGTCGTGAGTCTCGGTCGGGACCAGCGAGCTGTTTTATAGTCGAGTCCAACATTTCGGCGATACTAGCTTGATGCGAAAGACCGTTGGGCTGACCATTAAGAGAGGATGCCAGAGGATTCGGGGACGGCGACGGCTTGAGGATACCCTTGATGGGTCTCGAAGAGGCGGCAGAAGGTGTGGTGATGGGCGATGACTTGAAGAATCTCGATGCTTCGAGATCAGGGGGATCTTTGTATTCGGTATGGCTTGACCATTCGACCTTCTTCCTTGACCGTCTCGAAGTCGAACCCGAGGGGGTTGCCCCGGTCGACGTAGGGGTATTAGCACCTGGCGGTGTCTGAAGGCTCAGTCTCGGGTCGAATGGGTGATTGGCTGAGGCCTTCATAGGATCGGTCTTGTCTATGATGGACTCTCGAGGAGGAGTTGGAGGTCGGGCTGGAAGTTCTTCGAGGGAGGTGGAGGCCTGGGCTGAAGATGCCATGGCTGCCAGGCAGCTTCGGCGATCTATACAGCAGTAGTTTGGCCGAAGAACCGCGAAAAACGCATATGACTGTTTATTAGCGGCGACTAAACAAACGAAACGAAACAATTGTATATAGACGCTCGACAATCTCAATGGATTGAAAAGAGCTGGAAGAAAAGAGAGCGTATGTTTTTATTAGCTGGTAGTATGCGCAGCTTTGAGGTCCGAGTTAGCAGTAGCTAGAATCCATAATGAGGAAGTACATGAATATGGGTAAGGTCAAGTATGGAAATGCTTGACAGGTCCGCGCTTCTGTTCTCCGGGCCAACGCGCGAGACGAACGCGATTTAGCACGTTAAAAAGCGCGATTCAATTAAAACTTTAGTAACTACAGGGGTCCGTGGCTTAGTAGGGGCCCAAATTAAGGCAGTACGTACCTAATATCTACAGCACTCCGTACTTCCAAGTTGTCAGTGACTATCAGAAACATGCTGAGAGCATAAGAGGCGGAATTATTAGGCCAGTTTATGAGACTGTAGAATTGGAAACAATCAATTGACATAATTCTATAATACAAAGTTTAGATCTGTTACTCTTAGGTACTGTATCTGTATCTGAGATTTTAGGTAAGCGAGACCACATTTGTACCCGCTACAGATCCAGCACGGGCGCTATCGTGGCAATTGTAGGTACCTGGAACTCTGGTACTTCGAATTGGAGAGGACAGAATGGCAGTCGATATTGTCTGTCTACACCTTCCATTTTTGACGTTCAGCTGCCTGTAAAGAGGGAACAAGTGATGGTGTATATATCTTAAAATGAATAGAGGTAGGCTCTTTACATCCCAGACCTGTTTCTTACCTGTACTCGACTGTCCCAAGTCTCCAACTAGCGATACCTGCCGACCTCCTACCGCTTGTTAGTGGCTCAAGTGAAATTCATGCCATCCATCCTCTCCCCGCTCATCTCAAAACCACACTTAAACAACATCATTCAGGAGCGTATACGCTGTACAACATTAACAATGGCCACTCTTCCACCTACTGGCCTGCCCACAGGGACAGACAAGCTCGAATACATTAAAGAACTGATCAATGACCTCAGCGAAGATCTCAATCAGGAGCTATATCTCCCAGATGGTGTGTACCTCGAAAGAAACAGATGAAACCCTGCTAATGACATTGTTAGATCGCGCTGCAGTTTTGGACCAACTAAAAATACTTACTCGAGACCCTACCAACGCTGATCCCCTCTACACAGAAGAGGTCCGTAAACCCCCCTGTCCTCCCCGCAGAGGACTGAATGTGGTCTTGCCATATCGCTGACCATTGAACAGGGCGTTTCTACGCTCCTTCGACATGCTTATGACAAGCCATCTACTAAGAGCGCTGATGCCGCAAGGCGAGTGCTGGCCAATGCTATGGTGCTCAAGCCCGTCACACGGGATATATTTGTCAACAAGGGCTTTGCTCCTAATGCCTGCCAGGGGCTCAATGGCGGTAGTTTTGACGACGAGTTCCTCAACTCTCGCATCTTGTTCCTCTCTACTTACGGCACCAAAGTTGATTTGAAGAAACTCATCGACGATGAGAAATTGGCGGATCGCATCTCTGAGAACCTTGCTCGGCATACAAAGGAGTCAAAGGCCAAAAGTGACCCAATGCAAGACATGGCACTGGTTGAAAGCGCCAAGCTCTTGTTCAATGTCACCTATTACTGTCCCGACAAATCGTCTTCATTCACTTCAGCGATACCACACTTGGTAGCTTTGCTTCTCAAGCAAGACATTTCACAGACAAAGCCGCTTGACCCACCTGTCGGATTCATAGTCAACGCCCTTGCCAACCTTGACGTGGGATCGTCAGATTGTCAAAAGTCCATCCACCCAGAGGGAGATCCCGAAAAGGTGGTATCTCGACTGATCAGTATCCTGGATGCCGCAATGAAGAATGTTCCTGATGATCAACTCGACGCCACTGTTTCACCACTGCTCGGTGTCATAAGCAGTATATACAAGCATGCCCCTGACTCTAGTAAGAAGTATATACAAGCGAAGCTTCTACCCACTGAGGAGGACCGGAAAGAAGTCCTTGGTAAGGGAGATGCATTGTCTGCCAAGCTACTTCAAAACTTCAACAATCCTTTGGCTCCGTCCGTCGGAACTGTCATCCAGCACCTCCTTTACGACCTCTCAGAAAATGACGCCAACAAGTTTGTGGAGAATGTCGGCTATGGCTTTGCATCAGGGTTCCTTTTCCAAAACAACATACCTATCCCTCCTTCAGCTTCAGATCCTGGTTCACAGAAACCAGTCAATCCTGTCACTGGTCAGCACGTTGATGCAGAGAAACCCGTCGACGAGCCTGAAATGACAGAAGAGGAAAAGGAACGAGAAGCTGAAAGACTCTTTGTGTTGTTTGAAAGGTATGACTACAACCGAAGTGGCGTCTTTGTGAAAGTGACTAACCGATTCGCAGATTGAAAAACACAGGCGTTGTCGATATTCAGAATCCGGTGGAGGCTGCCATGAGGGAGGGGCGTTACAGGGAACTCAAAGACGATGAAGTAGAGGAAATCGAATGAGTTGCTTAAAGACTAATTCTTTCTTTCATGAACTATCTAATGAGGCTGAAAACGCATCTTGTCTCATTAGTTCATGGTAAATAAATCAACTGAACCCTGTAGATTGATGAGAACAAAGAGAATCGTTAGTGTCTGATGAACTAGTATGCTTTTTGTGGCTGTCTTCAACAACAAACCTGGTTTAATATGAATCATGGCATTGATTTATGATAAGGCAAGCAGGCAGATTCTGTTCACTGCCTCTGGAAAATAAATACCTTTAGAGCCACCTCAATCACCAAGCTCTTTCTAGTATATCGCACATCAGCTCAGTCCATCTTAACACAAGCGGCAGGTCTACCTGTGACCTCCTCTGCCATTTACTGCCTTCACTCTATTGTTTTACACCACACAATCACTCTTCTAGGCTCACACTTTGCCCTGCTTTAACATCAACAAGCAGTTGCCATCTGCAAAACACTTGATTTCATTCTCTGCCTTCCACACACAACAACATTCTGTATCTCCTTCATCCTTGCGTTCGCGCATCAAGATCAAAGCAAAGGCGTTTATTCGTACTCAAATATATGTCAGTGATCAAGACGAATTTAATTCCCTGATTTTAGAGAGCTAACGATCGTTAGGTTCAAGGCTTGCTGTACGATACCAGCAACGACCTGTTTGTTATCACAAGCGCGTCCTCACAATTAAACCCCGACATCAAAGCAAGCTCATTTCACCTGTCTTCTCCCCCTGTCCTCGCCTTTGCCATTCTGCAAGATGCCTGTTCCTAAGGGTACACCCACCGTTTTCTATGCTCGCGATAAGTCGCCATTGGGAGAATCCGACGAGTGGGTACTGATACTTTCCTCAAAGATGCACTTTGCTAATCTTCAAAATCATTAGTCCTCATGAGAGCATCGAGAACGATGAGCCTCTCGTGAACATTGAATCCGACATCGTGGGATACGAGAGAAACAGCGAGGAGTCTAGGACCCCTTCGCTTGACGATGATATAGAGAACATCGCGCCTGCAGAACAGTCCCCTTCGCCGGAAGAGGAGGTTCATGTTGAGCCCCCGAAGAGAAAGGCCGGCCGTCCGCCCAAGCGCCGTCGTCGCACTGAGGCAGAGGGCGATGTGCCTTCTCGAAGCTCACAGAGAGTCGCCTTCGTTGCTCCTTCACACAACGACGAGGATTCCAAGCCGGCAAAGGCTCCGGCGAAGCGAGGCCCTGGACGCCCTCCCAAGAAAAAGAGAGCCGTGACTGTTCAGGTTCCGGGAGTCAGCAGTCCCACAAAGAGAAGATCCGGTCGTGTTCCTGCTGAGACCAAGACGACTAATGCCGAGCCTGAGATAGAATGGGAGGTTGAAAATATTCTGGATTCCGGTGTTGATAGGCCCACCGGCGTGCATCTTTACTTGGTCAAATGGAAGGGGTTCTCCAACAAGGAGAACACATGGGAGCCCAGGGTGAACTTGAGCAAGTGCCACAAGCTTCTTCGGGAGTTTGAAATGAAGCACTAAGGTGGGAGGGAGTCTATTTGGGGTGGGTGAATGATTGCATTTGAGGGTATTGTGAGCCGGAATAGCGGTACGAATGTGCAAACTAGCATCAAGTTCGTATTATTCTCAGTAGCGCATCGGCATGTTATTTCAGACTTTTACCCCTCTTTCTCATATTCCTATAGAGTCGAAAATAAGGCTGAGAAGCCAGCAGCAGCTCCAGTCAAGGGAATCAAGCTTCGCACCAGATTCAAAAATCCCCATCGTCCGATCAACTTGGCCACATCCTCCGACGAAGCCTCCAAAGTCCCGGCTACCGCCTTCAACAAGAGCTCGTTTGTCGAACTCATAAAGAGAACCGTGAATGGAATGATAGAGACTGTCGAAACTGCGCCAACCACCAAGCCCTTCCAGGGACGACCTTGTTGCTGGGCTGTGTATGCGGCGTAGAGATAGACTGCAGTTGTTGTTACGGCGAACTTGGGCATGAGGGCGAAACCGCGGCTAAAGAGTTGGTGCCATACGATTGTGCTGGATGGCGCTGAGAGTTGGAGAGCGCCCGGAACGCCGGCGAGGGAGAGCGAAGCTATGAAACCTGTTGATTGTTGTGAGCATGGGTATGTATGAGATGAGATTTAGGTATGTGTCTCACCTGAAGCCCAAGCTGAGCCTGCAATACCTGTGGCCGAGGCCAGAAGAGACGGGAGAGGGATTGACACTGGCATTATGGTGTTTGGGAGTTTTTGAAACTAATGAATTCGTATATATGTTCACTTTGTGAGCTGGTCTACTAGAGAATCAAATAATCACAACACAGGATGGTTGAACCTTTATATATAATGACGACTATATGGAAGTATGAGTGCTTGAAAAAATAGATCTCCCTAGAGCCTATAGCCTCTTGTTCGAATTATTGTTTCATTATAGCCAGATCAAAAAGTGGAACTCATCCGGACTGGAAACTATCACGGACTTCTAAAATGTCCGGTCATGGCCGATCAACTCATTAACATCCGATCGGTTCAAGGCCGATTGGCCAATATGGGTATTATATAGCCCTTTTCGGTCGTCGACTCACAGCGAGTTACCATCTTTTCCCTTGCGCGCAAAAAAACCATGCAGGATAATTCCCTCGGAGAAGCCCTTTCCATCAGTTTCTGTCCATGACGAGGCAAACTCCATCCCACACTTCTTGAGGACATTTTGACTGGCAGCGTGATCACCTACTGTGACGGCTGAGATACACTCGTCTTGGACCTCACTGTCGCCTAGAGTGGTGTTCTTATCCACCGAGATTTCAACCTCAGTCCTTGGCAACGACCACCAGTGGTCAAGGTAGCCTTTGACGAACTCGGAAGCGTAACCTTTGCCCCAATGCGCCTTTAGGAATTGATATCCTATAGCCGGCCAGCCAAGTTCAGCCGACCACACGCAAGAACCTCCTAGTCCAACGAACTCGCCAGTCTCGGTGAGGGAGATGAGCCAGTCGTAGCCTTTGACATCGTTTGGAGGTAGACGGCGATCGAGACTCTTTTGCGTTTCTTCCATCTCTATATCAGGGCGACCTTGTGTTGACCAGATCATGCCGTCGGGTTCTGTACGAACAGCACGGACATGCTTAAAGTCATCCTGTGTCATGGGCCGCATTGTCAACCGTTTTGTCTGAAACGGCTTTCGTTCGCTATTAGGAGGAAGAGGATAGACGGGGAGTGTCGTCTTGACTTTGACATAGTCAAGAGGCGGCTTTTCGACAGGATCCATTGCCATTGCTGTTATAGGGTAATATGAGCGCGAGATGCAAAATGCGTGAAAGTGATTGATTGAGGTTGTTTATGAATAAGAGAGGACCAATGCTTCATCCATCTTTTATACTAGTGTATCTCCGAAATCGTCTATACGAAAGAAGGCAGTGAGTCACGGACCTGCTTTTACTCTATGAGTCGGATGAATACATACTAGGTAAGCATTTACGAAGCTTAGAAACGTTACTACAAAAGTTCCATCAAGTACCCTACAGTTCTGGCATTGAATTTCGTAAACGAACGATAACTAACAAATCTTTTAGTGAGCCAGAGACCCTTGAAAAAAACAAAAATGATTAAATGAGGCTAGCTTCAGCCCTAGGAGTGAATCCTTCACATGCCTGATAATTGATAGGCACAAGACAAAGGCACAGCCAGGTAACGACAGATACGACCCGAGTAAGATCGATTTGGGCGCAAAGTCAACCCCCAAAAATCGGGACGTCACTACCTAATAAATTGACATGGGGGTGGGGCTGTTTTCCTGCACTTCATTTCGTTGAAGACAGTCTTTATTAAACTCTATGAGTCCCAACGGCGAGATCATCTCATCCAATATTGTCAAAGAGAGTTGACTCTTTTCAAAAACCGTTTAACGTTAGAAAGCTTACCTAGTTACCTTACTGGCTGTGCCGCTCACATCAGCCCAGCTGCTCAAAATGAGTACCCGCGAAGGCCGGACGGCCAAAGTACTCAGTTGCTCCAATTGTCGCACGCGCAAAATAAAATGCGACAAGATACAACCGTTCTGCGGTCAATGTTCTCGATTTGGGCTCGACTGTGTATTTCCTTCGAGAAAACCAACTAGGCGTGCGCCAAGACCGCGTCAAAGTGAACTCCTCGATAGGATCAGCCGTCTTGAAAACATCGTCAATCAGGCTGACCCCGCCAAGCTGAAGCAGTTGGATGAGGAGGATATCAGTTCACAACCTGAGATAACGTCCCTGACTGCCACTTTGAACGATCGATGTGATGAGTCTCAGGCTGCGGCAGCGCAAGCTGCCAACGCAGAAGTTAGTGAGCAGTATCTCAGTTCAGGTTTCTGGGTACACTTGTGTGCTGAGGTTGAGGGCATCCGACATGCGTTGAACCAGCCATCTGAGGAGGATGACGACGATGAAGAGGGCGAGAGCCCAGAGTCCATGGATATGCACTCATCAGCTCCATCTGGCTACTTGCTTGGAAACTCCGACTACAGCTCGCGACAACCATTGGTACATCCTCATCCGAATATGATGATACGGCTCTGGACAATTTACTCGCGCAACGTCGACCCTCTCATGAAGATCCTGCACCGTCCAACCATGAGCAGACATTTTCAAGCATACGTAGAGTCGCCAACGACGCATCGGTTCACCCCGGAGATTAACGCCGTCATGTTTGCTATATACTTCTGCGCGGCTGCTTGCCTAACACCAGAAACATGTTTCAAGCAACTAGGAGAGAGCAAGGAGGTTATCACAAAACGATACCGCGTGACTGTGGAACGAGCGCTTGCTGAGGCAGATTACCTCAGTACCACCAAGCTCGAAACTCTACAAGCCCTAACACTTTACACTAGTATGATGCGTGTGCATCTACACGACCGGACATCATGGGTTCTCACATCACTCGTTGTCCGGATCGCTCAGGGTCTAAACCTCCACCGGGACGGTGACGGTCACCGCTTCACACCGTTTGTGGCGGAAATGAGAAGGCGTTTGTGGCATTTCATCGTTGTTGTCGATATCCGCGGCTCCGAAGACAGAGGCTCGGAATCAACGCTTGGTCGATCAAGTTGGGATACCGCAGAACCTACGCCGATCGACGATGCCGACTTTGGCCCTGACTCACCAGGGCCTCTAATCCCCAAGGCGACGCCTGCCGACAACGTTGTCTGCATGTGTACAGCCATGTGTTCGGGCATCTTTGGCTTCATGTCGCACCCACAATACAGTGCAAAAGGCGAACCTGAGCACTTTTTGTATACAGAAGATCAGCTCATATCTCACATACGTCGATTGGAAAACACCTTCATCCATACTGCCCGACCATCTCATCTTCCTTCTCTTTACGCATCCGAGATCGCCCGTATTGTTATTCTCAAACTTTGGTTGAATATACAGTATCCGTTCAATGGAGGACCGGCCCCCGACCGACCTCGTGTATCGAAAGAAACTATGCTACGTACGGCGATATCTATTATCGAGCTGCGTGAACGTATGACAAAGAGCCAATGGGAGGACCGCTATGCTTGGTGGTCAGACACATATGTGCAGTGGCATCCTTTGGCAGTTGCGTTGGCTGAACTTTGCGTGCAAACTGAAGGGGAGTTGGTGGAAAAGGCCTGGGTCGTTGTCGAAAGGACCTTTCCTTCATCACGGGAACACATCGCCGACACAGCCAAAGGTTCACTTTGGCGGCCTATCAAGAAGTTATTGAAGAAAGCAAGAGCCGCGAGAACTGAAGCGCTGCTGAAGCGAATGGATCTGAACCGCAGCTTGAACCTGGACCCAGTGTCTTTCATGCCCTCAGCCATGGATATGCCTCAACAGCTACAGTTCAATCCGACGCAACAGATGACAGACATCCCAGTGTCTGGACCAGGCCTGACGCAACAGTACGACACAAGCAGTATGAATCCCTCAATACTGTTCGACCCACCAGAAGTGTTGAATCTCGACTTTGGAATGGGATTGGAGCAAGGCGTGCCTATGGAGTGGTCATACTGGACAGAGTTTTTCAACGATACACAAATGGAGACATCTCCAGGAGGAGGCAGCGGGACAGGCGAATCGTCGTAACAGTTCACAATCGGTAGTCATTGCTAGTTTTTTTTTATAAACCCAATCAATTGTGCATCACACCGGCCAGCATCTTGTATGCTCAGAATTTTTTGGTTCATTCATTGCCCATTTTATTGAGCAAAGTCAGTTGATATTTCCATGATCCCGTGTAACACCCGCAGAGCCTAACCATCCTCTAAACCGAAATCATTTAAGCGAAAGTGGAAGGTCGCTTGGCGCTGAACAACTTCTGGGTGTTCTCCTTGGTGATACGGTGGGGGAGGGGGAAGCTCAGGTTCTTCTGGGTGAGCTGGCGGATGTAAGGTCGCTTGATGTCCTCAGTCTTCTCGATCTCGACGACGCGGAGGACCTGGGTAGTCATGTTAGTAAGTGCGACGCGGGATGTGCGGCTGCGATGTGAGTTCGACGTACGTGGATGGACCTGAAGCGGGCACGGTGGCGGGCGGCCATGTCGGAGTAGAGGGACTCGACGGCATCTGTTCGGGACAGCTCACGGTACTCCTTGTACATGTTGTGTGTACCGGAACGAGAGTCGTATCGGATCCAGATACCGAAGTTCTTGACCTTGAGGGGGTGCTTCTCGTGGAGCTGCAATATCTAAGTTAGCCTGGTCCGCTGGTTTCGTCGAGTTGGGAAATTTTGCTGTTACGTACCACCTTGACGCTGACGATCTCACCAGTGGCCTTCTTGACCTTCTTGAGACCGCGCAAGAAGTACCAGTATCGGGACTTAGCGACCGTCTCGTTAGGGGCGAAGATGGTCATGCGGTAGAGGGCGGGTGTAGGGTCAGCCTCGGTGGGCAAGTGGCGCCCGATGACCTCGTATTCCTGAAGACGGCCTGAATGCATGGTCAGTATCTGATGTTCCTGATGTTAATTGATATGATGTCGCGAGCCGGAGGATAAATGTCGAATTTCGAAAGAGTGCTGTGTGTGGGTAGGTCGATATCTTAATGCCGAAATTTGAAACTAAGTTTCCGTGCCAAAATTTCGCTGGACCCCGCTTCAACAAGCAATCGAAAGCCAGGCGAGCGAATATCGAGGTTGTTGTAGTCCCTGAGGATCATGATCCTTCGTCCTCGCTCCCCTCCTAGTCGAGTTGAAGAAATATCGAAATTGGTTTTTTTCCCGTCGTCTTTATCCTCCGGCGGGCGACATCATCGAGCGCATAAAACAGAAATTTGCTTACCCATCTGTAATTCTGGTTAGTGATTTCCCTTGTTATGAGTCTGTATTGTCGACTTACTGTGACGTTGGTCAATTCCGACTGCGAAGGTTAGTGAAGATGACCGAAGTTGAAAGATCCCAAGCGATAAATTTTTGTGCGAAGGTGAGAGGGCAAGAGACTGGGTCGTAGCTGCCTTTGGAGGGTTAGGGCCCCAGGGGCAACAGCGATTGGTCGTCGATTTGGTCGGGCAGGTGGGACCTGGCGCGCATCACGTGCGTCTGCTGCAAGAGGCAAGAGGTTGCCAAGGCAGGTGGGTCTCAATTGTGATAGAAAGACGTGAGTGAAGGTGACTTCAACGATAGAATGAGGCTGGTATCGACTTGATTTACTACAATTTTCGCATTCTACCAGCACATCTCAGAAACAGATGTTGCGTTGAACCACTGCAGTGACTACACGCTATTCTCTCGGATTTTTGTGTCTATACTTAAAATTAATTGCGGCTGAAGCTCTCACCTAAAGACGCAGCGCGTGTCTAATACCAATAACCATGAACACTACTTTCCAACAGTTCGCCGAGGCGCATTCACTACGCAATGGATACAAACTTGCACAAACTCTCTCGCCTGTTCCTCCGGCAGATGACCCCCAGAGACTGATGGCTGTATGGCGTAGCACGAATTCTCACAGTGTCAAAGGCGACATCAAACACTTTATCAAGTCGAGCACAGCTCATAAACGGAAACTGGATCATGATGAGACAACGGGTTGGGTTGAGGTATACACTTCATACTGGAAAGCTGTTTCTGAGATCCTAGCGGGTGAAAGCGGAAAGGTAAGAAACTAAGCCTATCGTTAGAGCCCTGCTAATTCAGAACGTAGTCTTCATGGACGAAAGTGTACGAGGCATGGAAGGAACTGACCTCAGTACTCATCCGTGGATACAACTCGCACGGGTTCGAAGCATGGACTATCCCATCTCTCTACATGGTGGGCAAGTACCTGCGGTTATTTGCGATTAAATCCGACGAGGAGCGTCGAGCCAAAGCATTTGATACTGGCCCTGGAGCTTCATTGATATCGGACGACTTTGACCCTGAAACAGACAAACAGCTTCAACTGAGGGACTGCGAAGGACACCTCAAGCGTATTTTCTCTCTATGTTTGAACGATAGGTATGTTTCTTATACTTGAGTGAATGCACTATGGCTGATTACAATTACAATCAGAGCACCACTCGAAGAATCACGAAAATGGGGAATCTACTTTGTCATCAATCTGCTCTTCAAGACGTACTTCAAGTTGAACTCAGCCTCCTTGTCAAGAACCATTCTCAAGACGCTAGCTGTTTACAATGACAAAGGAGACATGCCACCACTTGAGATGTTCCCCAAATCTCAGAGAGTGACCTTTAAGTTCTACGAGGGTGTTTTACTTTTCCTGGAGGAGAACTACATCAAGGTCAGCATATCCTTGCTCATAGGCGGACAACTCTGATATTATTTCCAGGCTGAATCCCACCTTAATGAAGCATGGCAATTATGCCATAAGGACGCTTACCCGCAATCTGAGTGAGTACAGGCCACTGCGTTCAGCGACATTTACTGACTTGGTCATAGACGAATCCTTACCTACCTCATTCCCTGCCGTCTTCTCACCAGCCACGTCCTTCCCACCAAAGCCCTCCTTGAGAACTACCCGCGACTACAGGACCTCTTTCTCCCTCTGGCTACCTGTATCAAGACTGGCAACCTACAGGCCTTTGATCAGGCACTACAGCGTGGGGAAGCCGAGTTTGTTAAGCGACGTATTTACCTGACCCTCGAGAGAGGCCGAGATATTGCCTTGCGTAACCTGCTACGTAAGGTCTTCATTGCTGGTGGGTTTGATGAAGCAAAAGAGGCAGACGCAACCCCGGTTCGTCGTACCAGAATTCCTGTAGCCGAGTTTCAGGCTGCCATTAGTATGGGCAGTGGTCATTTGGTTGATCCGGATGAGGTCGAGTGCATGCTGGCCAACATGATTTACAAGGTAAGTTACCATGTCCTTCTTTGCTTGACCAGGCGATGGCTGCCTCTTAAAGCCGGTGTTGTTTCTGGTTGAAAATACGAAAGTGGTTGCTTGAGTATCCGCGTGGCAGTCATTTGACTATATACTCGTCACCAAAATGCTGCCTTAATTGATTGCCTGCCTGGGGCATTCACTATGTTTACTCACACTCCCCTCCATTACAGCCTTAAAAACATATGAGTCACTAACATGCATTCTTCTTAGGATCTTATGAAAGGCTATATCGCACGGGAACGAGGCATCGTGGTGCTATCTAAAAAGGGAGCTTTCCCCGGGACAGGACTGTGAGGTGAGGCTATCGAGGAAATTATTGGGTGAGAGACATGAGCAGACAAGCGTGGAAGCTTAGCATTTCTCTAGATTTGCCATCACTACTATGAAAACACCCTAGTAGACGGCGGATAGATATCACAATCGTCAGGATGATGTCTGCGTCAACAAATCACGAACCAGTTCCCACGATATCTATTGCATTTGCTTCTTCGGCCGAAGCTCGTAATTGAGTCGACCTGACCTCCTTACCTCTTGATGTTATCTTTGCGCCATATTCACGGCCAAGCACAGCAGCGTGCACCACCCTTGCATCTTGCGGTTTCGCGCTGCACCTCATGCCTCTCTGCCCCCAACTGTTGATACATTACAAACAAGCCTGTACTTGCAGGTATATGTTTACTTTTGATGGCGTTTTACGATCCTTAGGCTGGTTTTTCTGTCGAATCCGAAGCCACGTCAATATCCCCGCAGTGCACGCTTGTGGTCTGCATGGCTCGCTTGCCTTCACTCACATGTTTTAGATCGTACCTTATCCCCCAACGTGAATCACTACCGGGGATGTCTTCCGTTGCAAGTAGCCTAGTGACACATGCTCCACAATGTGATTGGGCGCGCTGGATAAACCTTGTTAGATGTTGAGTTGAGTTTATCGTCTATTGGGAACTTTTGGTTGTCACTCAAATTACGATACCGGGCAAGGCGTGGTTTCAAGACGTGAAGTTTATTTGAAAGCTCGCTCTTTTTGCAATAGCTCGTCCAAAAGAGCGTCGTGAATAATAATACAGTTTTTCATCCGTCCATCACAGACGACAACCTTGGTATCCTTAATCCAAAAATCATCGTGAAAAATCCCAACCAACCCAACTGGCTCGCTTTGAGCGAGATCGTGTACCCGAAAACCCCGTGCATCAAGAAAAGGAGCCCTCTGGGGGCTGGTAAGAAGGGTATTTGTACAAAAAGAAATTTCCACGCCAGATTACGGCCATTGAAACGCCGTAAATAAGCAAGCAGCACCAAAACTCCAAACGCAGGTATTCTCTTTAGTTTTGTGGTATTGGCCAATTCCGTGAAGCCAGGACCTTGTATCGGGAAAATCATGTTTCATTAAAGTCAAAAAGAAAAGAGAAAGGAAAGAAGACCACATATTGAGGGTATCGGTATTAGGAGTGGCGGTTCGAGCGAGGAGTGTTTCTATGATGTATTAGTTTAAATGATCAAGGCTCGATAATAAGGCCGAAACTCACTGTGCAGTCGAGATGTCGTCGACATGGTTGCAGAGAGCAACAAAAAGATCAAAGAAAAGTTGAGTGCCGCCGTTGTACATCTCGAGTTGCATAGTTCCACTTCTCTTGAAGGTGCTGCGAGAGCGAATGATGAGAGCGAGGTAGTGAGCTCTGAGTTTAGAGTCTGTGTCAGGAGTGTTGGCATAGGCATATCTGGCTGATGCCAGAATAGTGCTGCACTGGATTCCAGATTCTATGTATACTTGTAAGTGAGAGAATGCAAACGTGAGGAGAAGAAAACATACGGAGTCCTTGTTTTCGCAGCGATATCTTCTTGAGCTCATCGAGGCCGTATTTCTCGGCTGCACAATAGATGACGGTATCCTTGAGAAGATCGCCATCGATACCACGATGATAAACAGTGCTCTCAACAGCAGCACGCTGTTCTTCACTCGCTGTCTCGAGTTCATAAGAGTTTCGACGCTTGTTGTGAACGAGGCGAGGTGTGTAGTCGCCCTTGTACAAGAACTCAAGAACAGAACTGAAGATCTCTGGCTCTTCATCGGGAAGCGAGATGCGTTTGCTGGCGGCGTCCATGTATCCATTTCGTAGAGCGTGGTTGAAGAAAGGGCTGTTGGAAAGAACATCTTCGTGGGCAGCAAAGAGACGTTGTTCGCTACCGACGACAAGAGTGACAATAGGAGAAGCCATGTTGCTAATGTTTGTAAGAAATTGTTATGCGGATGGACGATAGCGATAAACTTACTCTCCCATCGTAGTATCACCGCTGGTGCTGGTCATGGAAGTCATAGTTGGTCGACGTGAGTGGCGAGACTCATGTTTTCGCTTGGAAATACCACTATCTTTGCTAAATGAAGCACTGGACTTGCTTGCCTTGTGGCCTTTTGAGAAGCTTTTGGTTGAGCTCTCGTGTCGTCTGGAAGTGGAAAACATGTTGATGGGCTGTGAAGAGAATTTCGAATAAATTCGAATTTTTGTATTATTAAAACGATAGGATTGTCCGTTGCTTTTATACTTGCTGGCCGATAATGTGGTGGGTGGCAGAGCAGGCAGAGATGGAACGAGGCAACAATGAAAAGAATGAGGCAGACGATGATGATGAAAACGCCGGAAGAAGATCACCTCCGATAAAGATTGAAACCTACCTTAGGTTCAAATAGTGATTTTTTTTTTTTTTACAAAGCGATCACTCTTCTGATTCGTCTCAGGATACGAGGAAAAGGCTACGGAATGGGAGAAAAGACAGCATCTTTATAACCTGCGAGGCTTGCCCCGTGCGACCATGGGCTGCCTGACGTAGAGGTACCCCCGCTGATAGATCATCCCTAATCATCCATTGCATGAAGGCGAGTCAGCCCTTGTTTGGTCTTGGTGATAAGTCGTAGCCCGACGCGCATGCCGGTGGGTGCCCATACGCGTAGGGGTGTCGCGATATTGGCACGCATGCACGTGATCCTTAACTAGGCATCTTAATTGACTCCAGGCGTCTGGCGTTGGAACTTTACAGGGGATGTCCAGGGATCGGATGGGGGATGGGAGTCACAAAGAAAAGGGGCTGGGACAAAAAGAAGCAAAGCATGGACTGAATAAGTAAGGGGGCCCTGTTAGCGAGTTTGACTTATGCCTCTTTAACTGAAGCTTCAACGCCTTTGTACACGGTACGTAACGAATTACAGCGGGCGAAGGGTGTCATGGTCCGCCAGTTCGCCTCTGCAATTAGCAACTGTGGGGCTCTCAAGGCAGAAGCCTTCAAGCTTATGGGACTGCATGATAACGCATGCTCGATGATGGAGCTGCAAGGCTCTCGAAAAATGGCCGAGCCTCGTCATTCTTTGCATCATTCGAATCGCAAGCTTTAGTAGATTCAATTGGCTTCAATTGAGACTCGTATCAAGATGAGTCAATAATGTATGGCTGCCGAAGCTTTCAGCCATCTATCTAATCCTCACGACTTCACATCATGGCTTCTCGCCTCCGAGCGCACTCTCAACCGCAAACAACTTTTTGCTCTTTAACCCCATGCTGTTTTAATTGATAGTGGGCCATTTAGCCTTGTTCCATGGTCCGTGGGTATGATTTAGCAAGGGGCACCAAGGTAAGGTACCTGGCATAGCTCTCCCAACACCTCCACTCGGTACAGTCTGCTGGGTTTTAGTGACCCTTTAGTTCAAGTTTAGGATGAGATTTGAGGGCATCGACGGTGACATTACCCGTTATACGGGATCGGTTCCTTAAGCGTGACGGCATATGGCAAGCCACACACACTGTACATCCCTGTGTATCCACGACTGCAGATGACCGACATGTCCCGAATTCACGCCAGAAGAACTTGAGACGACGTTACTCGCCCCTCCGACTGATCAGTTTCAAGCCAATTCCTTCCTTATCTGTACTATTCGAAGCTTTCCCCTTTCTCACCTCTCATGCCGGCGTGCCTGTGTAACAGCCGTGACGATGGAGTGCGCAAGTGCTTGTTTGCCCGCTACTCTCACCATGGCTTCATTGTGCAGTGCCCCGCGTACCTTGTGTCGCTCCACCGGAAGTCCGACCCGTTGGCATTGCTGGAACAGCTCCTCAGCGTGATTGGCAGGCACAAGCTCATCCTTTCCAGCTTCCACGATGAATATGCCGGGCGGCGTCTCCGGAAACCTCTTGGCTATCATGCCGAGGTTGGCCCAGCTGTCCAGGTGGTTTCGGAGAAATGGCCAAAGATATTGGTAGGGGAGCCAGGTTTGTGGATATAACGCTTGAAGCATAGCTCGAACGTTTGTAAATGGCGTTTCGAGTATGAGACCACCTATTGTTAGATCGCGAGGGAATTCGCCTTTGGCAGCTAGGTTGGTCGCAAAACCACAGCCAATGCTCTGCCCCCAGAGGAGTACTGTTGGCTTTTCTCCGTCGCCTTTATCCGACTTGCTCTCGTGTAATCGAGCTATCCATTGTAGCGCTGCCTGTGAATCCAGGTTTATTCCTGGTTCTGAAGGTCGATCATGGGACGTCCAGAAGCCTCGGTAACTCAAGCAAACCATGGTGTAATGGATTGACGGCTCGCTCTCGTGAGCTCGACGCATTATCCAAGAAAGATCTGGCAATCTGGGTGGTAGCGACGATGCATTTCCTGGGGTTCTTGGTAAGCTACCATAACATACACGATCAATGATATTGGCCAACCTTGAAAGTAGAGAACATAAATGGGAGGCTTGGTCTTGGCAGGACTTGGTTCAGGTACTGACGGCACATCTGCTACACACAAGGCAATCTCAGTGCCATCCAGTGACCTGATTCTCTCTTCCCTCCACTTTAGACGTCCACAGTCACGGGAAACCTCATTAATGGTCATACTCCGCGCATTGGGCGGTAAGAATGGATTGTAGATAATGGTATTCTGGAACAAGACCATCATTGCACACTTCCAGCACCACAATCCTACGAACAGGCCAGTGAACAGCAGCGGCGGCATGAGAAAAGGCGCAACATGCAAGGGTCGTATGCAGCCTGGCGAGGGCCTCAAGAATGCAAGTCTCCCTGCGTTGGAGCGGATGTGCGGCCTTGTCCTTAGGCAAGCTGCTCGAAAGCGCGGGAATGAGACGGCGACAGCGCGCAGGGCCATTGCATCACATTGCATTTGTGGTCGACGATGGGAGGAAAAGCATCTGACAAGGGATGTAGAAACGTGGGATGCTCTAGTTAGGCACAAGGGGTACAGGGTTTATGACATGTTCGCTTGTCACTGGATCTGAGGAGGATGCAAGTGTGCGGATTGGGGATGTGATGGTCGAAGAAGATAATGGAGGGACGGGTAATAGAATCGATGGTTGACGTCTTTATCAGCACATGCCTAGTCTACTTGATACATGCAAGTACAAGACACATGCGTCCTTTCTTTGTTGGAATTTTCACCGGGTCAATTGAGCCTTTTTATTGATATTTAAAGCCTCAGACAAACCATCAGAGCAATTGTCTGATCAATTCTCTCATGTGTTCCATGGTGTGATTGCTGATATCATAGCGATACAGTTGCAACGATCAGCATTTCTGCCCCACCAAATTATCTTGTTTCAGCCACCTCAGGAACCAACTCAACCTAAACGGTCTCTACTATTTGCTTTACCGTGCATTAATTTCTCAGCTTTTAATCAGCACTTTCCATCTCTGCCTGGCTTATTAGTCCATCAGTTTTCCTCACCTCTCTTTCTGTTGACCTTGTTCCCTTTACATTTCTCGCCTCATACAACATCCACCCCCCACCAAGTTACCAGGCGCAAAGTCGCTTACAAACTTGCATCTGCCCCGCCATTACTACTAGGTACTACCGACCCTTCAATATCTACCTTGATACCTACATCATCGCCCACTTCGTCTTTTGTTTTGAGAAAACCCCACACCAAATACAAACTCGCAACCATGCCTGCCTCCGATAAAGATAACGACGTTCATGCCCACATCGAGCTCCCCTCGGGTGATGAACAGCCATCTCCGCGTGCAGATGGCGACTCCAGCCCTAGCCTCAGGAATAGCAAGGGCTGGGATGGCAAGCTTCGCGTCCCAAAGTCGCTGTCTTTGGCAAACCCTGAAGCCATGACCGATTCCGAGTACTCTGATGAAGAGAACGTTATGAAGGGAGAGAAAATTGACGCTGACGAGGGTATGTTTACTGTTGTGTAGGCGGCAATGACATACTGACCAATAACCCTGTACAGACCTTCTCGACGATGAAGACCCTGAGACTGACGAAATTATGTGTTCCCACTCTCGCATCGCATCAATTTCCTCCCTGCGCCTCGAGCGCTTCAAGCAAGTTTCCCGCATTTGCCTCCGTCAGAACAGTATCGAGCAGATCGACGGTCTTTCCGCCCTCGCTGAAACCCTCGAAGACCTCGACCTATACGACAACCTCATTTCTCACACCCGCGGCTTGGAGGATTTGACGAACCTTACGAGCCTTGACCTAAGTTTCAACAAGATCAAGCATGTCAAGCATATCAACCATCTAACGAAACTCAAGGAGCTATACCTTGTCGCCAACAAGATCAGTAAAATCGAGGGGTTGGAGGGACTCGACAAGTTGACGTCTCTTGAGCTCGGATCGAACCGCATTCGCGAAATCAAGAACCTCGATTCTCTTAAAGCGATCGAAGAGCTCTGGCTAGCAAAGAACAAAATCACTGAGCTCACTGGTCTCGGTGGCATGCCTAATCTGCGCCTCCTCAGTATTCAGTCCAACCGTATAAGCGATCTGTCACCACTCAAGGATGTCCCCACGCTTGAGGAACTTTACATCTCACACAATATGCTGGAGTCACTGGAGGGTCTAGAACACAACCCTAAGCTCCACGTTCTGGACATTTCGAATAATAAGATCACCAGTATCAAGGGACTTGAGTTGCTTTCGGAGCTGGAGGAGTTGTGGGCCAGCTATAACCTTATCAGCGATTACAAGGAGGTTGCCAAGTACCTCTCCGACAAGAAGTGCTTGACAACGGTGTACTTTGAAGGGAACCCGCTACAACTGCAGGAGCCGGTGGCATATAGGAACAGGATCCGATTAACATTACCTCAGGTCAAACAGATTGATGCCAGTAAGTATACCCCTGGAGATCGCACCAAAGTGTGTTTTAACTAACTCGTCTTGTAGCTTTTGTGAGAACATAAGAATTCGATTTCGGAAGGCATCAGCACAGAAAGCAAGGCGTTCAGGGAAGGAGTTTTGTTTATCTATACTCAAAGAAGGCATCAACGGAGCATAGAAATATATGATCCGATCAAGCAGTTGACTTGATCCGCTTGCCATATTATTCCGTCCTTGAGACATTGAATCGTTGTGTGTCGCATGATGGCTTTGACTGCTAACTGGTGTCTCGACGTCACTGATGAACTCATTGATTGTAACAGCACGCACACCTCGCGACTACAGCATTTTGTGGAAGGGTTAACTGTCTTTTGTATTCTATGAGAGCGGTTCTACAAAATGCAGCCTATCGTCATTTAACGCCTGATATCCCAAAAACAGTCATGTTCCTATGCTTCTTTCTTTTTACTCATCAAATGTCATATCATTATTTAACCGAAGATCCAGAGCTTCTCGGTAGGGAAGTACTGCGAGAAGAGTTAGTATTGGCACTTGGGTGTTTTGGAAGCAAAGTGAAAACTTACGTTGGTGGGCTTGTTGAACTTGAGGTTGAGGTTCATCTTGGAGATGCGCTTCATGTCCTCCTCATCGATGCTCCATTCGAAGCAGTCAAAGTTCTGGGCCATGTACTTGGGAGTGGTGCTCTTGGGGATGACGGCAAGACCCTGCTGAGTAGCCCATCGGAGAAGGACCTGGGCGGAAGTCTTGTTGTACTTGCTGGCGAGGGTGGTGAAGACCTCGTGCTGCATGAGAGGAGAGGCAGACTTGGCAATGTCCATGTCGAGCTCAATAAAGCCGGTAGGACCGAAAGAGGAGTAGGCAGTAAGAGCGATGCCCTCAGCCTTGGCGAGGCTGACAAGCTCGGACTGCTGGTGGTAGGGGTGAAGCTCGACCTGGAGGGTAGCAGGGCGGATCTTGGCGTACTTGAGCATGTCGTAGATGCCCTGGGCCTGGAAGTTGGAGATACCAATGGACTTGGCGAGACCCTTCTCAACGAGGTCCTCCATGCCCTCCCAGGTCTCCTGGTTGGTGGCCTTGCTCCAGCGGACCTCGGTGCCGGCGTCATCGTAGTGCCAGCCAGGGGGGTAGCGGACCTCGGGGTCGACGTACTCGAGAGCGACAGGGAAGTGGATGAGGAAAAGGTCAAAGTAGTCAATCTGCCAGTCGGCGAGCTGACGGCGGGTGATGGGCTCGACGTTCTTCTTGTCGTGGTAAGTTTGCCAGAGCTTGGAGACAATGAAGAGGTCCTCTCGCTTCACGATGCCCTCCTTGATGGCGCGGGCGACACCCTCACCACAAGCCTTCTCGTTGCCGTAGTCTGTTGCCAAATCATGTTAGTCAGATTCCACATGGTCTTGGCTTGACTCGTCCGGTTAAAAAGAGAGCTTCATGAAGCTACCACCCCACATTGTAAGGCTCCTCATGTGGTGGAGGGGTAGTTTTACAGGGGTAAAGTGGCTGTTTCCTCGGGCAATTGGCACCGAAAATGAGGGGCAATGAGCAAGGATTCCGTTGGGGGCAGGAAGATTGTCTTGTAAGAGACGGATCGATCCGTGAAGTGGCCAGACGGGTAATGTTGGTTGTGATCGTGACTACAGGGGAAAAGACATACCGCAAGCACCATCGAGCAGACGGTAACCAGCCTTGATAGCGTTGTAGACAACCTCGGCGCAGTTGTCGTCGACTTTCCAGAGGCCGAAGCCAATCTGGGGCATGTCAAAGCCGCTGTTAAGCTTGATGTTGGGAACGTTGACCATTGTAACGGTGTTTGATGAGATTGTGTATTAAAGAATAGAAGGATGATACAACAGAAGAAGGGGAAAGAAAGGGAAGTAGAAATGGGAACACAGAGGAGGGGACAGGAGTATTTATGGTAGCAGAGAGAGAAACGTATGTTTTCTGTCTGTTGTCCCAGAATGTATGATACAAGCCCTCATGGCTGCGGCATGACAGCAGTAGCAGCAGCATGGTAGGGATTAATTGATAACGAGACTCCTTTTAAAATCTGAGAATGCTAAACTGCATTAGTTTTGATCTCCGTTTTTGCTTCGCCGGCCATAGAATGTCACTCTGCATGGAAGGAGTAGGTATGCATGTATGGTATGGCATGGTTACTGCGGTATCATGGGACTTCTCTTCGTCCCATTTGGGGTGTGAAACTTCAAGTCTAGAGGTGTGCGAGAAATGTATTGGGTATACCGGCGGCAAATCTCCAAGCTCCATCATGCGAGGCGAGGAAATGTCCGTCTGGCTTCTGTTCTGCTTCGAAGATAATGCCGCCTCCGGTGGGGTATCAGGGAATTCATCCGGCGGGTGGTGGGCATAGTCCTAGGATCTTGCCGCTCTTGTTGTGTCTGCAAAATCCCTTTCTCTGGGCGTGTGTTTGAACCAACGGTATATGGAGAATTCTCATGGTTAAATTAAATCTTGAACGCTTATCGCTGTCGTTGAGCTGGATAAAGTGCTTTCAACAGGGAGGCTCATTTAAGATTTACAATAGCGCCATCATGGTAAACAGCCCGAATTACCTTATGTATTACGATCTAGCCACATGTTTACAGTAGACATCCGATAGATAGGCTAGAACCAGAAACATACCATACAAACAAATAATAAGCTGGCCGAGAGTCTGTAGGTAATAGTAACTCGCTGGCTACAAGAACCATTTCTGTCCAGGGTACACATCACCCCGCAAAACCAAGCCACACCAAGACCGACCCCAGTTCAACATGTAAGAGTGATGAAGCAAGTAACAGGAAGAAGCAAAAAAGGAAAAGTCACAGTACATATCTGTATGTGCTCAACTTGTGTCGCTCGCAAAGCAGTGCCATATTGTTTCATGACAATGCAGGTCCCCCTTCCTTGTCTCAGAGCTGACTGCGAACGACCTCTCTACTCATTCGTGCATTAATATGAGCTGCAGTGCCGCGGCTAGACCAAGCAAAGATTGACAGCTTTGATGCTTGTCACATCAGTTTTACTCGCGCGGATATTTTTATAGTTGATGCATAGGTACATACATACATGAGTTGCCTGAATGTTTACCCAGGTATACATACTGTAGATGGATGGTTCATTCGCCGACTACCCAGGTAGGTACCTAATCAAATGGCCATTGCAATTCCAGTGACGTGGTCAATTACCCCGGCTCGGCGTAATTCTGGACTCCATATCCTAGATAGTCCATGAAACTCTTGACCTTGTGGATTTTACGCGGATGAATACAAACAAATGTTGGTTACTTCATGTCATGATGGACACGGAAAAGAGCTTCTCAGAGGGTCCTTCCCATCCGGTAAAAGCCAGCAATTTAGCCTAAAGGCGTCTGCCCCACGCCTTCCTCGCCTTAGACTTAGTTAGCCGTTCATTAGCCTGTCCCTCGTTCCACAGAAACGGGTAAAATCTCATGGGGAGAGAGAGGCTCCACCAAAAAGATTACTCTGTAAACACACCCTGACCCCTGGTCCATCAAGTTGGGTCCCATGATGAAGGAAAGGAAAAAGAAGGACTGGCATGACATGGTCGAGATGAACTCGTCTTGATGGTGCCCGATTCATTGTTGGTCGACGAGTGTCCACATCATTTCCAGCTTCAATCTCATCTCAATGCGACAAAGAATACACCTCCAAGACCTTTCAGTAGGGTATTTTTGGCTACCATGATTGACTGACACCAAATCCACTCGTCGAATCCAATCATGACAACAAAACTTCCAACTTTCAAAGAACCTTTCAAGCTGCCACGCAATCAATCCCTCGACCCTGGCTCAAAGCGACCGAAATAGACCACCAGGGGCATCAAAGACATCACCAGGTTGCCAAACAAAGAAGTTCCCAAAGACCACCACCACGGAATCACCGCACCTCTTTGTCCTGGACTATCCAAACTCGGACTCGATCCTTTTACAATGCCGCCATCGAACACTCTTTCGAGAAGTTAATCTTGTCCCTTGTTCTCAGCATGGACTATGTGAATACTATACTCGCGGGCTGAGCAAAGCCCAGACAGTTGTGTCTTGCGCCTTTGTTCTGCCTGACAAGCTTATTACCGCCCAACCGTCCACTACCGCATGTTCCCTTGAGATCTCTGTTTTCGGCAGAAACAACAACTCAACACAATTTGCCCAACATGAGAGGTCGTGATATTCGAGTCAAAACTGTGCGATACCCAATCTCGAAACACTTGCGGGCGTCCTATGACCAAAAAAAAGAATGGTGCAATATTCGACAGCGAAACTTTTGCGCTGTCAAGTCTGCTCTTCTCCGTGGAGATACCAGCGTTACCCTTCTGAATTGGTATGATGTTCCAGACTACATGTGGAATCATCTTACTCAGGCCGATGAAGAAATCGACACACTCCAAATCGATGCTTTTGCGCTCACTCCCAAACCCGCCCATGACCCGGATCCAAGCGGCAACTTACAGGCGGATGCTCGAAAAGACATTGAGTCAAGAAAGTGGTACGGTTTGAAGTTCACCTTCGTCAAAGTACTTGCCAAGGGAGGTCAAGGATATGTTTCATTGTGGCATGTCACCTTCGACGACGGCTCGACCAAGAAAGTCGTGATCAAGAAGGGTCTAAGTCCCTCGTTCGATCCCGAAAAGGAAGCCTCATTCCACCTACGGTACAAAGATGCGGAACACACGACCCAGGTCATCGATCTAAACCAGTATTCCAAAGACATACAGGAAGAACTGCTGAAAAAAGACCCAGCATGCCGCCCACGGTTTATGAAAGGATATCCCTGGGATGCCAAACGCCTGGGATGCGCTGTCTTTGAGTATGTTGCCTATGGTGATGTATGGAAGTACATGGAGTCTATTGTTCCAGGGAAGAAAAAGAAGTTCCCAAATCAAGTTCTTTGGGGGATAATGGAATGCTGTAAGCTGTCTTGTTGAAGCCATCATCCCTCCTGGCTGACGTTCATATTTAGTTGCCCTGGCACTTGCCACTGTTTCATATACACCGAGTTTCGACGGAGATAATACCTTCGAGAAGGATTATAGAAGAGCCGAAGAGTTAGATAAGGTGGAGGATCTTTTGGACCATGGCAGGCGTGCATGGTATTCGGAACATGATGTCCATCAAGACCTGGAAGCACTCAATGGTAAGTATGCCAACGCATTTCCCGGATTATATTCTAACTTTGACGTACTTAGTACTCATGGGTGAAGATCCAGCTCATGGAAACCAGCCTATTTTCAAGGTAACCCGGCCTGAATCCTGTTGATGACGCCAATATGCTGACTAGGACCCAGTTGCATGATTTGGGAGCGTTTAGTGAATGTATGCGCAGAGAATGGAGAAATGTGACCGAATTCAAGATTTGGGAACGACGGCATTACCCCAAGGATCACGCTGTAACACCAGTAGGTAAATTACAACCTTGAAGCTTCCGGGATTGCTAACAGGGTATTGTCAGGAACAAATAAGCAAAGAATGGGACAGCCTTCCTATCCGATGTGAGAAATCAGAGGTACAGAAGATGTTTTGTGGCTCAGATTTCCGAAGGGGGACCAAGTGTGCCGGACGATATGGGACATGGACCAATGTTTTTCTTATTGCCAGAGTGGTAAGTGTTAAATCTCTTCTATTCGTGGTACCACATTTATCTAAACGTTTGCAGATGGAGTCTATGATTACCCGGGAGATTATGAGGTACCCTTTTAGACCCTTGACTCACATTAGGGCTGATGGTTCGACGGGACCACAAACATATGGTTGGGTGTTACAGGACCAAATGCATGCTTGGGTCGACCCAGAGCTACGCGACCTCCTCTGCATGTGCCTCTACGAAAACCCTGCCGACAGACCCAAACCACTGGATATACTGAGGGTTATTAAGAAATGGAAGGACTCGAAAGACCACGACCCTACAGAGGTGAATAAATGGTGGGAAGACGTTCGCGGTCCTCGACCGGTTGTGCCTTACAAACCACAGAAGCCAACTCCGAATTCCAATGCCATGCAACAAGCGGCAATAGATGGGATAGGATTTCTAGCACTGCATTCTGCTACAAAACCAAATCCAAAGGACCAAGCCCCAGTTGTCGACCAGCCCGCTCAACCTGCCAAACCTGCTGCTGCTGCTCAACCTGCTGCTGCTGCTCAACCTGCTGCTGCTGCTCAACCTGCTGCTG
>NC_031951.1:4934457-5118487 GCF_000303195.2 Fusarium pseudograminearum CS3096
CTGCTGCTGATCAAGGGAGGCCAACTCCGAGGTTCAATGCCATTCAAAAAGCAGCAATGGATGGGCTAGGATTTCTAGCACGGAATTCTATTAAGAACCCAAATCCAAAGGATCAAGCACCAGTTGTTGACCAGCCTGCCTTGCCTGCCCAGCCCACTCAACCTGCTGTTGATCAAGGGAGGCCAGCTCCAAAGTTAAATGCCGTTCAAAAAGCGGCAATGGATGGGATAGGATTTCTAGCACGAAATTCTGTTAAGAACCCAAATCCAAAGGATCAAGCACCAGTTGTTAACCAGCCCGCTCAGCCTGCTGCTGATCAAGGGAGGCCAGCTCCAAAATTAAATGCCGTTCGAAAAGCGGCAATAGATGGGCTAGGATTTCTAGCACGGAATTCTGTTAAGAACCCAAATCCAAAGGATCCTCAGCCAGTACCTCCCCCACAGCCGCAACAACCGAAACGTCCGGCTAACCCTCGTGTTCCGGCCAAGGTTGCTACGGCACGCGACAAGCGAATCTTGTCGCAACCACGTACACAGCATGGCCAGGTACGACCACAAAAGCGTCCTCGGTTGGAGGTTGGGCCAGGTGAAGCCATGGACATTGACCGCGAGGAGGCTGCTTTCCGGCTCAGTGGTAATCCTGGCCACGATGCTACACCGGTTACCCAGCCTGTCCAGCCTAGACGCCCTTCCGACAATTTCGTAATGAGTATCAACCGCGCTACTCAGAACCCTGCCAGGCGTGTCAGGTTTGAAGATCCGCTGAAGCCCTCCAAGACAAGCAAAGTTCAAAAGAAGCTCCTCTCGTCAAGTACTCGAAAGGCGAAGCGTGTACCGGGTCCAAAGAAGTCCCAGGCGCTTGAAGCGCTTGTTCAGGGCGATACTTCATATATGCCTGTGGCTGTTCAGAATATCATGTCTCGGTCAAAGCACCTCGAGGCACGGCTCAAGATCGATGCCATTCCTATTTATGCTTACTTGAAATGAGAGCAGGTTTTAGAGGTCTATGGTTTGCTGTTGTGTTTGGTTTGTAGCTATGCTTTGATGGATAGCAAATTGTGTTTCTATGGGATTTGTGTTTTTTGGGATCATTTATGTTGGTTTTCGTTGCTGTTTAACGGAGTTTGCTATATAACATTTATATTTTTAACAATATATTATAGAACGTTTTGTTCCTGGGTATCACTGACTCCTGTCCGTCTCCTGCTTTCCCTGCCCCTGACGAGCTAAATACATAAATATTCCAGTTTCCAAGCAGGAATAACTCAATTAGCATAGCGGCACTCACAAGTACCGTTACTGGATTTGATATCGCCCACGACACTCCCCTGGCTGTCCACACACTGGGGCGATCCACCTCTGAACATCTTCCGTTGGACAATCTCAACATCACCTGGCCATTCGGCAAAATCTTCACCATCAGACCCTTCAGTATTGCCACCATTCCCTTGCGTCCAAAGTGTAGCTTCAAAGAGCGTGTCGTCAAACATGCATTTGGCGGCAATATTACTCGACGAGATCATATCGTCCGGAACGACCGTCTTGGTCATTGAGAAGGAGAACTGCAGTCGTTCTTGCGATGTGTTCTCGTCCAGGCGCTTGAGAGTCAAGTTTGCAAAGGATGGTGCAAAGGGATTTGCAGTGGATGAAATGTTGTACGAGTCGTCGTTGTCGTTGGGTGTAATTATCCAGAAGAATGTCGCCGAGGAACCTTGCGTATACGGATAGCAGCGCCATGTTGACGGGTTCGTAGTACATTCTGCGGATGTGTTTTGGAGATCTGCTCTGAAGGCGTAGGAGCCGGCTGGGAACTTGGGTGTTGGCTCTGGAGTTGATGATTCCTGCGGTATATCCTTGCTTCTGTTGTGGTTTGTCAGTCTCCTTCTCTCTCGTACATCTCAACTGTGACTTACGCATTATCCAACCCTATTGACAACCCAACGCCCAAAGCAATCGCAACAATAGCTGCACCGATCATGAAGATGACCAACAAACAACATCCCCTCCTCTTATCCACGCCGCAAAACCTCCGCTCCCGAAGACTGCCACTGTCCGTCATGTCAGGCTCTATGAACTTGCCCTTTGTCTCGTGGTAGCCATAGCTGTAGCTCGGCGGGGAGTAATGCGCCGGGGGCGGAGCCCGGTAGGCTCTTGCCGATGGGATATATGCCGGTGGCGGAATTCCATTGTTGCGAAGAGCGCGAAGGGGAGATTTCCTTGGGATGCGTAGAGGAGCTGGGGGAGTAGAAGGGCTGGGAGGTGAGGGTGTTAAAGCGATCTCGTTTTCGTCAATGGAGGGGAGATGGGGACGGGAGATGGAAGTGAAGGATGACGCTCTGTGGGTATGACCTCTGATCATTTTTTGGTAGATGCGATTCCGTAACTAGTAATTCTGGATAGGTGGTTCAGTCAAGTGTTGTTGTGGTTAAACCGATGACGCTGGTGTAGGTCTCTGACAACTGAATAGTAGACCATGAACAAAGAACAAGTAAAAGAAGAAGGTAGGGTGATAAGAGTATAAAGGACTCAACAATCAGGCTGTGATTATGCTTCTTAGGACCGGGATAGAGGCAACCTTGATATATTCAGCTCAGCCTGGTACGACAATCGTGCATACAGTTCAAGTTATATGTTCTATCATGATGGTGGGATAAGATGCATTCAATTCGAACAGTCAATCAAGAGGAAACTCGTCTTGTTTTCAATTCGCAAAGATGAAAGATAACAAAAACGCATCATCAATGATCTTATCGCTTTGAATCCCTCCCTCCTCCTCCTTCAGCTCAAACTATCGATTTCAGCTGTTTGGTTTGCCCTTAACACTATTTTTCGCCTCCTCCTCCCCGCCTCCCCTCGTACCGTTAGAACTAACTAAAAAGCCGTTCAGAAATTCAATTAACAATTCAAGACCCGCCCGCGCGGGATCATGGTTATCCGAGGGGGGGGCGTTGTTTTACTTTAGCGTCTCCTTGCGCTCCCGCTAACAAAGGCCTCGTGATTGGGGATGTACCTGGAAAGGTGGCGTTGAGCTGTGAAGCTTGGCTTGCGGAATATTGGTTTGGCTGAGGGAAAGAGGTAAAGCTTGAGGGGGGTCTGCATATTGGACCGGGAATTCCATTGCTGTCAGGGTCGGTCGATATTGTGACTTCGGAATGCTATGTATATGCAACTATCGTCTTATTGAACCCTTGGATTCTATCCCTCTACTTTACCCTTCTAAACTTCACTTCTACCAATGTTTCCCTCTTACTGCGATAGATCATCTATGTAGATCCCTGACGTTCTCAAGTATACAACTGTAGCTAGCTTACTCCATGCTGAACAAAAACTCCAATCGTGGTTCGGGTATTGCTCTTCCACGTTACATCAATCAATCCTTCAGCTACCCTTCCTTCAGCTACTCCTGCACCTCTGCTACTTTCTCAGCGTATGTGGGAGCCTCCAAAACCTCACCCTGCTCGGTCCAGACCGCCGACAACTCTGTCTCAATCTCGTCTCGACGCTTCTTCCACTCGTCCACTTGCGTCAGTCGCTCGCGTAATTCCTGCAACTCCTTCTCGACTTGCATCTTCTCACGTTCGGTGCCAATTCGCTCAAATTCCCATTCATCTCCTCGGTCACCCATACCAAGGACCAAGTTGTATTCGTGGTACTTCTTGAGAGATGCTCGAGTTGAGATAGTAATAAGTGCTGCAGGTGTTAGTTGAATGAAATCACAACCATAGACAGAGTTGAAACTTACTAATACCCCTCTCTTTGCATGTCTCGTACAGTAAGCCCTCAACGTCACTCGACACGGCGCTTGTACCTTCATCCACAATAGCATATTGAGGCTCGTGGTAGAGTAGACGAGCAAAGCCCATGCGCTGCTTCTCACCTCCACTGAGAATGTCCTTCCACTCTTTTCGAGTGTCCCATCCACCCTCTCGGTCAGGTAGGTAACCCAGTCGCGCAGCTTCAAGAACTTTAATAAGATCATCCTCGGATTTGCGCTTCTCCTTCATATCAACATGGCCATCAGGGTAGATGACCTGGTCACGTAAGGTTCCTGGGCTCAAGTAAGGTCGCTGAGGAAGGAACATGATGCCATCTTGACCAATATCCTTCGGGCGACTGACCAGTCCTCGGTAGACCGGCCACAAGCCAGCGAGGATTCTTGAAATTGCGGTTTTACCCACTCCATTTGGCCCAGAGATCTAGGTGTTGTCAGTACACATACAGGCCACAGTGCAGATAGACTTACGAGTAGATGTTCGCCCCTTCGCACAATGATAGATAATGATTCGAGCAATTCCTCGCCCCCCTGAGGCCACAGGCCAGGGGCGACAACTGGTACATGCTCGAATCGAACACCGTCAAATCCTTTCTGGATAGTTCCTGAGACATCAGACAGAGAGTATAGTTCGCTCTGTCCAGCTCGAACCTGATAAGCATCGGCGTTTACCCGATGTAGTGTCGAGATGAGTGTGTACACGCGGCTGGTATATCCTGCCAATTCTGACAAGTCCTTAATCGAGTACATCATGCGACCACCTGCATCTGCAAGTGAAAGCATAAGTCTCTTGTTCGTGATGAACTCCTTCATGCGGTTGCGCTCTCGTCCTCCTCGTACACCATTCTCAACCATCTCAGCCCGGCCTCCAACGCCACCCCACGCCGGTAGGAAGACAGGGAGGGATGCCAGCAGGTAACCATAGGCACTCCAACTGTATTTGAGGATGAAATCTTCCAGGATATTGTAGCGGATCTTGAGCATGTAAATGCCTTCCATCCAAGTCTTTAGCGACTTGAACTCACGGTTCAAAAAGGTCTTTTCAGTCTCGGCGCCGCCATAAAATGCGACTTCCTCAGCATTGGCAATCAAACGGGCATGTAAACTTCGGAAATCACCCTCTTTTCGACCCTCGACAGCCTTTAGTTTTCCGAACGGCGGTGAAAGTCGTCGCAGAATGCTAGCAGTCAGGAAATAATTGCTCATGAGACCAGTAATAGCAAGAGGGCCCAAAGACCGGTAAAGCTGGTAGTTGAATACACACAAATCGACAAAAGGTTTGCCAAGTGATGAGTAGATGTTGGCTGCTGAAGCACAGAATAGCGTCAAATCTTGTGTGATAAACTGGTCAGCACCTTGGCCGACACCTCCATCCAAATTGGATAGCTTGTAATAGTTAAGGTTGTCGTTAAGGTAGAGGTCATGGATATATCGCGTCAGTCGCGTACGGAAGGCGATGGAGACCTTGGATTCAAGGTACTTAATCGTGGCGTTTGTGTACGAGGCAAAGCCTCCAATTCCGCACCACTAAGATGTGTAAGTCTCTGGTACTCATATGGTGTAAGCCGGTTACTTACCTTTAGTATGCCCCATAAGAACGCTCTCCCGTTGCCAGCAACTAAATCGCGTACAATCTCACCATCTAGGCGAGCAACAACCAATGAAAGGTATGTTCTCAGCATCAGGAATGCGCCGTGACTAACCAGTAAGCCGGCTTCTTTACTGGACCACCGTGGGATCATGATGCTCATCAAGCTCAGGAACTGGTGCAGAAAAGCAATATTAAGACCGGGCTTCGTTTGCGCTGCCGGTACCGTTCCCTCACGTAGACCAGACACACGGGGAGGGTTCAGAAACAAGCGGCGATGCGCATCGAAAGTGAGCGGCTTGGTGGTGTTGATGACCACTTTCGATGTGCTATCTTTATATGGGACATAGATGGTTCGCGATCCGTCCTTGTTGTGAAGCCATGAGTTTGTGCGCACGAGTTTTCGTCCTTGCTCTCGCTCATGTCGTCGGTTCTTCCACCATCGACGTCCTCCGGCTCCACCAAGGATAATTGAGATTGCGAGGGCCAATGTCGCGAGTAGACGGGTTGTACGTGTTGTCCCGCGCAATCTTGACTTGATCTTGCCGGTCCATTTGTCGAGAAAGGCGGCTAACTGCTCCTCAGCAGCAGTATGCCGAAGCGTTGATTGCCCCGCCATAGTAAGAGGTTGAGTTGAGCGCAGGCTTTGTGATGACGCTGAAATGTTGTATACAGTGCTATGGTATTTGGAGGAGCTTCCCCACGGCAACAATAACGACCGAGTCTCTAGAGAGGCTCAGGGCGCTTGCTTTACGTGTCCATTAGTAAAGCTTGTTATGTATGATGTGGAAGTTTTTGGCAATAGTATGAGTATGGGAAACGTGTGGTGGCTAGAGTCTTCTAAGACAAAATATGGTTGAGGTTGTCCTGTATCGCAGTCATGAGCATGTGAAATACGGGTACCCGAGGCAAGTGGCACATGGGACCGGCCTGCGCCTGCCTCCTGCTGCGACTTTCCTTACTTCACCTCACCTAAGCTGCAGCCGACGGATGCGGCGAACGGGAATGACGACACTGTGTCCAATCACATGATTAAAGAAAAGCTGGGGAAATATGGGGAAGGCATTTGGCTATGGCTAATTCGATGGAGTCAGCATATCATTGGTTCGGTTGAAGTATCAAGTGGATTTTGCTTACCCTAGACTTTATGATGAATTTATCTTTAATCGCGATACTATCAACTTGAATATTTAGGTTATGATATGTTGTATTATCGTAAGAGTGTGCCAAGGTACTTCCCGACTGGTTGCGCTTCGATGTATTCTCACTTCAATGGCTTCTAGTGGATACCAGTATGGTTATCACTATGAGTGTATTTAAGGAGTAGCAGATATACCACTGTACGAGATTGTATACGACATTGTGTACAAGAGTCGTAAATCGGGAAGAGTTCGTGGAACTATTGTACATCTTACTGCCGTTCAAAACCTAATTTAAGAACAAAATCGAATATCCGTCTGCAGTTCAACGGATTCAACATGAAATATGTTCATGGGTAGCTCAGGGTTCAAAGCGACACGACTCAGCATCGACACGCTAATCAAAGGGGTCAGCTCACCACTGCGAGCTTACAGGCTTTGAGGTTAACCGATGACACTTCTCCCTCGACTCGCTCATTGAGAGAATCGGCCTCGCCGGGAGAACAAGGTGATGATGTGATTGCTACAGAAACATGCTCAAGAAAGCCATGTCTAGGTAGGATCATAATCTATTATATTACGACAAACGAGATCGATGTGATTGATATGATGATATTCTAGGCCAAACAGAAACACCAGCTGCAAGGTCTCTCTAACCGGACCGCAGCGACAGCGGGTATGCAGGTCTCTTAAGTGGTCGAGCCAGAAGGTCCCACGATGCATGGAGACATCACTGATCCGGGCGCCAACGGGGCCAATCATGCAATTTGAGTAAGGATGATAGTCCCGGTCCGACAGGGATAAGGTCTCTTTCCGTGTCTCAGTCTCGAAAGAGAAGATGGAATTTGAGGATTTGAATTGGAACTGGAGGTGATGTTCCTAATTTCAAGGGATTCGTGAGTAATAATTCGATGATTGGTATGGATGAAAAGTGCTGTCGACAACGCACGTGAAGAAATTTGTGTGGAAGGTTTGGAAGCCAAGGGACCAGCGACTCAGGTAAAGCTACCTGCCACCTACTATGCACATTAATTAATGAATATCGGTGGGTGGAGGAGCATGGACCAAGGAGTTATCTCTTGTCAAACTCGACGACATCCAACGCATACATATTTCAAAACCTGGCAGCCAGGGTTCTCATCATGACAACAGGATACAGATACAACAAAGATTATACCTAGGTACCGTACCCGTCAACAAACCCATTTAGGTTGCATGACATGAGGAAACATCGAAAGAGCGTGCATCTCATCCCGTACGTCAGTGGCCATGTAGCAGTAGCACACGGATGTGAGTGACATGGTGGCAACCTCAAATCCAAGACCAAGACCAAGACCAAGACCACACCAAGAACGCAAGGAAGAAGCTTGAAAAGCTGGGGAGAGCTTGGGCCCTTGGCAAGAAGAGCAAAGAAAACAAAACGACTGACTGAGTGATGACTGTCAAACTCTCGTTTGTTTGTCGATAGAGACCCGAAATTAAACTCCTCTCTCTTGCAGTAACTTACCTTACCTACAGGATAGGCATCATGTTAAAAGGAGAGACCCTCTCCTCAGCGCTCTGCTGAAAGATCGCGGGCATGGATGGTATGTATTAGAGCGAAGAACGGATACCCATCCCTTGTTGGTGGGCATCAGTGCTACAAGCATCTGGTGATGGTAGCCCGACCAGGTGGCTTTCTGGTTGACCGGAACTTTCCAGTACCACTATTGGTGTTGAAGGGATGGATGCAGTATATAATGACTGCAGCGATTGCAATTTATTGAGAGTGCAGTTAATAATTAACTAATCAATCAAAACGTTGCTTTTTGTGTTCCGATAATCCAACTTCTCACGCAGAAATTGTCCCAGCCGACAAAATAAGTGTAATGAATGTAGGTACATGCGCAGAGCCAGGACAGGGGTCCTTAGGCGCCGCACCAAGCCATGGTGGACTAAACCAGCCATAGGACAGGGTGGTTAAGATGAGCTTGGCGGACACCATTATTAGCGGAGATGAGAGACAAGGGATGGTCTTTTTGACTATCAAAAGATACCGATGATGTGGTATCCGACACTGTACACACCGCCCATCAACACTCCACCATGAGCAGTGTCATGCAGTGTTGTTTGTACAGTATACGATAGCACTCGTCCAAAATGGATGCTCCCGGAGGGTTAATCTCAAGCCCAACTCCACTCACACCTCCCTCTACCACCCACCCCAGTCACCTCTCTCAGTCTCTCACAGGCTCAGTGACCCTGCTGCTCGCTGTTTCTAGCGGATGCGCCCCCCGGCCCAGGCTTCCCTTCCAGCACGTCTCCCACTGTCGCTGCACCCGCACCCGCACGCACTGCATCGCGTCCAGTCCAGTCCAGTCCGCTCCAGTCCAGCCTTTCCAAATCGAAAATCAACCTTGACTTTTACCTTTACCTCTCTCATCTTCATCAGCACCTAATAAACATCACCCCAGGGAGAGCGAGCGAGCGAAAGAGAACACCCCCTGGCCTGCTCTATTTCCCTAATCTCTCCTCTTCGAGCCAAGACCAAGTTCATCTCTTAAAGGCAATCATTTCGCTTGCGCGCCAGGTCTTTTTCAGCCTCCGATCCGCCCGCCTTACCTCTCTCTGGTCCCCGTCGCCCGCTGGTCCTCCGTCTTTTTTCATTCTCACTGAGCTCCATCACCCGACCGACGCAATCCCCCGATCAGGTTTCCTGTTGACGGTATCTGTCTCAAAGATTGAGACGAATCGTCCACACATTCATTCATTCATTCATTCATTTTCGTTCGTGGCCGTTTTTTTGGTCGGTTCTGCAGCTTCGATTCTTGTACGATTCTTGGTTCAGGCCGACTTCTAGCCTCCCCTGCCTTGGCCCAAACGCGCCTTAATTTCCCGCCGCTCGCCCTTTTACCTTCTGCGACGACAAAACTCCATCAACTGTTTATACTTGTCATATCCATTGACTTCGTTTCTTGTCACGCTCCAGGCCTCGATAGGCCCTATTTGAAGAGTTAGGGGTGATATATCAGCCGGATTTGTTTGTCTGCGGTCAACGATGTGAGTACTCATCACTCCTTTTACATTCACGAGATGTTGCACGATTGCTTGGACAGTACGGCATTCCCAAGGTTCTATTAGCAAGCTTCTTGCGGATATGCCCTGTCTGTGGAAGCCGCTGTTGCACGATACGCAGGAATCTGGTGTCATCATTTTTTTGATACATCACTGCCTTGTCCCAGCTACTACTTTCACGATAGCTTCTTGTTTCCCAGTTTCCGCGAAATAATAGCTGACCAGTGTCTAGATTCAAAAAAACAAAAGCAAACATGTCAAACACAAACGACGAGATTCAACCTCAGGCAACATCAGCCGATGCTGAGATGTCAAACAGGGGTCAGTCATCTCGAGAGGAGGGAACAAGCTCCAAAAAGGGTCGCGGCCTCCTCAAGGTCCCTTCGAGATCATCGTCACAGCGGAACCAATCGTCACCAACATCAACTGGGCTGAGTGGGGCTACAGTCAGCGATCCCCGGAACAGTATCGGAAGCCGATCAAAGGAGTCCAAAGGAAGTCTCCGGGCGCGACGACGGAATGGAAGCACCTCAAGCAACAGGACCGGAGGTGAAACCGAGCCTACAAACACTGCGGTAAACTCTCAGCAAAACTCCACTGCCGCCCCCCCTCAAAAGAAGAAGCGTGGTGGTCTTTTCGCCTTTCTCGGATGCTGTGGTACGCCCGAAGGTCCAGCTGGCAACGAGGAAAACAACGAGAACGTGCACAAGCTCGACGTCCTACCTCAACGCCCGACATCCGCAAGGTCGCGAACCAACACTCCCCAGGAACAACCCAGGCCGGTTACGGCGAGAGAGTCTCAAGTCACCGTTCCCGCCCCGGAGCCCAAGGAAGAGGCTACTTCATCAGGCCACGCCCACGACGAAATCACAACGACAGAGCGAGAAAACAGGGAATCGAAACAATCGGTTCCCCCTTCAGTCACAGTGGATCCTCCTAAGCCTACTCCCACAGAAGATGAGCCTCACGTGGCAGACAAGACGCCCAACAGCGGTGACGTGGATATGCGAGATGCTGCCACTGAGGAGCCCGAGGAAGAGGCGGCTGTAGCCCCTGCAGTCGAAGCTCCAGCCCAAAGGACGATACCACCTCCCCCACCCCCGGCTGTCGTGGCACCCAGTCAATTCACGGATGCTAGCCCCTCAGCGCCCGAGCCGCAGAAGTGGTTGTTGCCCCCGATTGCACCAGAGCACAAGGGTAGGAAATGTCTGGTCCTCGATTTGGATGAGACTCTGGTTCACAGTTCCTTCAAGGTATGTTTAATCATTAATCTGGATAATGTGGATACGCGCTAATTACTTCCAAAGATCCTACACCAAGCCGACTTTACAATCCCTGTCGAGATTGAGGGTAACTACCACAATGTGTATGTGATTAAGCGACCGGGTGTCGACGAGTTCATGAAGCGAGTTGGCGAGCTCTATGAGGTCGTCGTCTTTACAGCTTCTGTCTCCAAGGTGAGTTTCTACTTGAATAATTTGGCCGAGCAGGAAACTGACAATACGTAGTATGGAGATCCGCTATTGGACCAGCTCGATATCCACAAGGTTGTCCACCATAGACTCTTCCGTGAGAGCTGCTACAACCACCAAGGAAATTACGTCAAAGACTTGTCCCAAGTTGGCCGAGACCTGAAGGATACCATCATTATCGATAACTCGCCCACCTCGTACATCTTCCACCCACAGCACGCCGTGCCCATCAGCAGTTGGTTCTCTGATGCACACGACAACGAGCTACTAGATCTCATACCCGTCCTCGAAGATTTGGCCGGACCTAATGTCGCCGACGTCAGCCTTGTTCTTGACGTCACACTCTGAAGCATGACCGTTTCTTAATAACATTTTTTACTTTGTCAAAAACATTTTTCCACGATTCGAACTACAACCGTTGATCTGCAGAGTTGCCATCATAGCGGAAGGCGTTTGGTTGAGAGCTTTCGTTTCCTGGCGTAGATGTACTATTGTCTAATCATACATAATTGAGCGGTCGGAACGGAACGAAATGAAACGAACCTCGCCAACACGCTCAAACTTCCTTTACACAGATACCTAGCGGCCTTTAGGCCAGCTTTTTCACGGAGGCCTTTTACAGCAGGCATTGCCTTTACATCTCACAGATTCGGAGCAAGAAAAGATGGACCAGCATCAGGAGAGGCATGGGACATACATGAGCTCTTCATCTCCAGAGACGAAGGGCGCGATTGGGGTGATTCCGTGTGCAGTACACGCCGGGCTGAAGAAACAGAGATAGGGCCTGTTGAGAGGCATTTGGAACCTTTGATACCATCTCATCTCATGGAGATGAAAAAAAAAGAGCTGGAGGAGGACTCGCCGTGTGCATGGATGACGCGCCATCGATGCGCGAATGTTTTTTTTGTTGTCTTGATTCCCTTTGTCTTATGGTTTCCTGTCTTTTGATACTGCTACTACTGCTTCTTCTCTCTTCTTCCTCGTTGTCGTTTCATCTTTTTGATTATACACCCCCGATACATTCATGTCGAGTCTGCGAGCGGACTCGGAAGCGAGCACGAGAGCGTTTGTTGTTGATATCCAATCTGCCTGACTTGATGATAGGGATCAACAGGTGTAGAGGCTACAGCCATCTCTCCCATACATAGTCTCACTAAATTGTAAAATTTCTTTTAAAAGAATAATGGCCTTGAATGAAATAATCACAAGTTTCTTTTTTTTTGGGAATAAATTGACTTTACTTGAGTTGGTGAACTTGAATTGGCGGGTGAACTGTCTTGCTGTAGTGGAGATATTACCTATTGTGGAGAGCTGTAGTTAGTCCCGTCCCTGAAGTTTGTACAGCTCAAGATGGACGCCACCGGATAATTATAGCACCGCCTCCCTTCTTTCTGGTGAATGTGGCCTCAACTCCCTAAGTGGTCTGGTCCCCCATTTTACGGGGGGGAGTAGCACAACCCAAACCATTAATTTAGGACCCCATCTCTCGTCTGGATCTTTGGTTTCCATCAACGTTTACTATCTATTCCCTCCTTTCTTTTCTCCATTTCGCGCTCTCTAAGAATCCTGCTGTGATTCTCTTGTCAAATCTCCTTCCCCGGCTTTAATTCTTCAACAATGGTACGTCCCAACTCTCGAATCGAGAGCAATTGGCGATGCAAGCAACCGAGCTAGTGTCGCATTGCGACTGAGCTCTATTTCTCTTGAGCTCGGATTCATATGAATGAAGCTTGTTACATATGATCGACAGAAATTCGCTAACACATCCTTCCTCTATAGTCTTCTCCTCGTCCTTCTTCCCCCGTCAACGGCGGCGCTGCTGCCAGCGGTGCCAACATCGGCCGACCCTCATCCCCTGCTATCCCTGGTGGTCCCCGTACTGCCATCCGACGACGCGCTGCCGCCGACCAGAAGGAGAAGATTGCCAATGCCCGACCAAGCAGCACTCGCGCCGCTGGCGCCGGTGGTTCCAGCAGCACCATGCTGCGTACGTTACTCCACCCAATACCGAGCTCGAAGCTCATACTGATACCCCCTTTATAGGACTTTACACCGATGAGTCGCCCGGTCTCAAGGTCGACCCTGTTGTTGTCCTTGTTCTCTCTCTTGTCTTTATCTTCAGCGTTGTTGCTCTTCACAGTACGCCTCCGCCTCCGCCTCCCCCACCTCCCTCGTTACGGAGATCTGTTCAAAGCGTGTTCTCTAACTCTATTTATAGTTATCGCCAAGATTACCCGAAAGTTCTCCAGCTAAACGGCTGCGAAAAAAGTCTCAAATTTCACGACGAAGCTCGAAGAGAAAGGGAGATGATGATATCTTTTGGGGACGCTGCTATTTCTTGTTATCACCATGAATGTGGCTGGCGTAGGGCCTCTTTTCCACACATGAAGTTATGTGATGTGAACGACGCGCCACACCACCCGCAACTGGGAGAAGGGTTAGGTTAATACGGCCACCGGAAATTTTGTTTGTTTGGTATTGCGGCTTATGAGGGGAGCCTTTGTATTATATCTCGGGAAAAGAAGGGTCCAAACCGACAATCTGGACTTTGACTGTTTTAACGCACGAATATGGAATCTCTGTCTACTGCGAATGTGACATACAAGTGACGGCTGGGAAGCAACTCATATTGTGCTTGACTTTAACTCTAACTAATAAGGGACAAGTCTATAAAAGCAAAACAAAACAAAGAGCTCCTTTCTGGAAGTTACGCTGCTGTCCTGTAGTATATACACGCAATAATCTGGACCATGCAATTCTCTCACTAACACCTTGTCTCCTTTTTCCTCCCTTGCCAGACTCATACTCATACGTGTCTTGTCCATATCCATTGGGTAAAACTGAAAAAGAGTCAACATCATTAATACCTTTTTGTTCCATGTACCACAAGTCAATACCCTTACCAGTAAGTCGAGTATCCAATATTTTACTCTTCGGCAGACGGTAGCATCTGTCAGTGGAAGGAAGATTGGCCAAATACCTACCTACCTACCTACCTACCTAGGTAAGAAGCAGGTTCATCTAGGATAACATCTTACGCTTTCTGCCCATTTATCCGGTTAAGGGGGGTCTAGAATAGAGCTGAATTTTGACAGAATGAATATACTCTTTTGGGAAGGATCGATCTTGATGGGCGGCAGATCTTGCAATTAACAGATATAATAGCATCGAGACAGACTAATTACCTACTCATCTGTTCGTTCCTAAATGCTTACATGAAGAAGTCAGAATCAAATCTAAAAAAAACATCAACAAGAGGCAAGAAAATACTGTCTTTAGGTATTCTGTAGCCATCCTGACCAGGTCCCCCCATTGCTGCTAGGTAATCACTGTAACGGCATTTCACACGTAAATGACTGTGGTCTTGACTATGGCACTAAACAGAGCAGAGAAATCGTTTAGGTCAATGGGAAGTTGCATGAAAATTTCCATTCTATCTGTAAGGCTGGAACCAGCGATGCTTGACCAGGATCAATGTAGTATCAGTGAAGTAAATGCTTGACTAAACTAACTTGCTCTTGACCCCCTTGAATCCGAGCATCTACTCATTCTCCGACCTGAGCTGGAAATCCTCCAAAACAGACAACTCTTTCCCCATGGCTATCATGACACCAAACATCAAAGTTTGCTGCTGCTTAATCAAAGCACTGGTTTCGGCCTTGAGTTACATGAAGCGAGTGTCCGGCTTGTTGGCCGTGCCTCGGGGGACAGCATCAAGCATAGTTCGCTGCATCTTGATCAAAACACTCATTTCGGCCTCGAGTTGCATCAACCGAATGCCCATGTTGTTGGCCATGCCTTGGGTGACATCATCAAGCCTGATTTCCTCTGCAGGAACGACCTCAAGGGTCTTGATAGTATTCCCAAATGGGACTTCGCAGGTGATAGTGGACGATGCCTGTCCTGGAGTAGATGTGATAGGGCGTTCGATTGACACCTTTGGGGCTGGGGAAGATGCTTCGGACTTGACAACAATGTCGGCGTTTTCAATAGCGTCATCCCATTGCTTGATCTATTCCACAGTCAGTCAAATACCAAGACATGTGTTGTGCTCAGGCTACTCACAGGTTTTCCGTAAAACATATGCTCGACAGCTGCCTTTATAAGACGATGCGAAGCCTCTTTCTTGGCCTTGGAAAGGGGCTTCTGCGAGTATCTTGTTAGCTAATAACGAGAAAGAGATGACGAAGGTACGTACGCATTTGTGCTCTTGGACCTTGCACTGAACGCATTCATGTTCGCAATGAAGAGTCGACGCCTGCTCACGAGACGCTTGTTCAGGGCGTTGGCCGCGAATGATCGTTTGGATCTCGCATTTGCGACATGGGTTCAAGAAAGTGCATGGAGGCTTCTCTTTCGCACCATGGCTGCTTGGGAGACCACCGGTTTCGGTAGGGGTAATTGGGATTCTCATAATTCAGAATATCTGGGAAGAAATGTTGTCGAATGTGCTTTAGAAAGGAGAGATGAAGGAGTTTACTGTGCGGGGGATATATCTTGGGTCAAGTGAGAATGTCGAATGTCGAATGTCTAGCTACAGCTCAAATAGATTGGCAGGCGGAAAAGACGGGTAGATGCTGTCGTCTTATATGCACGCTGGCTATATGCTTGTGATGGCGGTTAATGGCCATTCGCATTTCAGATTCGACTGCAGCTTGCCGCCTGAATGATCCTTTCATATCAACCGGTTTAAATCATTTGTTACTGTTTAACGTGGGTATCCTAACTTGCGTTTGTTTGGTGAAATCATATGGCCTACGACCTTAGATCCCTGAAGGACCTGATGTGTCACCCCTATTCATCCTCAGACTCTCCTCCATTGCTCGCCTTAATTCCTCGTCGTCATCGTCGCCCGTGTTTGCTGAAGGCTTGCCCTGGCCCATCTTCTTTCTGTACTCCTCTTCTGCCAAACTCTGCTTTTTGACGTACTCCATCACAATGTCTTCCTCAGTTTGCTGACTGCTTTCCTTTTCCATGGCTTCCTTTGACGCTGCTATCGCACGCTCAAACTCGTCATCATTTACTTCTCTTGGCGGTAGTGGCGGCGGGGATTGCTTCTTAGAGGCTTCAATGGCTTGCCGCAGCTCTTTGTCGTCATCGTTAGTGGATGCTGTGTGTGATTGAGCCACAGTGTCCGTCTCACTGAAACCTGGCATTTCAGAATATTGAGGCAGAGGCGCGTCATTTCCTAGACTCTGCTGAATGGCTTGCTCAACAAGAGCTTGGTACTCCTCATCAGTGATCTGATATTCAGCATCCTTGAAGATGGATGGGTCTTTCAGAGGGAGTGGTGCAGCCTCGCCTGCTTCGGCTCTCTGTCGGACAACGTTGATGCTTTCGCGCATAGCGGCTTCCACCTGTGCATCTTCTTCAGCGTTACCACGTGACGTCTCTTGAATTGATGCCCGAATAGCTTTCTCAAGCTCTTCATCCTCGGAAGAGTGCATTTGTATGGCCGAAGCACCACTCGATTTCGATTCTGGGACCGGGGTGTCTGAGCTGGCCCTCTCCCATGCTTCCTTATCAGCATGTAACTTCTTTCGTTTTTCAAAGGATAGGTTTCTAGTGTGAAGCCACCCAGTTTGAGGGCGTTCAAGCACAGCCTCTGAGCTGTCTTGTTGAGACCCCTCTGGACGTTTTCCCGCGACCTTCTCCTTCTTCTTCCATCGATAAAACTTGTCAAGATCAGACGCGAAGTTGTTCCACCGTTGCACAACGTCATTTCTTTCGCCGGGCGTTGCCTCTTGCATCTCGTGCTGGCCTTGGACAGCTCGCGAGGAAACAATGTAGTTCAGAACGCTCTTTGAAAAATATCTGGTAATCTCAGCATCGACACCCTGCATGGTGTAAGCTGGGATAGACCAGAAGCCTGTAGTATATTAGCAAAGCACAAACGTCCATGTCCCGACAAACTTACCTGCCGCTGGTTTTGCTACCACACCTCCGATACCCTTACCGAATCCTTTGATTAGACCCTGCATTCCCTCTTTCTCGGCACCTTTCAGGGGCTGTGTAACAAGACCAGTAATGCCGTCAAATAGTCCATAGCCAAACTCTTTGCCTGCTACCATAATACCAGAGCCAACACCTGTTACCTTATCAACAGGGCGAACAGTCTCGTCGTTGTAAAGTTTTGGCATGTTTCTGAAACCTCTGGCCAGTCCAAGACAAAAGTTCATGGGCGTTCTGGCACCAGTGGTAACTACACGACCAACTCCCCTGCCTGTTCCAACAGCTGCGTCAACGTAGTTGACAGGCGACGCACCCCGATCTTGCTTGGCAGCGTTCGCCGCTTGCTTCATCTGCTCCTTCCAGGATTTCTGATTGGTTGCTGTTTGGGCGCTCGACCGATCGGGGGATGATAGGCCGGAAGTGCTGGATGCTGCATCGCTTAGAGTAGGATGCGATGCGTTAGAGTGGGAGGACGTGAGGATTGCAGAGTTTAGTGTTTCGGTGTCGGCAATGCTCGCCGCAGAAGTTGATTTCTGATCCGAATCAGTGCCTTGAGGTTTGACTAGTGAGGCATCACTCTCAGTGGCACGAGGGTTCGCAGTGTCCAATGGTGTCTGGTCTTTCTTCTTGGGATTTGACATGCTCTTGAAGAGCTCTCTGGGCATATCAGCAATAGCCATGCCAATGCCCCCTATATCAGTGACAAGCGACAAGGTGCAAGCAGAAATTGGATCAGGTGGCTGCTCCTCTGTGTTGTACTCCCTCATTCGATACCTGTTCCTGTTAGCTCAGCTTTAGTACAGTCTTGGTATTGTAACTTACAGCTTCAAGTCAGACCACTGGAGTATTCCCTGCTCCACCAGAATTGCAGCAGCAAAGGCACTGAGTCGTACTTGGGTTCTTCTCACACGCCAAGCGGCGGCCCTGCTCGGTGCCAGAGTACAGCGCAACTTGTCCACCTCGAGATGATCATGGAAGCTCTTTCCGCCGACATCGGTTCCTTTCTCTTCTCTGATTTTCTGTCCCATAGCCTTGGCCTGTTCTAGAGTCTCGGGCTTGACGCAAAACTTGATGGCCTCGGCCAGCTTCTCTGCAGTCAGCTGCTTGTATGGGATCGGGTCAGGGCCGGCCTTGGCTCTGGCTATCATGGCACCCCAGAATGGCTGATCTCCAAAGAAGGGTACCACAAGGGTAGGCTTGCCAGCCTTGATACCTGCAGCGGTAGTGCCAGCACCACCGTGATGTACCACACATGAGACGTGTTCAAACAGCCAGTCGTGGGGAACATTGCCCAGCATATATACTCCATCTGGCTTGCCAAGATCATCAGCACCAAGACCACCCCAACCTTTCGAGACCAGAGCCCTGACACCTGAAAGCCTGACTGCCTCAAAGATCATTTCGGTCATGGCATTAGGGTCGTCGACCACAATAGAACCAAATCCAATGTAGACTGGAGGGGGGCCATCGCGCAAGAAAGCTGCCAACTCGGGATCGGGTGTGTATGACGAGGCAAGGTTAAGGAAGTAAAAGCCCGAAATATCAATGTGTCGGCCCCAATCGTTGGGCTTTGGAATCAAGGCTGGTGACCTGTGACCAGTTAGTCGGTGGAGCTCCGATAGTAGCTCGCAAGTACTTACCAGCAGTATGTCCACGAGATTTTGAGTCTTGAAAGAAGTCCAGGTGCCCAGATCAATGAAAGTGGGGGAAGGTCGAGCGCCTTCTTACGGAAGCGGTTGATAACATCTCCCAGACCCTGCCATGTCATCATTTCTACCAGAGTATATGACATGTAGTTCGTCATCACGTCATCGGTATTTGAAGATTGAATATTGGCTAAAGGATGTGGAAAGGCTCGTGTTGGCGACCAAGGCATGCTATAGGGTTATTAGTATACATCATTTCTTACAACAAGGTGGATTACTCACGTAAACATCATGTGCACAGGAATACCTAGTTTCTCAGCAATATGAACATGGGCGAAGCTAGGAGGGTTGGCGATAATAGCATCAGCAACAAAAGGCTCCTGGCCTGAGTTGCCTGATACCAATGAAACGTCCAAGGGTGCGTTGGAGGCATGGGGTTTGGGAGCCGGGCCAAGGCCATCACCTCCTTCGATACATGATCGCCAGCAACCCATAAGTATCTCTTCGATACCCTTTCGACGCTTGGTGATTTCACCGCTGGTAATGGCGTCAAAGCCAGGCATCAGGCCGGGGTGCTTGACCATAAAGGCCATCAGCTCGGCAGGGTCGCCTCCGATGTTGAAGAATTCGAGGCCATTCTCTTCGACAAATGTGCGGAAGGTGGGATGAGTAGCGATTCGTACTCTGTGTCCATATGTATCTTTCAAAACCTTGGCTAGGGCGACAAAAGGTTGAACATCGCCTCGGGATCCAACAATTTGTACGACGACATTGAGCTTTGGTGGCGGAGTTTGTCCAGGTCTACCTCCAAGGCTTGGGGGAATATATGCGGGAGGGAGATCAGGTTGTTCGGGCTCAGGAGCAAGTTGATCTTGTAGAGTTGGTGCGAGAAGATCGGCAAGTCTTCTGTTTTTGGCATTGATATTGATGTTGACTCGACCGTCGGCTATATATAGATGTCACTGGTTAGTCTAAGCGCCAAGGCAGGTTTGCAGTTTACTTGCCTGTTATTTTTGCACCGGCATCAAATCCAGGCTGTGAGAAGTGGACTTGATCATGGGACTCTCCGTAAGGAGGAGGGGCTGCATCGCTATCAGCGATGTGAATATCTGGTAATTGTAGGTTGCTCGAGCTATCGTCATCGCGGGGTTGTTGCTGTTGCTGCCGACCCGCAGCAGCTTTATTGTCGATGATGCTAGCCATAACTAAGTAGCGAATGAATCGCAAGTGTTGGCGGATAGAATGATCAAGTTGCGCTTATCATGGAGAAACGAAACTTTGAGAGCGATAGTCGTTGGGAATTTAAAGAATGTCGTTGAAGGGACTAAAGGGTCGCTTTCGTTAAGTTGTTAGTGGGGGAGGGAAGTTGAAACCAACGACGTCAGCGGGTAAACTTACGAATCAGGAACGCGATAGAGATCTGAACTAAACTAAGCCACAGACAACGAATATTAATTACCCTTTTGGGTATATTGAACGACAATTCTCGGTCTTTTATTTTTGTTCGATTCTTAATCACAATATTGTATCTGCACTATCTTGGTCCTTTGGATCATCTGTTTGTCATGATTTGACGTGGCTGAATTACATTACGAATCTCGACAACTCTGCCAAATAAAAGCTATACGCGGAAACTACCTTAGTAGCTACAGTATGTACGTAGGTAGCCTTCAATAAATACGACGGAAATAAGATGCTGACAGGACACTAGTTTGAACTCATACCTTGGGTCCTTGGGTCCTTAGGTCCTTAGGCCCTTGGGTATATCAACTTGCTTACTCGGTCTTGATAGCCGAGTGGATGATCAGATGACTGTACGGATACACGTAAAGAATTGACTGCCCCTGCAGCTTATTCTTGAGTAGAGCTCCTCTGCAGTGTTACCCAAACTACACTGCCTTTGTCGGGGTTGCGGGACATGTTGTTTCGTGATAGTGACACGGTTACTAACAACAAGACAACGTGGCCGAGTGGTTAAGGCGATGCCCTGCTATCTCTATGAGACATCATAGGCATTGTGTTCGCACGCGTAGGTTCGAATCCTGCCGTTGTCGACTTTCTTTTTGCATACTCTTCATGAAAGGTGGGAGTGTCCAAGTTTATCAACGAGGCGTGGCGCTAAAGTAGCTGTGTTGGATGAGATGTGTAGCATGGATACCCTAGAACATTCAAGTAGAAACTACGTTTAATACTGGCGGAAAGGAATTAAGAACGAGAATTAAACACCAATGAATCCCTGGTCTAAGAATTAGGTTTCTTCCGTATAACAGGTAAGGATAGCTGCAGTTGATATAGCTGATACCCGAGTTTCAATATGAAGAACAAGGTTTCACACAAAACATGCAATGCAACTCAATCGTAGATCAACTGCAAACCCACTCAACTATGATTCTCATCTGTCACCCACAATTGAACTTGCAATTAAACAGTGATATTGACCTGGACTCCAAAAATTCACTGCCATTATTTATGTTCAACACCAAAAACACCAAGAATGATGTATCCCCAAATCTCAAGTCGTTTGATTATCCCCAAGACAACGTGGCCGAGTGGTTAAGGCGATGCCCTGCTATCTCTTTCGAGACATCATAGGCATTGTATTCGTACGCGTAGGTTCGAATCCTGCCGTTGTCGGATATTTTTGCTTTAGAGATGAGTATGCTCTCTCTTTTTGCTGTATAGGTACTTTCTCTTGGAGGGCGTGAAAGGTTATTGTCCTGTCGCTAGTTTTTGATAGGCTCGTCAACTTGTTAGGTTTTTTTATATTAATGCTATGATGCTGACAGAAGGAAGAGGGACTATAATATGACTAAAGACATGCAGCTGTATTTCTTTGTTCTGAGTCTATGAGTATACGAGGTACGAGGTTCCACGATCTAATCAGAGATTGATAAGAACAAGCGGCGGGAGTTTATTTCTTAGGCATGAATGAATGAATTATCCCGCCCGGCAATTACGGACAGAGACGGAACGGAACATTTGTAATAATCTTATCCTCGACTAATCCGTAGTGAAAACCGGAACTAATTCTATCAGACCCAGATGGGAGTGTTGCCGAGATGAAAGGGACCATATTGGAAATCCCCCGCTGAGAATGTCACTGTGATTCCTATCTAGATAGTCCGTGACTGGAATGGGAAATCCGGAGCGAGTATCATATTCCTTGTTCAGAAGGATTCCAGAAGTTGAATTCCTGTCTTCGTTTTGTCTTGAATACCAACTCGAATACGTATGCACCGACGACAGCTTTTGACTGTGCCTCGTTATCTACGTAATGTCGTATCTGCCAAACTCAAATAAACACCCGACAGCCAAGAAGAAAAACCTTAATAAATGGAATCTTGAGTTGTATCCGAGTGGGATAACTAGACCGAGCCAGAGCCAGGGCACCAGGGTGACCTCTTTTTTTTCACTTAGATGAAAAAAGAGGATCCCAAAATGGTGAAACAGGCACATTTTTTTTTTTTTGCTTCAATCCAAGGACGAGGACACAAGCACAGACGGTTTAGATGCAACAGTGGGTTTGCCTCATGACATGGGTTGTTATGTGAGCATTAGTGAGCAAAGATTAGAGACTCTTGGTCTGGGACTATGGCCGAGACTCACGGGATAATAGAGTAAATGACGTTATTCTAAGCTTAAAACACGGTAAAACTATCTAGAGCCCAAGGGGCAAATGATTGTTTTGTTTATGCATAAAGTCAAGTAAAGTGAGGCAATGAGAAACGCTTCACGGACTGTACTGGGTAGGTATGTAGAAGAGGCGCTACATAGTAATTAACCTAACCGTTGACAACGGCCTCTCCCGTTGTTTAAACCCATTTACTACTGTATTTTAGGTTATTAATCAACGCATCCACTCAATGTTACAGTCAATTCACCTTATACCGTGCTGCCGTAAATCATAGTACCAACAGCGTTGCCAATACGTAACCTACTACCACCCTGGTCTGTCCCGACTAGGTAGGCAGGTAGTTAGCATTGCTACTGTACTCCATTATCTCCAGCCAAGATTGGGGTATCAGACGAATTCATAACCGATGGCATTAAGATGCCAAGATGTGACAAAGTAACGTCTGCCAACTACTACCTACTTGATTCCGCAACGCGGACAAGACACAACAGGAATGTGATGAAAGATAACCAAGTGTCAAGATATGTATAATAATCTTCTTCCAAGTGTTATAGGAACTGTGGATTGTCATTCCATCCACAAAGGATCATATCCACCATACATGATCCAACTTTGATCCTTTAGACCTGTTACTGAAACAGAGTAGATAGATAACGTCCATTCCGGAAGAAAAGAAAAGAAACAAACAAATTAACCAGTGGATACAAACCCTACCTATCATTCTCGCCTTGCCGTAACGCATAGATCCCAACGGCATTAAACTTTGCCAGGAGGTCTTGCCAATGTCGCACTAACAGACATCATCCATCAATCCCATCGCACCCAAGACCCAGGGAACTAACTTGGCTACTCGCAACCTTGCAAAACCCGTTTACGGTCCGATTGACTTGGACTTACTCGATATGTCAAGATATCCTTGGAAACCGGTAAACTTAAAAAGAGCCGCTTCGCCCTTCTGATCATCACTTGTACTACTCTCCAGCAAGACAAATACATTCGTTTCTCCCACCTTGTACACTCCTTCTTTTCTCTCTACACACACATCACATTCTTTCACCCATATACCCATCTTGAACACATCTCCGCCATGCGTTGCCAGATCCTCGCCTCTGCCCTCATCTCGGGGGCCATGGCTGCTCGTCCTTTCCTCGAGCAGCCCGACACTGGTCTCGAGATGGTCCTCGGAGACCTTCCCAAGGGCAACCTCCCCAAGCTCGACCAGATGATCGGTCTCCCCGATTTCGAGTGGGCTGCTCAGAACTACCTCCCCATCGAGAACTACACCTACTACCGTAACGGTGCCGCTGGCGAGTGGTCCTACCGCAACAACCTCGAGGTCTTCCAGCGCTACCGCTTCAAGCCCCGTACCATGGTCGACATCACAAACGTCGAGAACACTCTGCCCACCACCATCCTGGGCCACAACTTCTCTGCCCCCTTCTTCATCAGCCCCTGTGCCAAGGGTGGCAATGCTCACCCTGACGCCGAGAAGAACTTCGTCAAGGGTGCTGCCGCTGGTGACATCCTCTACATGCCCGCCCTCTACGCCTCTCTCACCATTGAGGAGATTGCCAAGGCCAAGGCTGAGGGCCAGGTCGTTTTCCAGCAGCTCTACCTGTCTTCCAACGACACTGAGACTCAGGAGCTCCTCGACCGCTCTGAGAAGGCCGGCGCTGCTGCCATCATCTTCACCGTCGACTCTGCCGCTGACGGAAACCGCCACCGTGCTGCTCGCTTCGGTGTAGGTTCTGCCGATTCCGAATACTCCTACATCACCTGGGACTACTACAAGAAGCTCCAGAAGATGACCAAGCTGCCCGTTGTCATCAAGGGCATTGGCTCTGCCGCTGATGCCAAGCTCGCTGTCCAGCACGGTGCTCCCGCCATCATCCTCTCCAACCACGGTGGTCGTCAGCTCGACGGCAGCCCTTCCGGTCTCGAGGTCGCTCTTGAGATCCACGAGGAGGCCCCTGAGGTCTTCAAGAAGATCGAGGTTTACGCCGACGGTGGTGTCCGTTACGGTGCTGATGTCCTCAAGCTTCTGTCTCTCGGCGTCAAGGCTGTTGGTCTCGGCCGTCCCTTCATGTACGCCAACGTCTTTGGTGTTGATGGTGTCAAGAAGGTCATCGACATCCTCAAGCACGAGATTGCCATTGATGCTGGTAACTTGGGTGTCCCTGATATCCAGAAGATCAACCCCAGCTATGTAAGTCATCCCACTGATACTCGTTGTCTTATCAATTACTAATATTTCTCATCAGGTCAAGTGGAAGTTCAACAACTGGGGCCAGTAAATATTGCATAGCGCTGGGCGTTGAGCATTGATACCTATACCTGTACATACAATTATCTTGATTCAAGTGTTTATATTTTTATTTCATATAGAGACCAAAGAAAAAGGCACGAAGCCTATTGATGACTTAAATCATGACCAATTAACCTTGTGACTATCCAACTGATATCTGTTATTGTTATTGTTGCTGTAATTCAAGACTGACAACCTGACACCCCATCTTGCCTGCATCTTATCGGTGGCTCTCGGGCGAAAGGAATAGTTATAAGAGGGATATAAGATGTAACTCTTGACAACTGGCAATCTTAATGAACTGAATATTGCACAAGCTGAGCGGACTGCCTCATTCGTCGAAATGCAGAACATGCATTATGCCGACTCAGCTTTGAAACATGCAAGGCGTCTTCTATTCTGCACCAAGATGGAGCATTTCATCCTCCCGTCTTGGCGAAAACATAGATATCGTACTGAATCTCAGCTCATGCCACTATAACATGAAAATGTAGAATACTAGAAGCTTGAGTCGAGTATTGTTGAGTGTCTCTGATCTGATGGCCTGATTCATGCCAGTTAGCTGAAACAAACAGCTGAAAATGACATGTCTTCAATAATTCCTTCTTACATCTACTATTATCTTATCCCGGCTCCGATCCGGCTGACCCCGGTCCCCTTCCCGACTCCAGCCGGAGCGGGCAACGTTGTTCCCTGTTGCTTCAACACCAAAAAGTAAACATAACAGAAGTTCTCGCAGCACAACATGCTCTCAGCTGAGGATTAAAGACGTGTATCCTGGTCGTTTCTCACTCGCAGCTCCAATCTCTTGCATCTACCCATGTTCCGAGAACCAATACTCATGATTCATGTGGAACAAAAGGACTCTCAGCTGGCCATGTCTTGCAGTTGTTCAACATGGATCACCTATACAAGTCATTGAGGGGAATGACCACAGCTGCCGCCTGATAAAACTGTCTATATAGAGATGAGTTATAAATACCTATGTCTGTCCCAATATCAAAGTCAGTTAGTTGTGTCTCGTCTTTGGTTTGGCCCTTATCACTCATCTCTCTTCGTCTTATTCTTGATCAAATCACTTATGACATCCCTGTTACTTGTTCTTGACCGATATACATCCGCCAGTATCACTCAGCAACTTCACCATGCCCGGTTCAATCAAATCCCTCAAGCGCAAGCCCACGGCCAAGTCGGCTGCCAAACGCATCGGCCGGATGTTCAAGCGTACAAACAGCGAAGACCCTGAGATGACCGCTGCTATGGACACTGGATCTCCCAAAGCCTCTTTCGATGCACCGAGACCTTCCACATCGTCTCGATTCTCCATAAGCTCGCGTATGACTTCGAGGGACGATACTGAAGCAACTCCCCGAGGATCCAAGGATCAGTCCCGAGTCTTTGCATCGTGGTTTGAGCCTTCGACGCCTAAGAAAGAAAAAGGACCTGAAGCAGTGGCTCCACCACCACTGGTTTCTGCTTACTCTGAGCCCATACTCGATCATGTCAAACCACTCGAGCCGATTGAGCCGTCCAAGACGGAAGGATTTCCCTTCCCTGCACCTGCGCAGACCGAGCATGAGCCAAAGACGACCGATACCACTCCGAAGAAGCAGACCGAGCCTCTGCGGCAACCGGGGAATGTCGACATCAAGGCCCCCGAACAACCCGTTCTGGCACCTACAACCCCACAAGCGAGTCGGCCTTTGTCATCCCTGCCCGTAGCGAAGCCCGTGATATACGAGCCCGAGTCTCCGATTCTTCCGGCCGTATCCAGAGCGGAGCCTGAACAGAAGCCTATCCCTACCCCCACAGATGAATCAAAGATCATCCCCAAGACAGAACTCGGATACGAGCAAAAGAATACTGCTCAACCCAAACCAACTGCTAAGACCACACCCAATACCGAGCCAGCCGAACAGCAGGATATCTCCCTTCCGAAGACGAGACACCCCTCAAAGTCCCCAGATCTCCCAGTACAAGTGCCAAAGTCAAACACCACGACTACCAGGAAGTCTTCGATGCCCCAACCCACGGTGGAAGATGAGCCAGAGATCGTGAAGCCATCTAAAGCACCTAAAGAGCACTCTAGGAAAGATCGCAGGACTCGATTGGAAACTGTACCCAAGACAGAGCCAAAAAGCCTGCCATCAAAGCCCCCACGGAAAGAAACAAAGCCAAAGGCTCAACTTCCAGTTATATCTGAGAACAGAATCCCTGCCCCTATTGTCCCTGAAGCTATTCGTGAGTATGCAGAGCCGAAGGACTCCCCGAAAGACTTAGCTGCACCAACCATCCCATCCCCGGCCAAGATATCTTCTATCCCAGCACCAGCTTCTACGTCTGTCCCCAAAGCAGTCACATATACTGCAAAGCACTCCTTCGCCCCTAGCATATCGTTCCAGCCCTCACGGACAGTGTATTTCCCTGACACTGCCCCAGCTCCTAAGACAGTTCGCCCCCCTATCACTGCACGAGCCCCGATCATCGCTTCGAAGCCGGAAGTTGTCGTGTCGATACTCACTCGTGCTGCTCCCAAGTCTGTACCAGCTCCAAGCATTGCTTCGACTCCAGTGCGGGCTCATTCTCCATTGACTTCGTGGATCATGTCAACTGCATAGTGGCGAATCTTCGGGAGGACTTTTGTATTTGTTTCATTTGTGTTATGATAAAATGAATAATAGGAGTGCACGTTTATGTAATTATGACGAGTCTGATACAGAATGGATATCATTATCAGCTATAAGCCTTGTAGGGTATGCCGTTGTAAATCATGACTTCTTGTGAGGGAGCAATGTTTAATCACAATGACCATGACCCTCATGGATATTGAGCCTTGGATGATCAAGAGACATGTGGAACTTGACGAGTGGCGAGAGTAAAGGAAGCCTTAGTTCATGGCTTATTCGTCAACATTGGCTATAGAGTCAAGTAGATGTCAACATCGCTATATTTAAACTTGCGTTCAAACCTACGATGAACCTATCATACCAATGGCCACCGCCCAAAACCAAAATCATCCATTGAGTGTATTCCTGAATCCTCCGCGATATGGGTCTATTCCGCTGAAAGTCCTTACCCATAAACGCCAACTGTAAAGAAATCATACCAAGGAACATAAATATCTAAGCATACTCCAGCGCATCACCTCCTCGGCGTTCTCCAAATAGATATGCCGCTTCGAGGCAGAAACGACCATGTCCTCTCTCCATACGTCTCTCACTGCCGTAGCAGATCAAAACTGCATCCACAATACCACTCAATATGCCTTCCATGGCTCCCATGACAGAATATCCAATGAAACTTGCCATCATACCAACAACATAGGCGTAAGCAGAACCTCGCATCCCCACGCCGTCTGGTAGTTGAATCTTAAGTTGTTTGGCGGTAATTACCCACCCTGCAAAACCGAGACCGGTAGCCATAATAAGCCGTGTTGCAACAAGAAGCAGTTTGGCTAGTCGGTATGGCAAAAGACCGTTAGGCTGTCCACCGCGATTGCGCAAAACTCGAGGTGTCAACGTTGTTGTCGGTACTGCCGGCGAAACTAGTTCCATCTGATCCAGTCCTCTAGCCGAAGTTGCGAGATTTTGAGAGTGAATAGCAGAATAAGTAATGGTCAAAGGATTCATCAGGGCAATGACAGGGGTAGGGATCCAAAATGAGGCGATATTGGTTACAGCAGCACCGAGCTTTCTGGGTAGAAAGATCAGTGGCGCTCGAATTAGCAGAGACATAAGTGTCGACTCGCAAAGACTTCCAAAAATCGTCGTTAGTGCATGGTTGAGAGCAGCAGAAACAATTTCTCGTGATGGCGTAGCAGGGCCAGCATTGCGGTGAAAGTACCATTGGGATACAGTGGCAGCCGTGGTCGCTCGATGAACAGCGTTGATGACGGAAACCGTCCACATATACAAGAAGATGAAGGCAGCTCCAAGCCACCAACTCGACATCTGAATCACGAATCGCACGAGACGCGTGGAGAAATAACCGCCCATAAAGACTCTGGTGAACATGGCGAGCCATGCCCAGGTCCATAGTACAATCAAGGCCAGACACCCAAATCCAACAATCAGAAGCGCTGAGTTCTGGGCCAAAATGCGGCTTGAGAACTGAAGGATTTCGATCGCCTGCTGGATAGCTCGTCGTCCTCGTACCACAAGCCAAACCCAAAGTATACATGAAGCCGCGGGGACGACCGACGCCCATCTCATGACCGAATCCTGAAAGCTAGCTCCGTGGGTGCGACCCTTAAAGGACGACACAAAGGAGTAGAGCGAAAAGGAAAATAGAATGACGGGCACCGCAACTAAGATGACGCTGACCAAGGGCCGCACAAAGGAACGGAGGGCCGCCAACCAAATAAACGATACAAACACAGCCACTACTGTATCTACCGCAAGCATGTGGAATGACTTCTGCAGTGTTGTGTAGATCGTATCTCCAACAGGACTTTTCCGTGGCGACGTATGGAGCCAGACCAAAAAGTATGTCGACATCATACCAGCAAGAGCGATGAGAAAGATCCAGGCGAAAAAAGGGTCGTGTCGGAATATTTCGCCTTCGATGTACTGGATAGTTGTCTGCGCCTGCTCCTCTTGGGGAGGGGCGTCTCGTCGCATGCTGGCTTCAGTCTCCGTGGTAGATTCTCGTCTTGCCATAAACGGTGTTCGTTCGTTGTCTGTACCTTTGAACCGTTGGAAAGCCGGAGGGCTGCTATCGCGAGGAGTTTCCCCTCCTAGCAACGAAGCTGGAGGGTCTTCATCTGGGTCTTCTTGCGACTCGAGTCCTACATCGACCATCCTGCCCTTATTGTCTGTTCGACTGCTTGTCCTATCGTCGCTTGAACGGTCATCATCCTCGGCTTCTTCCACCAAAGTATCTCTCGCCAAGCCGGGACGATGGGTACTTCTAGTTCCGTTCCAACTGCTTCGAATACCTCGGCGCATGCTCATATCTTGATAAGGGTCCTCGTGATTCAAACTTTCTTCCATAGATCCTCGGCTGTGAGCGTCTGATTCAACACTGTCGGCAAGCTTGCTCGCGGCTGCTACTCGTCTTGATCTCTGAAGGGCGAACATGTCGGCCCTTTCCCTCTCTTCCTCGTCATCCTCTTCTCGATACTCGTCCAAAGTGCTGTGAAATAAAGGTGCATCCTGTGCAGCTGATATCCGCGATGCGAAGGCTAGTTGACCGAATCGAGAGCCGGCGCCGGTTTGTTGATACGGGTTCCCTCGACCTAAGAAAGACCTGCTGCCCGGACCATTGCCTCGTCCTGTGTCGCGCTGATTTCGTGTGGACCGCGGTGGCCAGTCTGATTGTCGTTGTGGATTCTCGATGTTGTCGGCCTGGCCAAAGTTGGATAGTCTAGACTGCGACTGGGCCAGGAACCTTGATGCATCTGGAGATCATGTCAGTATCGCAAAACGATAGAGATAAATAGTATGATACATACACTCCGAGAACATCTCGCCCTTTCGACTCCTTCCACCTCACGTGCGCGTAAGCCCTCGATTTTCAGATCTTGTTGTGTGAGATAGGTTTATTGACGTGACGTAAATGGTATAACAGGCAGCCAGCGATATTCGTCGTGTAAGCTACACCGTATATGACGACTATTCGATTTGTCGTGTCGCAAGAGATGGAGCGGGGGGGGATACAAAGAAGGGTTGTGAGAAGATAAAAAAATTGAAGTCAATGCTAAGGTGAAAAATCACAGCTGAGTTGCAGATGAATGAATGGCTGGGCTGGGTTGGATTGGACGTTTAGGTTTCGAGGTACCGTATTGTACTGTCCTGCCTGGTCGGTCATGAGGCGAGGCGGCAGATGGTAGCAGATGGACGGGGCTTATCAGCCAGCGAATGAGTCGCTGACCGATTGCGTCCCACAGGTGCCAGTGCCAGGCAGATCCTCTGGAGGACCCTTGTTTGTGGAGGTCGCGTCCACCCTATTTTCCAATGGATGTTAGGCGACCTGGGTAGGCTACTCCACTGAAGACTAACCTTGGACCCAGACGCCACAGGCAACCGTATGGTAGGTCGTGGGGTTGAATGCGGAAGAGGCACACGACATGCATTGAAGTACCTACTTGACTCTGTTCAAAGAGCGACTGAGATACTTTCACGTGAGGTGAATGTCCATTACCGTTTCATCAAGACTCGGGCAGTCCATCACTCATGCCGCCACAAGGTAGTACACCACCAAGTTATGATGCGCTTCTATTAACCATGCTTGGACTTGAATATTGTCTGCATTGCCACAAGTCTTACAGTAATAGACTGTAATCAGTATTTCATTCATTGTCATGGCTGTTCTTTTAGCAAACTCTCTTGACTCGTAGCTTGCCTATCAAACAGGACCGACTCTACCTGGTCTTGTGACACCTGAAGATCCTTCCCAGCCCTCACGCGGAAATGTTTCAATGTCGATATCAGATAACACAAAGTCACGGATGACTTCCGCATCAAAGACCCTACACAGATCAAGAGATAACCCAAACAAGGTACCATAAGATACATACTACCTATACGCTTGAGAACAAGACAAGACTAGAGTCATCAACTGACCAAAAGTCCTAATTCACATGGCTTGCAAGGGCCCTCCTTGTGCCTTATCGCTTCATGCCCCTTGCGTCACCGATGCTAAGAAATCTCCTAAACCCTATTCGGAGTCGAGCTTCTGGGCATGGGCATGGGGTTTACTTCTGCTGATGCTGCTTGTATCCGAGAGATTGTTATTCAGCCATCGACTTGCTCTTGTTGAGGTTTGACCATCGCGTTGTACAGATCAGGCCCGTCCCAGTCTGGCCAGTCCCAATCCAGCGTGTGTGAGTGGCTTGTGACAGCTCATCGTCCGTCCAGACCTTCAAAACCACCACGTCGAGTCGTTCTACTTGTCTCCCCAACACCTGACCTTTCTTCCCTTCATCCATCTGGCATACTTTGCCATATTTGCCTATCGTTTGAGTTTTGAGCTCTTTGGCAAAGTTATTTTGTTTAAACTTCGTCTCAGTTTTACCTATGTTTTGTTCTTAGGTACGCGGTGACTATCACCATCTATCTACCTCTATCCCTACCGTTCTAGGTAGCAGTCCAAGGTAGCCCACTCGAACCACTTCGCAGATCAAACTTACTTGCCTGCGTCAACTTTAAAATTCTACCGTTTATAAACCCATTCATCTCGATCGTCTGTCGCATTTGCAAAAAGTCATTACACCAAACCCATCATTCCTCACACCGGAATAATACCTCGGTTTTCACCTCGTACAACCCCCAAAGGACAGCTAGCACGTGCTTGACTTGTCTTAGCTTGAGCAAATCGAACCCATCGAGTAGCTCTCTTTCTCCCGTCAACGAACTTCTTACTACTACCCAATTTACTTCGAAACCTCTCCAGTCTCTCCCCATGTCGACTACACCGTGGGATTACATCGCCAAGCTCGTCTGCATCGGCGACTCAGGATGCGGCAAGTCCAGTCTCACCATTCGCCTCTGTGAAGGCCGCTTTTCACCCCATCACGACGTCACCATCGGTGTTGAATTCGGCTCCCGCATCGTCCCCGTCGGTCCTCCTCACTCGAAACCCGGTGCCCTCGCAGCCGCGGATGGCGAAGACAAGGACCCAGAGACATCAGATGGGCTCCCTGAACCCCCGCGGGACGCATCCAGCACGCCCCAGAAGCATATGAAGCTTAGTCTCTGGGACACAGCGGGGCAGGAAACATACAAGTCTGTCACCCGGTCGTACTTCCGCGGTGCAAGCGGCGCGTTGCTTGTCTTCGATCTGTCCCGAAAGCAGACCTTTCAACACGTCACCGACTGGCTCAACGACCTACGACAGATCGCAGAGCCGGACATTGTAGTCATTCTGGTTGGCAACAAGGCCGATCTGACACAACAGGAGGACAACAAGCGTGAAGTCACACGTGAGGAGGCAGAGGAGTGGGCCAAGCGCAATGGTGTCATGGAATACGTCGAGACGAGCGCGAAGAGCGGCGAGAATGTCGAAAATGCTTTCATGCGCGTCGCAGAGAGGATATATAACAATATTCAGGCTGGCAAGTACGATCTCAACGATAGGAGATCCGGAGTCAAGGGTGCAGGGGCTGGTGGAAATCGCCAGGTTAAGTTGTCAGGCGACGCCAACAAATCAACAGGAGGCATGTGTTGTTAAAAGCACAAATTGCAGCAAAGTGAAGAGGAGGAAGACAACAATCTACAGAAGCACGACGGATCATGATACCCAGTCAGCCAGCAACGTCGTCACGTCATTATCGAACAAGTGTACGAAAAGCTCAATATGGATTGTACACAATAATGCATAATACATTGTCGGCCTTATCTTAAATAGGCCACATTGATTAAGAACCCCAGAAATGAAACTCATATTGCATTACCGACGCAAAGTCCATTCCGTAGCTGTGTTATCTCTTCCGACTTTATTTCGTCTTTTCTTTTCTCCATGCTTCGCTTTGCCAACCGGCCCATGCGAATTATCCTTTCCATGAACCCCCCATTTCTATATCCTTGCATAACATTCCCGAAACCGAATAATACAAACAGGCCTATATGGTGGTCCATGAGGCATTCTGTCTAAATCACACACAATATGCGATCGAGAAAAGTGATTGTTCAAATCTACAGAATTGATTAATCCCTTAGTCGGTGACTCGCCAGTTGTCGAACCACTTCATGTACTTGTACTCCTTGTGGGGACCAGTCATACCCCAGCAAATAGGGATGAAGTAGATGTAAAGACCAATGATAACAGTGTACAGGACGCCGTAAACGATGGACTTGATGGTGTTGTTGCGGTTGCGTGTGAACCAATCGATAAGGAAGCCAAAGTTGAGGATGGCAAAGTAAAGAGCAGGGTAGTAGTGGTGCACGTAAGTGACACGAGCCATGATAACAAAAGGAAGGTAGTGGAGGAACCAGCCGGCGAGAGGGTACAAGGCTGCGTAGTGAATGTGGTCGATCTCCTTCTCGGAGAGGTCGTTAACGCCTCGCTGCCATCGAAGGATATACCAAGCAATAACCAGGCCGGCAATACCGAGAGAGGCGGTAGAACCCCAGTAGATGAGAGGGTTGCCGAGAAGGAAGTACTTGACAATGTCGTCACCCCAACCGCACATACGAAGACCAACGTGGAGGAAAGGCCACTGCCACCACTTGGAGGCAAGGTCATCTTGCTTATCGGGATCAGGAACCAGAGCGTTGTTGGAGGTCATCATGGCGACGTTCAGGTGAACAAAGTCGTGGAAGAAAGGAGACTTGTAGACACCAGCCTCGGCAGGGGGGACTAGATAGAATTAGCAATGCACCAACAGTCTCATCAAGATAAAACTTACGCTTGTCGTTCCAGTGAGCCTCAACATTCCAGTGGGTGTAGGTATCGCGAGGGTTGTTCTCCTTGGTGCAGGTAACCTCGATCTGCTTGAAACCCCACTGAGGCAGGTTCACGTTGCCAGCTCGGAGGTAGCAGCCAAGAACCTCATGCTTGAGACGGAAGGCGGTGGTGAGAGTGCGGATCTTGCTGCGGTCACGAGAGGCAGTGTCGCGGATGACCTCAACCTTCCAGTGGTCCTTTTCGTCACCAACAGTCAGGTTACCGTAGCTGGAAACCTCCTTGTGGCCTCGGGTGATGGGAGCAGCAATGTCGTGGGAGTGCAGGTTGCGGCCGGTCTGAGCGTGGATAAGTCGGATAACAGAGTTGTCGCCAATAAATCGGAGATCGCCCTCGGGGCTGTAGTCCTCTTCTCGACGGTTGGGGTAGAAGAACCAGTCGTTGTTGGTGTCCTTGTGGTGGTAGCAAGTAACCTGCTGCTGCTTGGAACCCTCAGGGTAGGTCTGGACGTGAGAGTGGAGAAGACCACCACCATAACCCATGTTCTTGATGGTTGCGCGAGAACCAATTGCGATTTCCAGAGGGCTGTCCTTTCCGACTTGGGTACCCTTGAGGTTGGCTTGGAAAAGGGAGCTCATCTGAGCGTCACCAGGGCCACTGCGGTCGAGGATAGCGAAGTGAAGGGCGAAAGACAGGAGGTAGATTAGGAAAGGAATGACGATAAGACCGACAACGCGGGTGACGACATGGGCACCAAGAGTTGTCTAGGATCTGTTAGCGATAGAGGTCAAATGGATCATGAAAACACTTACAACGGGCATCTTGGTGTCACCAAACTTTCGCCAGAGGTCCTCGATGGTGTAGAGACCGACGAGAGCAGTAACGAAAAGACCGACAAGCTTGACACTGCAGACGCAACCAATGCTGAGACCAGTCATGAAAAGCCAGAAGAACCACTCGGGGTCGAAGCTGTTGTTGCGCTGGTTGTGGAACTTGGACCAGCAGAACACAGTAGCCACAGTACCACAGAGAAGCATAGAATCAAGCAGGATAAATCGGCTGATGGTGGTGTAGGAGTTCTCGCAAAGGACCATGAGAGTCACAAGCCAGACAGCAGGACGCTTGAGCCTAAGCTCGCGAGCAGTGAAGTAGGCCAGAGGAATGCAGAGAATACCGAAAGCAGCGTTGAAGATACGCATGATGGTGTAGTTGACTTCTTCGGGGTACTTCTCGCCAGACTTGAATTCGAAGGTACCGTTGTAGCCAGCGAGGACTCCGGAGAGACCAACAAGCATCTTGCCGAGAGGAGGGTGGACATCGAAGTAGTACTCATGCTTGATATAGTATGAACCGAACTTGCCGAAACTGCAAGTTGTTAACACGAATTCCCAGGACGCGGGGAAGTCAATTCGACATACTGAGCCTCGTCCCATGTCACAATGTTGCTGATACCAATCTTGTATAGTCGAGTGAAAAGAGCCAGGAGTGTAAAGATCAGCGGGGCAACGACGACCTCCCATCGATCGAGGGTATCGAGAAACGAAGGCTCCTACGTGGTGGTCAGTATTGATAAAGCAAAGCTCAATTCGTTGGTGGTGGTATCGGTACCTTCTTTACGAGCTTCTTGTTGTCCTCAGGCTGAGGAGTTGGGGGCTGCAAGTTGGCTTGTGCAGCAACGGGACGCTGTCTGAGACCATCGCCCAGATCAGCGCCGGAGGCGACGGCAGCCTTGTCGGCGGCGGCCATGATTTATTATCGTATATGAGGTCGGCTCGAGGTCGATGTCGAGGTCGTGGTGCTTGTAGAAAGGATGTAAGATGGAGACCAAAAGGGGTGCGGTTGGCGAAGCTCGCCGAGAGGGAGGGAAAAAGATTGGACGAGCTGTCAAGACTCAAGGGAGGAACACCAGCTTCAACCAAAGAGCTGTTGCCAATTTGGAGAGGAGAAAGCCTGATTGGCAAGAAATCTGTGAAGGAAAAAACAACCCAGATTAGAAAAAGAATAGGAGTCAGAAAAAACGAGACAAAAAGAATATCTTGAGCCAAAAGGAACTGGCGTTTATGGTGGTTCTAAGAATATTGCTACACAGCCCGAACGACAAGTCTGTCCCCTGAAATGCCACATATGCTCTACTGATCACGCTAAACAGCTGCTCCCGTATGTACATTCTTCCCCGTGGCGTCAGCTATGGACCAGTCGATAGCACCCCACTTTAGCCTAGCCCGAGCCCAGGCCTCTCAGCTCCCATCCGTTTTCGATAGCGGCGTTGCACCGAATGTTTTAGGGGCAATCACCAGCAAGGATCGTTCCAGTAAACAATGGTATTTGCTGTGAGCTACGATCGTTCAGCGACATGTACCCATCGTGGACAGAAAACTTCATCGAAAACCGAGGTCGCGTGGCCCAATGGCAAGGCGTCTGACTACGAATCAGAAGATTCTGGGTTCGATCCCCAGCGTGATCATTCTTTTTTTTCTCATTCTGTATGGGATTCCTTTTTGTTTCAAAGTTATTGTTGTTTCAGGTTCGCCAATGTTTCCACTTGGGGGTGTCGGTGTTGATGTGCTAAAAAGCAGTCATGAGCGGGTGTCAAGCCGGTTTATGAGATATACCCAACGTTATGTATGTTGGAACACATTCAGACGATATCATTGTATTGGTTTACCAGCGTTGAACGCAGTCATGTAAGACAATGGTTATTGGAGACTATCTATGATGTTTCTCCTTGTTTGCGTATGTTTTTAATAGTTGAGACACATGCCGATGTCTGAAAGCCATGGACCCACGGTTTTCGGCATGTACGAGCCGGCCACGACGCCTTTTGGGGCATATTAGGATCAGTTGTATTTTCTCCAGTGTTGCTCGTGTCACAATATGTACTGCACAATGTTGGTCTTGTCCTTTTCTCATTTGCGAAGGATCTATGGGTAGATCATCTAGTCTCAAGAAATATACACCAGCAAAGGTCTAGCCATGCCAAAGACCCTGCTCATCCTACGCCGTACTCGTACAGCTCAAGCGATCAATCGAATCTTGACCGCCAATTTCGATAGATATTCTCATTTTAAGTTTGTATTTCTCTGCTCCCCTTCTGGTGCTGTGTGTCGTTCAGTTTCCCCACCAATGTCACTCTATATCCGAATCCTCGACTGATTCAGGTTGCGACAACATTCGGTTTTGATCGTTCCCGTAATCGGAGCTAGGAAACTTATTTTAAGTAGCTTTCCTGCAAGCAATGTGAATTTCGCATTGAGTTTGCTTTACCATATTCGAGTCTATTACGAACATAGTAAACCTCTCTTTATTGATTAACTATCATCATATGACCTTGGGAACTATCGTCACTCCAGCACAGTCACATGCAAAAAGCGGCCCCTTTGGCTACTCCCCCTTCTCACCATCACTCCGCTATTCGGGAAACTCCACCACATCAATGTCACTGGCGACAAAATCGCCTTATGTCATCCACTCAAGCCGTGTTCAAAGCTCAAGCTAGGCCAGAGACGCCGTAGAGACTCTTTGCTTTCTCCAGTCTCTCGTCATTCCGAGTCGGTAGACCCGTGTGTGCCGTTACTCCTCTTTGATACCAATATTACGAGAGCTTGATCCTTTGACAACTTCTCAGGTTACTTCTTTCACTGTCGTTCTTACCCTCCAATAGGTTGACTGCACTGTATCGGCTTCGGCGCAATCATCAATACGTCTACTTTAGTGCGCCCGTACAGTATCGTTACCTATCTATCGGCGAATCTGATTGCCGCTCAGGCCCTCCCCTCCTCTTGACTTAACCTTTTAAGCCTCCAGTGCTACCTACCTACTTGATGTCTTCCCTCGTCTCCGACTTTCTCATCAATCCTGTCCTGCGTCAAGCTCGCCGATTCTCCGAAATCTCACGATCTACCTTCATTGGCAATGGAGGCGACTCAACCGAACATGCCGACGCAGTAAGCGATTCTAGTCACGCCGACACTTCTGTCTCTTCGCCTCTATCTACGTCCTTGCCCGACCCGGCACCTGTGCCGATTTTTGACTCTCCCCTCACTCGACCCCTCAGCGTCTCGACTTTGGAAACAAGAGTCGAAGAAGAACCCGAGCCAGTGCCAATCATGTCTCAAGATTCACCCCCACGCGATCACATCGGAATAGCTCTGAGCCCGCTCAGCTCCCGTCGAATCCCGGAAGATGACGGCATGCGAGAGTTGCGCTCTCGTATACATGCAATCAATAGCAGGGATATACCTCCGTCTGAAAAGGCGAGGTTAATTCACGATGTTCTGTTGGAAGGATATACGTCTTCAAGGGCCGTTCCTCTTGTCAAAAAGATTCTTGAGAACGGCGGTAACTTAGACCAACCACTCTCGCAATCTCCGTCGTCACCAGCGTCACGCCCATCGATGTTCTGGCAGAACCAACCCGAGGAAGAGACATTCACGTTGACCGAAGAGGACAAAACTCCAACATTCGTACCAGTGAAGCCGCCGAAACGACATGGCAGTGAAACGCCAGTTGAACCATTCGATGTTATACAAGAAACGGAACAGCCTCTTGGATGCCAGCATTATGAACGAAACGTCAAGCTCCAATGCTTCACCTGTAAGAAATGGTACACGTGCCGTTTCTGTCACGATGCGAACGAAGACCATAATCTCATTCGCACAGAGACCAAAAACATGCTCTGCATGATCTGTACAACACCGCAGAAGGCTTCGGATATGTGCATCAAGTGCGGTGAACTATCCGCTTATTATTACTGTGATATCTGCCACTTATGGGAAAATCGTCAGAGTAAGCCTATATATCATTGTAGCGACTGTGGCATTTGCCGTCGAGGCATGGGTCTTGGCAAGGACTTTTTCCATTGCAAGGTAAGAAGGTTGTTTCGCCATACATGATACTGATCGCTGACTTTGACTAGACTTGCCGTGCATGTATTTCTACTTCGATCGAGGGCTCCCACAAGTGTATCGAAAGATCAACGGAATGTGACTGTCCTATCTGCGGCGAATACCTCTTTACCTCTCCACGGCCTGTAGTTTTCATGCCATGTGGTCATAGTATCCATAAGAAGTGCTATGAACAACACATGAAAGTATCATACAAATGTCCGATTTGTAACAAGAGTCTCACGAACATGGAAAGCCAGTTCCGAAATCTGGATGTTGCCATTCAGACCCAGCCAATGCCGCCGGAGTTCCGGGATACCACCGCCGTTATATTATGCAACGATTGTTCTGGAAGAAGCACAGTTGGGTATCACTGGTTGGGTCTGAAGTGTTCCATATGTCGGTCATATAATACAGTGGAACTCAACATCATCGGGGGCGACCGGTCGACAGCACAACCATCTGTGAACGATGACGGGCAGCCCTTGGTGGAAAGTGGACGGGAGCCCTCTGGTTCGATCAGCGGTAACCGAGGAGTCGCTGTAGGGAACAGGCGAAGGCATTCGTCCCATGCGGCCGAGACCCAATTTCGCGCGCCTGACAGAGTCGCAAGATCGGTATCCCCTGGTAACTTGGGCTTTGACTCTATCATGGCGCAACTGCCACCTAACGAAGAGGATGAGGACGATATTCTAGGGCTCTGGAGAAGCCGGAACCGTGCCAACGCGTCGGATAATGATGATGACTCTGAGCTGGACGATCTCAGTGATGCACTATCTGATGCCGAAGAAGAGGATGACGACGACGAAGAAGATGACGACGATATCGTTCTTTTCGGGCATCGGTAAGTATTCCTTTATACCGCAGCTTGATGCTGTCTCACACTATACAACCGGACTGGGTTGAATTTCTGCAAGGCGTTTTAGGGGAATGGGTGCATCGACTCGGGCAAGAGATACCAGTTGGGGACCGCTTGACTACGTGTTTATGAAGGGGCATGGGACAGGTGGCTTGCATCTTGGGCGCTCAGTGTCTTTTTGGTGATCTCTGTTATTGAAATTGGATCCGACGGGTAGCATGGTTTTTTGTATACATAAACACGGATGAATCTGTACCAAACTCTCTATTCAGACTTAAAGTCATAACTTGCCTGGCTATAAACTGAAATGCAATATCTCGTGAACGCCTGCCATAACCGTATTTCCATAAATCTCGTGTCCAGCCGTTGTCAACTGTTTCAAGTAACCTTGGGCACATCAACGTCTTCTCGCAGCAGCGGCAGGCGGTTCCATTCGCTGTCCCTCTTGTCTAAGTTCCTTGATAACTTGCTATATGCGCAGAACGCCCATCAGTAAAACTGTCTCTCACGAATTGTGATTATAACATACCGCCAAAGCCTCTGGGTTCACACCGCGCTCGATCATAGAGATGCAGATAGACAGAGTACGGCGATCAAGATGGCAGTTCTGTATTAGCACAGGTTAGCAACCTCAATAATATTAATTGTAATATGCGTAAGCTATCGTACTAAAATTGTAGATATCTCATGGAGAATATCTACAGCCTGTTGCGCGGCAGCGTGTTTGTCGGGTTCGGGCATGTTAACGGTTGATGGGAGTTTGGTATGGAGGGAGTGTGAAAGAGGGAAGTGGAGGTGGAGATTTACATTCCCTTGACTAGCACTCAGATGATCATGGCGGGGAGACGCGGGACGCGACGTGCATATCATGAAACATTTAATATAGAAATTGTGACTTGTATAAACAGTAAATGCTGGTTTAGAAGGCAGTGTATACCTAGGCAAGGCTCTATCTGCCATGAATTTCAACGATATCCTTTGGTGTATCGTCTCTGCATTCACCAATGTGCAGATTGGCAATATTGCAGGCGCAGCATATATTTTCCATCACTTGATAAATAATCGATACCATAAAATGATGAGTTCTATACATGGGTATAATTATCGTTCTTATAAAGCATTATCGCACGTAAACAGTCATAACAGCATAATTCAATCGTCCAGTCCTTCAAGACTTCATCGCCTCCACAAACAACTCTCTCATTCCCTTGAGTAAAACGACAAGTTCCCTTGATTCATTGAGCTTATCAAGAACCTTTTCGACCTTTTCTCTCTCAACCTTGGGGCGGCAGTGCTTCACATCATAGTCGCGAGAGCTCGTTACGAGCTCAAACCAAGCCTCGCGCTCCCAGTCCTTCTCATCAACATGCGTGTACACAAATTTGAGCCGATCGTCATGGCCAGCGCCCTCGATCTTAAGGCATAGATTGGTGATCCAAAAGTCCAGCTCTGGTACGTTGAAGCGTGATTGGGATTGTTGATGCTGGGCGTACTCGCGCTGGGCGGCAAGTCGGGTTTCGATCTCGGCTTGGGTCTGTGCAATTTCCGCTTTGAGGCTGTCGCGGGTGGAGAGATGATTGTCGCGCTGAGAGGCGAGTGAGTTGATGGCGGTCTCCATCTCACGGGTCTCGGCCTCTTCCTTCTCGATTGTCTGCTGGTGCGTTGCCGTCTTGGTCTGAACGATTTCGATGTCTCGCTTCTTCATGCGTTGATCCTCTGTGTAGCGGTTAGCAGATATTCGATGCGCTGCGAGACATAGTTAGAGTTGGAGCGTTATACCTTGAAGCTCAGCAACATTCATGCGAAACTGGTTGCGCTCATCCAGTACCCGTTTACGACCTTCTTCAATGAAAGCATCGAACCGGGCCGTAAACTTTGCCATGCGATCGCGCAGGTCGTCAAAGCCGAAGTTGATGTTGGGTAATTGGTTTGCGACGGAGGGGCCGACAGGTGGCATGCTCTGTCGCATACTTGCGGAAAAGGAGGAACGAAAGTCTGTAGCCATCGTGTGCGAGCGAATTGAATGCCGAAATGCTTTTTGGGGGGGGGGATTGAGCAATATGGTATTCGTAGTAATGGTTGTCGCGAAAAAGAAGTCTTGGTTATGCGAATCGGGCATTAATCTAATGCGGGCATGTGTTGGTTGTATTTACACCATGAAATGGCGTTGCTCGGCCGACTACCAAAGTGTGGTGTGGCGCACCAGCCTCGCACCGCCACGTGGGGCCGTCGAAAGCTTCAACTCATATCGCATCGCGTAACGCTGAACAACTCTCTCTTCCTAGAATTCACTTTAACTCACCGCTATCGCTGTCGTATTTATGCTTTTCTGCCTACGCTCCTGTCACTTCTCTTCCGTTTGCACATGTGACTTAGGATGCCTTTTTAGTGCTCCAAATACAATATACTCCCGCTCGAGACTCTCTTGCGCCTACACCAGTCCATCTCGCGATGAAGAAAGGAATATCGACCAAATTTTTAACACATTGGAAATCGATACTCGGACCAAATGGCTGAGACAAGACGACTCGCTGACCTGATTCACGGTCACGTAGGAAGTCTTACTTATTTACCTCCAGAAAAGGCGACAACCCAAGTCGGTACTTTTCACACCAGTCGCATTACATCTGAAGGTGAGTTTTCAGAGCAACCACTTGCGCCCATCCAAAATATTGACCAGGTCTCTTTAGCACCGCACTTTAAGGTCATAGGGTCTTCAGCAGAGCTGTATCCGCCTTCAAAGTCTCCATCTCCAGAAATCTCTTCCAATCTTTGGCAGGAACGGAGAATTCAGAAACGATGGCTTCTTCAGGCTCATCCGGAAGCCTTCATGGGCAACTCAGCTGTCTCAACACTACTAGAAGAGAACATGGATCGCTACTCCAAAGTTGAAGGGGAAATCAGCGATCGACCCCTGCTTTCTATCGGCCAAATGACAAATGTGTCGGATCAATGGAGAGTTGCAGGATCACCAATGCTCGCGGCTGCAACAGGAGAATCGGGAGAACTGCTAAGATTGGCCCGAATTGACCAGTCAAAGTGGCAGTGGGGGACTGACAAACACACGACTCTTCAGCCCTCTGTGATTGACCCTGATGATCCTGAAGAGGAGGCTATCTGGGCCAGCGATGGCCTACCAATCTCCCAAGTCAAATTCGCAACCAGCATGTCGCGATACGATGTTGTCCGTTGGCTTATAGTTCAGAAGCATACTTCGACCACTATCCTTAGCCCGGAGTATCACAAGGTCCCAGTAGCCCAGTCATCCACTACCGACCTCAATATTCAGCGCCCTCGACTGTCGCGAATTGACCCCAACCCAATTCTGACCATCTCGCATAAGATGACTGGTGGGAATGCGCAGATGGACGTTGCGTTTAATCCGAATTCCAAAGGCCAGTCACCTCAGATTGCAATCATCGACGAGTGCGGATATTGGTCGATATGGGACACCGTGGGAGGGAGACCAAGAACACGAATATCGTCTTGTAAGGTCGGTCACATTTCAGACGGTTTATTGGACGAGATTCCCTCCCCAACAGAGCACAAGGCGGAAAAGCACGGCATTCTATTTGTTGGTGCTGCCGAAGTGGATAGTTTCTGGGAGGATGATTCGCAGAGTGCCGACGAGTTTGGAGAGTCGGCAAAACGGTCAAGCCATTTGTTGATATGGAACAGAGAAAATTACGAAGTGATCGATCTTGAATCACACATAGCTCTACCTCAGTTGTCACTCTTGGCTCGTCCAAAGTCCAAGCCTGATGCGATTCTTGACATCAGGGTCAGCCCCGCAAACCAAAATCACATCTTCGTCTTGACTATGCGAAATCTTTACTGGATTGACTTGTTTGCGACAAGGAGAGAAGAGGATTCACCATCACCAAAGCCGACCATCTTGATTTCTTGCCCTCGACTGCTGGATAGAGAGGCGCTGCGTATGACAACTTGCCTCACTTCTGAAGGCGAACAACAAGCCGCAATGGTATTTGTCTTTTCCCCGACCCACAGACAACTTGAAACATACTGGTTTGGATATTCAAAGCAAAGTGGCCTTCCGTACTGGCATCGCGACGTTCTGAGTCTACCGAATGGGAGCAGTGCTGTTCAAGGTGATATCCAGTCGCTAGAGATCCATCCTGCCAGGCTTACTCAAGACGGAAAGCCCTCCTCCGGCCTAGGAGCAGATTATTACCGTGCAGGTGTTCAATTCTATCAAGGGAGTATCTTGAGCAAGAATCTAGGTGTACAATACTGTATCTGTGTTTCAGTCAAGGACCGCAGTATGCAAATTACACTGCCTACTGGACGACTCGTACGGTCCAAGACGGACCAGGCGCAGCGGTGGAAGAAAAAGCGCAAGCAGTTTCTGCGACATATGGGCCTCGTCTTCGTGCTTCCAGATGGCATGGCTGACAATATCAACGACGTTGTAAAGCGCCGCGATCAATCTACCGAAATAGATGTTATGAACAACAGGGCATCTGAAGTCCTGGGGCCTGTGAACCTCAAGCTGGACTTCATGTGTCGATATATTCAACAAAATTTTGTTGCTATCTCCAAGAGCGTTCACGACATTCCTCCTGCCCTTCTTTATGCTATTCAGGAGAAAATTGCAGAGGGCATGGCTGAAGGACGGCTCTCTCTAAAGACTTGGAAAGAGATTGACGACCAAACGGGGTCCATGGATCTGACTAGTTACAACAACGCAGAGCAACCAGACATACTTGATTTGTTCTTGGGCGATGATGGACAAACAGTGGTAACACAGCTTGGAAGACAAACTTCGGAGGAGTGGATTCGGGAGCTTGTCAGTTTGTCGCATCTCAATCAAACGTATGTGGACCTCTGGCTTGACCCTGTAGAAGGGAGGTTGCCTGAAGAAGAGGAGGAAACAAGGAGAGGCTGGATCGCAGACCTGGCCAAGGACATGTTTCTAGCAACAGCTGGTGTCATGGTTCAAGATATGCCCCTTCTAGGGACAGCAAGCCAAGGGGGAGATGAGAGAGCACCGCCTACACAATTGAGTGCGACGCAAATCAGATCATCGCAAACATGGGATGGTGGCATCTCTTCCTCGCCTCCCAGCACGACAGCGAATATTACCAGCGATTCTGCGATCAGGCGATTGCAGCTCCTCGCACCCTCGTTACAGTTGGACAAGATGGAAACCGCCAAACGGTCAAGTGTTTTGTCACGCTGGCCAACTGAACGTGGTGTCACCACCGACGACTACATTTCTAGCGTTGCTATTGCCAGCGACAGAAAGTTCGAGGATGCAAGATTGCGACTGCAGAGGCTGGAAAACAAGCGCAAGGCACACGCAGAAAAGTACAGATTGCCACCAGCTATGCGACCAAGCGGCGAATCCACGCCCAAAGCCAAAAAGGCGCAAATCCGGACAGGAGGACTCGGTGCACCACCACGGTCATCTCAAATGCGTCCCCAAAGAGAAGACCCTGCAGAGCTGCCGCCTATGCCTGCTGCACCAACACCTGCGCAGTTTATGTCGAGCCAGCAGGGAATGCCCAGCTCATCTCAGAGCCAAGGCTTCTTTGGGCCTTCGATTGCTATGAGCCAACCAGTATCAGGTATTTTTGGAGATAGGAAGAAGGCCAAAAAGCCCAAGAGGAAGAGTGGATTTAGATGAACAAACACAAGCAGCCCATTATTAGTGCTTGGTTATGACACTAGAGGTACTACCACTATATATCAAGTCTTTAGTTGCTATTATTTAATCATAATCCTGGAAATCATGGTTGATTTTATTGTCCAACTTTATCTTGTGTTGCTGTTTGCTGTTTTATGTTCATGATATTGATCCAATGGCTGTTGTAGGAAGGACCCAGTGCTAAAAACGTCATTGTACTCGCTATTGGATGAGTTCACTTGACTTACAAGTTACATCAACTCAACTTTCATCCACGACTTGAAGCTGCATCATAAATTCTATAAATCTTGACATCATTCCAGAATCACACATTCAACGACAAATTATAGCTGCAAATCATGTCTCACTGCCACGACGAACACTCGGGCCACGGCCACGGTCATGACCATCATGAACACGATCACTCAGACGACATCACTCCCGCCGTGCAGTTCTCACTTTACAGCCAAATCAACTTTGATCACATTGTAACTCTCAACGAAGCCGATCGCGATGCCGGGCTGCAAATTGTCAAGAAGAACTGGCAGGAAAGATTGAGCACTGAGCCTGAGCTGGCGAGTGATGTCGATGAGCAACTTCTCATGACAGTACCGTAAGTGCAGCCATTTAACATTATACTGTATCTTAGACTGACTTATATCAGTTTCACTGCCCAAATTAAGCTTCACTCGATCCTCATTCGTACATCCCCCTCCTCTTCGGCACCCAAGACCCTGCACCTCTTCATCAACCGTGATGACCTCGACTTTGCCGCCGCTGAGGAATCAGACCCCGTGCAAACTCTCGAACTTTCTCAAACAAGCGATCTCCAAGAGATTCCTGTGAAGCGGGCGCTATTCGGCAAGGTGCAGCGACTGGTGCTGTTTTTCGCTGACAACTTTGGTAATGGCGACGAGGATGTCACACGCATTTCTTACATCGGCTTCAAAGGCGAATGGACTCAGCTTGGAAGGGCGCCTGCGAATATAATCTACGAGGCTGCTGCTAACCCGGGTGATCATAAACTCAAGGGCACGAATGTGAACCAGATGGGAAGTGGGATTGGTGGTAGAGGACCTGGAATGTAGAGATGAAGCAAGCAGTCACAAACAAAAACCGAAAATAAATGAAACCCAAATCATCGATGAAAATTAAACATCAGATTTTCTTAAGAAGAATCTATACGATTAAATTTTATTAAATCACTATAACTTCCTCCGAGTTGTTGTTCTCATTCACTGCATTATAGTGCTTAATCGTGCTAGCCGGGAATTCTCCGGGCCTTGCAAAAGCTCTCCAGTATCTCAACTCGGCCCAAAATCTTTCACTACTATCAACCGATCCAACGCCATCCGATCGGCCACCTTAATTCCTTAACCCACGGCGGCATTAATTCCCCTTCTCGACACTCGTCGACCTCGCCGCCAGCAAACAAAATGCCTCCCCGACTGCCAATCCGTCTGGCCCTCCCCCGGCCATGCGCCGTTGCCGCCCGCCCTCTCCTCCTCCCGCTCACAGCCACCCGTGGTGTAAAGTACGGATGGACCACGGCTCCTCCTCGTAACAAGCACAAGCGATTCAATCAGCCTTCTTCCGGTCTTCCTGCTCTCACCTCCGGCCCCGCTGCTGCTCTGAAGCGAAGGGAGAACACTACGCCTCTACGATCTGGAGTTCTCGCTGTTAAGAAGGGCATGACGAGCATGTTTGTTGGAAAGATTCGTGTACCTTGCACTGTTTTGCAGCTCGATCAGGTCCAGGTCGTCGCCAACAAGACTCGAGAGAAGAACGGCTACTGGGCTGTGCAGATTGGCCAGGGTGCGCGTGACGGTCGAAACGTTACCAGCCCATTGCTAGGTTACTACGAGGCCAAGGGCATTGCACCCAAGGCTGAGCTCGCCGAGTTCAAGGTCCGAGACAAGGATGGTCTGCTGCCCGTCGGCGTTCAAATTCTGCCCGATTGGTTCAAGAAGGGCCAGTATGTCGATGTCAAGGGCCGATCGCGGGGTATGGGTTTCGCCGGTGGTATGAAGCGCCACGGCTTCTCCGGTCAGGAAGCTTCCCACGGTAACTCCAAGAACCACCGAACAATCGGTACAACAGGTCCCTCGCAGGGTAGCGGCAGTCGAGTCATGCCCGGCAAGAAGATGCCTGGTCGCATGGGTAACGAGTTCGTGACGGTACAGAACCTCAAGGTCATGATGGTGGATAACGAATTGGGAATTGTATTGGTTGGTGGACCTATTGCCGGCCCCAAGGGCCGTGTCGTCCGTCTCCAGGACTCCAAGAAGCGAAAGGCCCCTCCCCAGCCTCATCGTGAGGCTGCTCTCAAGACCCTGATAGAGCGACACCCTGATCACGAGGCGAACCTCCAGGCGGCGCGGGAGAAGCATCTCCAACTGAAGAGCAAGAGAGAAGAGGCACAGCTAAGAGGCTAATGACTGTACCATGGAATGTATGAGACGTTTTGTACTACGTATGACAAAAGGGGAGAGATTTATAAGCGGGCTTTTTGTATTATACACACACACCATCTACTACTGTACAGATTCGACTACAACCGGAGTACCCAGGGTTATCAAATTCATTTTTACAATAATGCCTTCCTCCCATGTTTGTCATGGGTGTCCCACTATGCTCACTTGTATTCGACTTGCTTTCGGAATCCTCTCGTAGGAGCATCTTCCTCCACTGGAGGCAAGTCGTCTCCCCCACCACCGACGAGCGCCCTGAAAGGATCGCCGCTGTCGAGAAGATCCAACCTCGTACCATCCTCCATAGTGAGACTCCATTCTGTAGTCGAGAAGAATCCCTTGCTGGTAGGTCGGTTGCTGGCAAAGCGCATAACGCCCTCGCCCTTTGTGCCGCGCACAGAGAACCAGATGTCGATGCGGCCGTGCAACTGGTTCATCTCGCCATGGATCCAAGGGATCTGATGTCGGAAGTAAATCTCGTCTCCAAGAAGAGCGCGGGCCTCGGAATTGGTTCGTAGGGCGTAGAGAGTCGACGATACGACGGGCGATGACATCTTTTGGTAGTTGAAGATGGCGACAGATGAAGCAGCCACGATGAGGAGGAAGATAGGGAACGTGCGGCGCCAGCGGAATGTTACATCAGAAATATCTAGAGAAAATCAGCATAAATTCTTGACTTATTTACACGCCAATTGCTCATACCTGGAAGCTCTCTGTCCGCCCTCCTCGACATCATAGGCCCATCACCAGGCTTGGGCGCGGGAGTTAACCATCGTCTTTGAGCAGGCCTCAATGTGACGGTCCTAGTTTTTAGGACAGCCGCAAGCCTCCTTTGGACAAGCCGAGGAAGCGCTAGTTGTTGCGACATGTTGATTTCGCTGTAGATTTCTCGTGATCGAATCAATCAATTCCAATGGTGGTCGATCAGCTGAGCCTCAATTCGATCAGATTAGCATCGGCCAAATTTTGCTGCCGGTCGCCGACTCGACATTCTCAAAAAAGAAGGTGGGGCAACGGCCCTTTATGTCTTGTGGCGTCATGACACTGAGCCTCACTTCGAACCCGTGGACATTGTGTCCTCGTGACAACGACGTCTTACACTAGGTATAGATAGTGTCTTCAAGATCAGTCGTGTCCTTTTTCTATCACTTGTATCCTTGTACGATATAAGATACTTCTCATTCCATATTCGCCGTGATGCCGAATCAACGTGGTACAACTGCCCGTTTGAGGCGTACGTTTCAGTATCCAGAGGAGGACTCTACAGACTCACAGCCAGAAGTTCTGGATGAGCAAGGTAAAGTGTCGCGAACCTAGCTTACTTCTATCAAAACTAATATGATTTTCAGAGCAAGAACAATACATCAACCAACTGGCCGCTGAGAATGCTGCCCGTGATGTGCAGTTCCGTCGCTTCCTCCTGGCCATTCCCCTACTCGCCACTATACCCTACCTTCCAGCTCTCATAAACCCCCCTACAGCAATGCTGGCTCTCCTCAGCCTGACATCTTTATTCTCAACGGCATACTTGCTACACCACCAACCGCCAGCATCGTCAGGAATTCCTTTCCTCGATAACTGGGCCCGACCTAAAACTCCGCGACCCACACGCCCACCATCGCTGTCAACCAGAGACTCTTCAGGTGTCTTTGACGACGACGATGAGGACGAGGTAGACGATGTGCCTTATGCTCCTCGTGGGCGACCACGACAGCGCAGAAGCTCGTTCAGTTACGTTGAAACGCGCTCGCCACTTGAAACTTATCTGCCTTTCCTGAATCTAGGCCTGGGTCTCGTTTTGATTTTGATGGCCTGGGCAATAGGCAGAACAAAAAGCGAAGCCGTGTGGCCCGGAATGGGGTACTTGCCCTTGGTGGTTTATGCGATTATTTTGATTTCAAAGATGGTCATGAGCAGTGTCGACCCCGAAAAGGAGCTGGCGTCACTCAAGTATGATTACAAGGGCGCTTAAAGATTCTCTCCTTATCATACTCGCTTTAAAATGCATACACAGTTACTGGAGTAGTTCTATCATTTTTATGGTTTCCTTTGCCCTCTCTCCTCTTTTCTATGTCCAAACCAGGCCATTGCAGTCGTTACACGGGCATGTCTCATTATAAACTCATCTACATGTCTATCGAATCGTTGAAACGCAGAATGCCGTGGCTCTTCAAGACTCCGTCGACACCCTTAGGTGGCCTTGGAAAGGGGTCTGTCATAGGGCTTGCGTTGGGTGAGTCAGACGATTTGTCTGTCACTAATGCAAGTCCATGAGACTTGATAGCATCCACAAGGGCCGGCACCATGTCCTGTTGTTGGTCAGTCTTGGCTCGCAAAATGATTATCAATGTCAGAGAGTTTTGAACATACCAATAGTGGGGAGTAGCATATTAATCCCATAAAGTTGTTGCTCTGAGCAATTCGTACGACCTCCTTGATTGAAGCGCTGCGCCTTCCGCTGCTCAATGCCATGTCGTTACCTCCCGAGGTTTCCTCTCGTCCCAGGTCGTTGCACAAGAAGACAGGGAAGTTTGGCTGTTTCCAATTCAACGCTGTGCACAGTCGAGGGCTGTAGCTGCTGAAGACGACCGACCGCACAACGTCAGGAGACTGCGCACGTTGTGTTCGGGCATGTTCAAACACAATATTGAGGATTGAATCAACAAAAACGTTGACATCCAAAGCAGGTCCAAGAGAGAATGCCTTTTCTTCTTCCGATGTAGGATACAGCACTTGAAGGTTGACGTGCATGCCAGGGTTGAGAAGTGCAAGAGCTTCTTGAAGCGTCACGCCGGCGGTGGCCAGGATGTGGTATACCTCAGCAATGCTCTCGGACGATTTGTTTATCAAACTAGGCAAATCTGCCCGACTGTTGCTCCTGATAGTCATAGATCCGAATTGTTCCAGTGTCAATCGACAAACAGGAATATCAAGACCGGCACATGGTATAGTCCATCGAGGCCAGAGTACGGGGACGCCATCACTCGTGTATTGAACAAACAGTCGCACATAATCGCCAGAAAGGCTCGAGCCTGTAACAATGGCGCTCGTCGGTTGGTTGAATTGGCTCGTTGCTTTCCAATATGTCTCGAAGTCGGTAATCTCCAAAGGCTTGCCCTGGAAAGGCTTGATAACCTGCACCGTGAAGCTGATTTGGCCAATGGCACGAAGACGGGGGTCGAACAGAGGTAGGCAGCACACAGAAGTGCCCTGCAGTCCCTTGAAAATACTCGATAGGGCAACTGTCTTGGCAATAACCTTTGCGCCATAGGTAGGAAACACGTCAATGTCTAGGCTGAAAGTTTCCAAGTTGTCGACCTGGAAAGAAACGATGCGGGTGTCTTCTTGGAAGGGCAAGATGATGTTCTTAGGTATAAGATCTGAAACTTTGGAAGAAATGGTGAGGCGAGCGGCGGGGTATTTTCCGTCCTGGAAAAAAACAAGAGGTTGCTCGTCCACATCCCCAAACGAGATTTGGACAACCGTCTTAGTATCTAGGAAGTTGTGGCCATATCTTCGCAATGGTATGATCGGGGGAGGAAGCTCGAGTTCGGGGATCGCATCGGGGTCAAGTGACATGGGTAGTGGTGCAGTACTTGAGTCCATGGGACCCAAGGCAGGCTGCACCATAAAGGGGCTTGCTCGTGGTCGTGTGTTGAAAGGGGTTAGCAGTTTCATGCACGCAAGATGTCCCTCCCAAGCAGCATAGTACATCGCAGGAAGATCCTTCTCATCCACAATACTGGCGTCAACTCCAACCTTGAGAAGTGCTTGAAGACAGTCGACGTTGCCTTCGCTTGCAGAATGGACCAAAGGTGTCCATCCATACAACTTGTCGATTTGGTCCAAATCAGCGCCAAATTCTTTGAGAAGAAGAAGGAGCTCTGATGTTTGGCCAGCTCTTGCTACAAGATGTTGAGGATATAGGCCTTCGGCATCGGGCAAGATATTAGCCCCATGCTTCAAGAGCATTTCGACAACAGCAACAGAACCATGTTCGCAAGCAAGGTTGAGTGGTACGTGATCAGCGTCAGAAACCGGGTCAATGCGTGCGGATCTGGCAAGGAGAAGTTCGATACAGTTGAGGTGGCAGTGGATAATAGAATGGATCAGGGGGGTGAAGTTGTCGTGGTCTGTGAGATCGATCGTCCGTTGGTTTGCTAAACTGTTATTAGTCCAAGGAGTTCAAGGTACAATATCGTCTTCTAACTTGCCGTCAAGAAGGACCTTTAGCATTTCCAATCTCCCGTGGAGGCTAGCGTAATGCAGAGGAACTCGGCCGTAGACATCTGTCCTATCCACAACGACATTGACAGACAGACCCCATTCCAAAACATATTGCTTCCCATAGATAGCGGCTTGGTGCAAGCAGTTCCTTTCGTTGATGTCATCGTAAGAGTGGAGATCAACGAGACCTGTATCGAGAAGAACTCGAAGAGACTCTTGCGGGGCTTCGGATATAGCTGCCAAAAAAGTACGTGTGATCCTCTCCATCAACGAGCTATCGCCATCTCCAGCCTCGTTAGCAGAGCGCATGCGTAGAAGAAGGTCCTTCAGTGATTCAAGATTTCCTGTGATGACCGTGTCGAGAAGCAATGTATCGGCGTCTCCCTCATCAGTACCAACGAAGTGCTGTGATGTTACGACATGCCCAGACTGGAAATTGACCTGGATACCGTCTGACCAAGCGCCGAGTTCTTGTAAACTCGTAGTGGCTTGATCAGACAGTTCGCTTATGACTGTTGCATTGAAGAAAGGTTGAACCTCGACAGCCCTTGATAGGTATAGTTCCTTGGTCTTGGATTTCGAGGTCTTGTCCCACTTCTTCAGGATCTTAGAAAAAGCGGTACCATTAATCTCAACAAACTGCTGTAGCTTGTTCAAGTCTGTAGCGAACTGTTGGAAGCCTTCCTCGAGGGTGGTGAATTTGGCAGACCGCCTAGAGATGCCTTGACGGGACTGTAACACCTTCTTCTTGTCTAGGAGTGTCTTGAGGCGAATTTTGAGCTGCCGCATGTAAGATAGTGATATCGATGGCGGGAGGGTTTTGAAGCGGATGTGTTACGAACCTCGGCCTCTTTCTGCATGTAAAATGCGTTGACCTTGTCGAGTTCTCGTTCCTGTTTATCGTTTAGCAGCCATACCGGGATGTTCATGGCGGAAGAGTAACAACAAACAGACTTACCAGTTGGAAGAAGAAGGTCGCCTTGTTGGCTTGAAGAGCGGCCTGGGAGTCCACGGGGGTGGCTGAGCGGAGAACATCATTTTGTGATGTTAGGGTAGGGGTCGCAGACAGCTTCTTGATGAGCTACACATCAGTGTGTCAGTGGAAGTTGAACCAAGTAATTGCCACATCAGATGTAGGCAGCGATCGAAGAAACGTGCTTGAAAACAATAGGAAGAATGGATAAACAAGGAATTGCTTCTCATAAGCCACTGTTACACACAACGTGGTGCTCCATGCCGTGGTAAGATCGGCACCAGTGACTAAATCAGGGCAGAGAGTCGGGGAAGTCGAGCCTAGAACGGCAAGTAGGGCAAGGATAAGGCAAAACAATTTTGACAAACTGGGCTGAACAATGCAATTCAGACCGAACAAGAATAGGAAGGGATGTAGTGGACCGGGCGCTATGGGAGATGATAGCGGAGACGGTAGGCGGAAGACGGGGGTTTCTCGGTGGCGGGAAGGGAAAGGTCGCCGGGGCGGAAATGACATGGGCATACCTTTTTCAAGGCCTTGTAGTTAACAAAGCTGGCGGCATATTCGGGCACCTCGAGCTGGCGTTTCTGGATCTGCTTGCCAAACTTCCTAGAAGAGAGCGTGAGTAAGTTGTGCACTCGGGGTGTATGCTATGACGGTGAAGTAGCCATTATTCTGTGACGAGTTTCCAACTAAGAGTGGATTCTCGAAGAGTTGCTGAACCACTGTGGGCTAAGCAAACTCCGAGCATAGGACAGGTCAAGGGCGTTTATAACTTACATCTTGCGGCGTGGGCGCCCTCAAGGGCTATTAGCGACTTAAAGAAGGGCAGGCAAGGAACGAGTAAGTAGGAAAGGTGGTTACTGCCGGTTCCCTGTTTGGAGGGGAGATGAGCAAGTATGTGTGGCTGAAAATATGCGAGTCTCAGTGTCAGTTACAGTGTCTGCGTGGTATCTTTGTGTGTCTTTTGTACGTGTGTGCAACAGTGTTGGGGGAGAGGATAGGTAAGTAGATAGCGTTATAGGGTCCAGCAGCGGAGACATGACCAGGGAAAGGCGAAGGAAAGTAAAGCAAGGAAAGGGTCTCAGAAGAGCTCCATAGAGATGAGTAAACACGGAGGTCAAGTCAAAGCGAAAGTAGCTGAGTCCGAGTCGAAGAGCCAGGTTTGATCGAAGGAAGGTGGAGTAGTGGTCAAGTGTGAATTGAGACCTTGTGGATGCCTGTATCCTCATCTTCACAGAAACCACAACCACTTTCTTCCAAGTTACTCCGCTTGACTTTTCTTCTCCGACACAAGCTCGTGATATAAAGAGTCAGACGATAAACGCCCGGTTTCTCAGGGTCTCGCTTGACCCGTCACCGACAGCCCGGTCCCTTCAACGGACGACCTGCGAGATCGACTCCTGGAGGGCACGTGGGGGGGTATCGTAACCAACGTCTATGCTCTTGACTCCAGTCCGGGTCAAGGGCGTGAGGTTTGAATAGCCAGGGAAGGAAGAAAGCTTTCCAATAATATGTTCTTGACTTGACGTATGACATCCAACTGCATGCAGGTATATTCGGGCAAGGGTCCAGTGTAGATTTATGAGAGCCAGGAAAGGAATTGGCTTGATTCGATTGGATATTGAAGATCATCACTCACCAAAAAAAAGCCGAGGCACTTGCTTCTAAGAGTCAAGCAATATAAAGCACAGACCGACAATATGAGAATAAGTACGAAGCAGTCTCCCCTTGGCCGAAATAGGCCGAGTAAAGAGTCCAGGCCTGTAAAGACCGTCGTCGTCGAGTTGAGGCGAAATTGGCCGAGTTTGAGTTACTTGAATTGAGAAGAGATGAGGCTGGCTAAGATTGTGTTGAGTCGAGTTGACGTGACGTGGATCTGGAGGCGTTGTCGAAAACGGCAACAGCAACGATCTCGTTTTCTGACAAACAGAATTTCGCTGCAGTAAACCATGTACCTTATTAGATACTTGAGAGTCCAAAAAAGAAGACAAAATGAAACAAAAGTGCTCGGGCTTTTTCTTAATTATGACAAGAGGTCATGACAGGAAGTCAAAAACCTAAGGTGCCCCTCTGGATAGTAGTAGGTACTTTACTAGGGGCCTTTTAGCAGGCAACGTTAGGTAAAGGCAAGTACGGTGGACGTCCACTTTGACGCTCTCAAACTCAGCTCAGTGGCTCTTTCCCATCTAACGAGACGGTCAACTGCGAATGGTAGTCAAAAAGAAGCGGGGACAGCCAATGACAGGTCAAGCTCGTGAATAATACACTTGGATCACAGCAAACGACATATAAAATCAAGCAATAAATGGCCTCGTACTCTTGAGTTGTCCCCCTTTTCCCCTCATCTTTCTCCTCTTTCTCTAGACGCCTTGATCATTGCTCTCTCTCACTGTGACCTCCATGGTCCCACGACGTCGCGAACAACGGCGGGGCAGTTAAGAGGCTCGAGTTGGCGTCTCTATCAATCTAGCTAGCTCCTTAACAGAACCTCATACACTTAGCACTACTAAAATGATACGCTATTAGCATTCGCAAGGTCCAGGGACAAGCATCCGCTAATCTCACCCGATGGTTGCACGATTTGCGCATCCAATAACCATCCCGTATCCGACCCCGTGCTTGAGCGACAGGTCCGGCTTGCAACTCCGGGGATGCAATACTACTGTATCTCCATTTAGCTATAGATTGTGGATGCATCGCAACGGAGCCTCTTTGGTGTTTCTCCGCGCACACGTACCGCCGCTCAACTCATCGCCAAATCCAATAACCTGATGTGTTTCCATTGATAAACCGAGGAGAAACGTCATGCACAAGGGGTCGGAAGAATCTGGGCCCATCTCTTAGACTAAACCCTGCAGTTGTTGCTCACATTCAGCCCTTCCAATATGACTTTCTTAGTTCTGTTCTTGTCTAATTACATCATTGTTTCCCCGTTCAGTTCCGTCGTGATCACTTGCACGACTCGGGGTATGCCTCTTCTTTCTTGGTTTCTGAGTAATGAGATATTTCAAGCTCGATTCATGCCAGATCATCACTCGCGTCCCAAGTCTATAATGCGCATTGCATGGTAGCAAGTTGCTGTGATGTAATATCGAAAGAAAGGCTTTACTATGCTACCTATTGAAAACTACGACGCAGGGTTATACCCAGTCTGACCACCCATGTTATTGATACAGCTGATGTAGCAGCAACCGCTTTAATGTGCCTGTTATTGGTTCTCAGTTATGTCTCAACACCCTGCCACCCTCCTCTGGGGCCTCATAACGATTGTGTAGTTATTCCACGCTATATCTAATCCTTCTTTGCGCCTGTCTCCTTTGACTCGGCCAGGCTATCAGCCATGGCTTCAGCGGTTGCCTTCTTCAGGCGCTCGCTATCGTCAGTCTTATCGTCCTTGGGCTTCGGATGTGTCTCCCTCTCGTCTTCACTATCTCCCAAGCTGAATGGATCGTTCTCTACGATAGGGCTTGGCTCAACGGCGGACATAGGTTGCCACTTGCTTCCTCTCGTACCGCTAGGGGCCGCATCCTTGGGTGGCACTCGTGGTGATGAATCGTACATGTTGATTTCTTCTGTCTCCTCCTTGAAGCCAACTCGTCGGCCGTTGCTGGGCTTGGGTGAAGTTGATGGGGGTGGAGGCTTGTACGTGCCAGTGTTGGCCATGGGCCGGTTCATGGGAGCTAAAATCGTCAATAATTGCTTTGGCGCATTGTGTTCGTGATACTCACTTCCGTCAGATGAGAACTTCATTCCCGCAAAGTCATCGCTGAGCACTTGGGGGTCCGCATCATATCGTTCATAATCGCCGCTCCGACGGCTAGACTCTCCGGGACGACGGAAGGGCTGTCCTTGACTTTGTGTCTGCTCCTCGCTTTCATCGAAGTTCTCTTCAATCTTCTTCTTCAGGTTTGTGATCCACCCGTTGACCTTCTCCTGAGTCTCAAAGAACCCCTTTCGAAGGTTTTCACGAATGACAGGGAGGTCATCGTCGAGGAAGCTGTGCTCACGATCGTCGCCCCATTCCGGACCTTGTTGGGCCTGTCTTTGTCGTCCGTCGTTGGCTCCACGGTTGGCAGTTCGGTTCTCGTAGGCACCGACATTGTCGTAGTGTTCCGCGAGCTGGCGCGCATATAGTTCATCTGCCTCCATTTGCGACATCTGAGATCGGTTCTGGGGCCTAGGGGGCTGAGGAGGTGGGACATCGGCAGGTTCGTTTTGAGCAGCATCGGGGTCAGTCAACTCTATGCGCATGTTAGTCTGCTGTATCTTGAGAGTATGGTTTCATAGAACGAACCCAGCAAAGCGTTAAATGCAGGCTCAACGCGACCACCACTGGCTCTCAGCACAGCCTTGATGACACTCATCTCTACGCTGGGGAAAGCTTCCTTGAGTATAGCCTCATTCTGCTGAGTTTCAGAGACAGGTCGGGGAGGCTTGGGAGGCGCTGCCTCGTTTGTTGAAGTCGGTGCCTGAGCCTGAGCCTGGGTCTGGGCAGGAGTCTGGGACTGGGAGGTGTTTGTCGCAGCAGCAGTAGTCGTGGTGTTTTCTTCGTCACCTCCTAGGACACCTGATTCCTGAACATCGTCATCGTCTAGTTCAAAAGGTCGGGCAGTAGTAGGCGACTCAGGGCCACTCTCGGCGGTGGCCTTGTTCTTCATCGAAAGGGGATGTTAGCGCTCGTCCTCTGGTCGCAGTCGTACTAAGACGGCTCTTGATGGGAGTACTATACCGTTTCTCCAGGGGCTGACATCGTGATCGCACTTCTCTTTGGTACGGCTTGAATTGGAGCTCGAAATCTCACGATTATATAGACGAAATTTGATTGAGCTTGGCTGAAATATAGGCAATGTCGAGGGAAATTGGGGGATTTCGCTTCAGCCTGGCCTTGCTCGTGATACTAATGTCGACTGAGGCGCGAGGGGTCAATTAGCCTACACGAAGCTGATGACGTTGACCCACTCGCCACAATGCACCCTTATACGATGCACTGCTTTAATTGGTTGCCACACTTGCGACACATCTCGTCTCAGCTCTAGGGTAACTTCAATGCAAATGAGAAGCTTAACTAAGAACCTTGGAGTTTTGCATAATACCAATTGCAAGTAAACAGAGCGACTTTCATGAAGTTATAGCGAAAAACACATGCGCGTGTTTGGAAGTATCCTACCTTTGTCGTCTCCAGGGTCGTACACACAAATCCGATTGTGTCAAAATGGCCGACTTGGACCTGGATGCTTCATTTATTCCAGCTCTACACAAACCAGCAGCTTTGCTTCCTATCGCAAAACACCGCGAAAGCTTGCTATATGTCATCGAAAAACACCCCGTCACCATCGTCATAGGCCAAACAGGCTCTGGAAAAACAACTCAGATCCCGCAGTTCTTGGACCAAGCAGGATGGTGTTCAGATGGGAAAATAATCGGTGTCACTCAGGTCAGCGCTTGAAGCTGTATCCATATTCACAAAGTTACTGACATCCATCAGCCTCGCCGTGTTGCAGCAACCACAGTAGCGGTACGCGTTGCTGAAGAAGTTGGCTGTGAGCTAGGCAAAGAGGTTGGATACTCAATTCGCTTCGAGGATGTGACCTCGGCCTCAACCAAGATAAAGTTTCTCACAGACGGTCTCCTCATCAGGGAGGCTCTTGTTGACCCGCTGTTGACGCGCTACTCAGTCATCATGGTTGATGAGGCACATGAGAGATCTATCAGTACCGATGTCTTACTGGGTCTTCTAAAGAAAATTCGCCGGAAGCGACCTGAGTTGCGTATCATCGTCAGTAGTGCTACCCTACAAGCAAAAGAGTTTTTGGACTTTTTCACATCGAGCAGTGATGATCAAACCAACAGCAAGAACGGTGACAACGAGAAGAAAGATGAGATTAGTGCCATCGTAAGTCTTGAGGGAAGAACATATCCCATAGATACACTATATCTAGAGTCACCGGCAGAAAACTATGTCGAGAAGGCTATCGATGTCGTTTTCGACATACATACCCAAGAAGGCGAAGGAGATATACTAGTCTTCTTGACTGGTAGAGAGGAGATTGACAATGCAATACAGGCAGTCAGCGAGCGCATGATGGATCTTAGTTCCAAGTACGGCCCTTTGATGCCATTGCCACTATATGCCGGCTTGTCGACAGAACAGCAGATGTATGTGTTTGACAAGCCATCTGAGGGCACTCGAAAGGTCGTATTCTCAACAAATATTGCAGAAGCGTCAGTCACAATCGATGGAATCGTTTTCGTGATTGATAGTGGCTTTGTGAAATTGAGAGCATATGATCCAAGGACAGGCATAGAGTCACTCACTGCCACACCGGTTTCCAAGGCAGCTGCATCTCAACGTGCTGGACGTGCTGGACGAACAAAACCTGGAAAATGTTTCCGGTTATATACCGAGCAAAGCTACCAATCATTGCAAGATGCCAATATTCCTGAGCTACAGCGGTCGAATCTGGCACCTGTTGTTCTCCAACTCAAAGCTTTGGGTATAGACAATATTGTGCGGTTCGATTTTCTCTCCCCACCACCGTCTGAACTTATGGCAAAAGCCCTCGAGCTACTATGCGCCCTTGGAGCTCTGGACGAATATGCCAAGCTTACTCGACCGATGGGTTCGAGGATGGCTGAGCTAGCTGTTGAACCGATGATGGCCAAAACGTTACTGGCAGCACCATCATTTGGATGCCTTAGTGAGATGTTGACCATCGCTGCCATGACAAGCCTCGGAGGCAGTGTGTGGTTCTCACACGAGGGTGAAAGAAAGAAGATGGAAACGTCACGCAGAAAGTTTGCCGTCGAGGAGGGCGACCATCTGACACTGCTCAACGCCTACCAAGCCTTTGTCACCAAGGGCCGGAAAGAAGCAAAGTTTTGTCACGAGAACAACCTCAACTACAAGTCGATGAGTCGAGCGATCAGCATTCGAGCACAACTAAAACGGTATCTTGAACGATTCAGTATTAATGTGGATGAAACTCTCGCCGGTCAAATATCATCGGAAGACAACGCCAAAAAGGCAGAGCAGATCCGCCGTTGTCTTACATCGGGCTACTTTGCCCATGCGGCAAGGATGCAGCCAGACGGGACGTTTCGCAACGTGGAGGGTAACATGGTTCTTCACGTACATCCGACTTCACTCATGTTCAACCGCAAGGCAGACTGGGTCATCTTCCATGAAGCGATGGAAACTGGTAGCAAGATATTCATCAGGGATGTCACCAAGATCGAGAAGACCTGGCTCTTGGAGTATGCACCAGAGTTCTACCAGATCACGACCGATCGACGGGGATGAGAAGAGAGACGGATACAAATGGAGACGGGGCTGGTGACAGCCAGATGAAACTGCTAGGAAGGCCAAGACGAGAAATAGCTAGGTTGGCAGATGAATGGCGGTTTCAGACCTTCGGCATTAATGACAGTAATGTTATCTACGTTGCGAGGCATTTCGCCATTTCCCCACAAGCGAAAGAAAACATCAAGTGCTTGATTTAAAGTCAGATGGCATGGCAGGGCAGGGCTATAGGGCCACATCTTGGTTTTCCAGGGAACTGCCTTGATTTGACAGTCTGGTTATGAGATGCTATAGGGATACCCATGGATGTTAATGAGCTAGCTTGCTTGTCAGCAGTCAGATTACGGGATAATTAATCTGTAACTGACCGCTATCAGACGGAACTAACTCAAATACCAACGCGGACGTAATGGCAATAGAATGAAAGAGTCTCGCCAAAGAAGCAAAAACTTTAAAACAACCTTATGGGTTTGCCGTCCTACATGCAAGGTAACAATGGAAATAGCTTCGTCTCAAAATATCAGGGAGCCTCATCACATCTGAGACCAAAATAAGCATCCGGTTTCCCCGGTGGATCGGTGGAATATGCCGCGAAGACGGCTCGAAGACGAGGCCATCGGCCCAAATTGCAAGCTCCATCTTGACGTCGTCTATTAATTTTTAGTTCCTGTAATTTGGGCTAATCAAGATTTTCCTCCGCTGTCTGTGTGTGTGCGCTGTACGTGGGCAAGCGATATAACTGCTAATACTATGTAGTGAGTAACAACAGCATGGAAGCGAAGTAGGCATGCACAGAGCTGCATTGCACTAAACAGCGCAATGTGGGCAATTGTTAAAATTATGACCCACGGTAACCAGACGGATCTAATGCAAGAACATGCTGTCGGAACGACTCAGCTTTTAAATAATTGGCGATATGCATCTTGGTATGAGGGAGTTGACGATCTCTTGTAGCCACCTGCAACTAGTTGCTCAGCCAGGGGTAGAAACTGGGAATTCGACAGTATGAGATTGTAGAGAATGACTGTGTTTTCGTTTGCGAGTAGTTTTTGTCGCTTGCAGATGCAATGTCTTACCCAGCATCGCCCAGTTAGCTGGTAACGGGAGACCACAGAACGTCTTCGGTCATTTGTAGCGGATACTGCCTTGAGGTCTCAAGTGCCGAGATGAGTTCGTTCATCAAAAGACCTTCGAGGCCTTCAATTGTAGGCTCAACTATAGTGCACCTGTACCAGCAGCCACCACACAATAAACCTGACCTGACTAGTAAGCGCCCCTGACGCCACTGTGCTGCGGACAGGCGGGAGACACTTCTCCCCCTTTATTTACTTTCCTTTTCAAGGCTTGGTGTTGTTCAAGCAGGCCAGTTCCACAGCATTCGTTGGCTCAGTGCCTGTTCCCTGATCGGCTGCTCCACTTGATAGCTGGGATTAGTCTGGATCCTAGGCTGGTGCCTTGCATGAAGCGCTCATAACTTAATGCATGCTTGTGATATGACTGGCCAGGGGCCGATTGTGCATCTTGACTTGTCGTTTTGTGCGAGATTGTGCCTGGTTGTGCACCCACAGGCGGCTTCTGAAGCTTCTTTCGGGTATCCATGGCTGTTGTGACTGGTGGTTTTATGCGGGCGCTAATGGGTGGCGAGGCAAGAGAGTCTTTTTGGAAATTAAACGGTTCTTTATTTCCTGTCTTGGGTCGGTCTACTGGTGTTATGGAAAGGCTTGCGAAAGAGGCTTGAATATCCGTATACTGGTATCTGCGCTTGTTAGTTGATGACTGTGATGCTGCTTATGGGGTGCGGCGGTCAATGGCTGGCCCAAGCAACGCAACGCAATCAAGCATCCATCTGTTGTTGTGTACCGGGCAAGGCCTCCATGACGACTTTGAGCCTTGACCGGTCCTTGTTGCAAACTCTCCATGGATCTGTGAATAGGATGCGCTGAGAAAGCTGTTCCAAGGTCCACCTTAATCTCTCTTGGAGGAGTCCTTGGAAGGGGTCGGAAAAGACCAGGGTTCAAGGGCCAATCCGATGGTTTGACCTGGTGTCACTCCATTTCGCTCCATCGTTTCTCCCCTGATTGGGATATCGTTTAACAACTAGTTTGAACAAAGCACAGGCGCATTGTCTGGGATGGACGGGATCCATGAACGGCCTTTATCCCCTGTCTTTTTCTGCGCTGGCGGCCCTTCCGGCAGGGAGTCTCAAGCATTATGGCTCAGTGAAAAATAACGAGAAACTCGCTGTGGCAGGGCACTTCGGCCACTAAAGTAGGGGAATATTGTTCTCTGCTTCTGAGGCGGTCTTCGTGTTGTTGTCTGGGTTATCTTTGGTGGAGAGGTTCGCTCCCCTACCTACCTGTACCTGCCTCTCCTAAGCTACTCCTGTGCCTCTCCCGTAGTGCTCCACCCGCATCGAGCTCCACCACCTCCTCTTCCTCTTTACCTACTCTCTTTCTCTCACTCATTCGTCGTTTCTTTCTTTCGTTCTCCAACTGTTCTTCGGTTGACGACGACAGCATCATTCTGCATTTTTGCCAAAGCTGCGCGCCAGCAGGCTTCCACTCTTTTATAACTGCTTAATTCTAGAGCTAACAAGCTCACGCCATTCGTTCTATTCGGTCTATTGCTTAGTGACCCCGACCTTCTTTCACAACATCACGATCGCTCAGTAGCTTCTGATCGCTCGCTTTTGGCATTTGTTCAGTCTTGTTCTTCCCGATCTTACGGTGCTTGCTATCTGCTTCAACGCTTCTCGCGATCCTTGAACGAACCGATTCCAGTTTCTCATTCATTCGACTGCCGTATCGACGACGACGATAGTAGTGGATGCACCAGCTTTCTACCGACACTATCACCTGCATCGCAACTGTATAATTCACACAGTTGTGTTTTCGGACGTTAATTTTCGACAATTCTTAATATTCTTACATGACACTTGACGACTTTTCTTTGGAGGAACCACAACAACTTTGACGATCAACATCTTTGTTTAGAGTGTATGCGCTAGCTACGACAACAACACAATGGGGCTTACTCACTACCATGACCAGCGTGCCGACATTGGCCAAGGTGCTTCTTCAATCTCTCAAAAGATGACCTCTTCATCATCCCACATCTTTCGCCGACTAGTCAGGAGAGAAAGCTGCAAGGACGACAACAGCTGCGCACAATCATCTGTTTCTAATAGTCTGGTCCTCCCCATCGTAGTCGCCATCATGTATGCTCCAAACCTCGCCTTTGTTTTTTGAGATTTCAGTTAGTCAACTGGACGGTGTTTGCTAACTTTGGTTCGTTTAGTGTGCCTATTGTACTCATCGTCGGCTTCTTGTACTACCTTCACCGTAGAAACATGAAGAAACAGATGTTGGAGGATGCCCACGACCCTCACAAGAGCCTGGACTTCGGACTGGGAGATGAGGGCGGTGCCAAGAAGTCTGCCCGCCGAAGTATCTTTATGGGAGGGGGTGAAAAGACCCTCGCCCATAAACCCAGTCAGCTGTCGATGGATATGAACCTCTCATCGCCTTACTTGTTGCCTCCGGGCCTCCAGGAATCGCGCGAGTCGCTCAACTCTCTGGCTAAGTCGTTGGGAAATGATAATCAGGACCCTTACCAGTATGTTGCAGCCATTACGCAAAGCGAGACCGGCTCATTGCGATCCTTCAATCCCAAGGATTCCCATTCGCGCAATACTAAATTTAACAGTCCCCGTAACTCGGGTAAACCTGGAAGTCTCAAGATGCCTCCGTCGCGCATGAACTCCCTGCCTGAGACACCAGTCTCAGCAACTGAATCCAGAGTTGATCCTTTCGGCACTCCCAAGATGCCTGCGCCAGCTCACCCAGCCAAGTCTCCCTTTGATTCTGAGAAGGATGCCTTCCACCCTGCTCCTATCGTCCCTGAGATCGGAGTGGTTTCCGACTTTGACGAGAAGAATGCCGTACCCTCTGTTCAACAACCTCCCATCGCGCGATCCAAGACACCTGATTTCGAGTTGCCCAACTTCTCACAGGAGCCTGCTACCGACTTCCCTCTGCCTCCTGCTCGTGAGCACGAGGCAACTGGTCTGGGTTTGAACTTCTCTCTTCCTCAGCCCAAGTCTCCAACCGTCTCTTCTCCCGAAGCTCCGAAATCCGCTCCTCTTGCTCCCAACCGACAGAGTGAAGTTTCCGACTATGCTGCCGCTGACATTTCAAGCTACTATGAGGACCATGATGATGACACCCGTGGTCGTTCCATGCAGCGAGGATCATTTGTCGACGCTGCTCCTCAGCCCCATGGTCTTGGAGTTCCTCAGCAAGACAACAAGCGTCTTTCTGTGGGATTCCGACCTCTTCCTCCGGATGATATCAACGAGTCTGAGGATCCTGAATACCGTGCCAACCGTATCCGTTCTTTCTACAAGGAGTACTTCGGAGAGTGCGCGGACGCAGCTCCACCAATGCCCCCCATGCCTGCTATGGCCCAAGGTGGTGCTCCCGCTGGTGCTCCCGCTCCCCGTGCCGCCCCCAAGTACTATGAGGATTACGATCAAGGATATATGGGTGGTGACCAAGCCTACTTCGACCCTGAGACAAACGCATTTGTCATGCCCTACGCCCAGCCTGTTACTCGCCGTGCCATGACACCTCCTCCAGCAGGCCGCCGTCCTGGCCCCGGTCGCCCAGGTCCCCGTCCTCGCGGCCCTAACGGCTCTATCGGTGGCATGAGCTTCCACAGCGGTCCTGGAGGACGATCCCGTGCGGGCTCTGCCCTTGGTCCTCGCCCTGACTCTTCGGCCTCAGCCAGAATGCGACAGCCTCCTATGAAGAGGATGCCTCCCCCGGCGCCTCTGACCACTCTGCCCACTCCTTCAAAGCTTCGAGACGACAACTCTTTCCTCATCAACGCCGCCGACTTTGCTCCTCCAAGCAACATTCGCGACACAGCAGCCGGCCGTTCTCAAAGCCCCTTCGGTGAGAGACGAGCTTACTCTCCCTCTGTTCCTGCTGCCCAGACTCTGGTCTCGCCCTTTGAGGAGCTCTCTGCCCTCCCCAGCCCGTAAGTTCCCTCTTATCAGTTGTCCCTATGACTCTTACTAATTTGTCACAGTCATTCCCTCCGCAAGTCTAGTACCTTCACTGGTCTCGACTTTGCGCCTCCCAAGAGGTTCAAGGATTCCGACAACATGAGCGATGCCGGAAGTATCAGGAGTAACCGCAGTGGCATGTCTCAAGCCCAGCTTGGAGCCATCCGCAACGGAGCTGGACGTGTCAGCCGACTGCCCGGCGACCAAGTGTTCACCGCTGATGCACTACAAGACACGCTGAAGCCATCTTGGGGAATCCGACCTTGATCAAACAAAAAGCAGCGCAAACATTGTCGTGAATAATCCGATGTTTCGGTCATCATAGACATGTCAAAAATTCTCTTAGCGTTGTCCTTTTGGCATTCATTACACAGCGTGCGCGGGTCTTGTCCACTTTGCACATTTTTCTCTTCTCAGGCGCATTTTAGGGTTATGATGTCTTGCGATATTATTCTTCATACTGGGAACCTGCAGGCTTGCATATTATAGAAGGTCTTGGAAAACCACACGACAAAGATGACGACTGTCGGCTTGGATGACGTCCAGCCGTTGTACATAGGTCAATTGGATCTGCCGTTGATCACTTCAACTTGGGCATCTTGTTTCTATAAGTCTTTTGTTTTAATTATGTTTCTACGTGATTATGTTTACCTTGGATGGGTTGTGACATTGAATAGCTAGGCCGTGACGATCTTGGAAGTATCGCAACATTGTTCGTATTATTTGCACTACTATCACACCATTCAAAATCCATGCCGTACCCATCGTTCATTTGATAACATCGGGTGTTGGGTCATGTACAAGTAAGGCACAGAACGATTGGCAGGCTTGGTAAATCATTCAGGCATCGAGGATTCTGGTGATTAGCGGCCTCTGTCGAATCAAGGCCGTGTTCCTGGAGCGATACGACGACACGCGATCAGATTCTATTTTTGGGCTCTGTTGTGCTTTAGCTGCGGAGGCCAGCGCCTTCATGTGGAGCTGACAACAAATCTGCCTGGCATCAAGGAACAGGAATGAAAAATTTGATATCTGCATTCTGTCTCGTTAATCTGATGGGGTAAATGGTAGATGATGGCTGTAAGTACTTGGTCGATTCTGTATGATAAGATCCTGGGCTATAGTCCGCGGTATAGTTTATAGGACACATGCTATGAAAATGTATGCATATTAGACCTTGATAAGTAAGTATCAGGTTGCGATACCAGTAGCTGAATCTGGGGTGACTATCACAGGCCTGGCTTGGGTCGACAAAGCCTATAATAACGATGAACAAAGGCCATTTTAAATACTTTGACGAGGCTGCTAAGCGACATGCTTTGGCTGTCGAGTTTTCAATGGTCTGGGTTATCAAAGTATAGGGATCCTCGCAGTAGTGGATCATGTCATTTACCGTCCAGGTCAGGTTATGTACGTACGTAGGTCTCTTTGCATATTCAATTTAAAAGGGCGTCTATGTCTCAGCTCTGACATTCCAATTCATAGACAAGCTTTTCGATCGAGAGTGCAATTTAATCGTGGGTGAGTGTTGTCACCCACTCCAGCGTGGAGCGTTGGGCCTTAGAAGCCAGGGTCGCATTGCATCGACATTTCTGGTCATGGCGCCGAGATTGCATATATGCTCTGAATTAAGACTGTTGGCACGTGAGGTTGGGAGATATCAGGTTTTTGGTACGGATATCGGGATCGAATCTACATATCAGTAGAAGACTTTGACCGAGACCGATGCCACGCTGCTATTGTTCCTTATGCCTGCAGAGTGATGACATTCCATTGCAGCAATAATTAAATTAAAGGGTTCCTGATGCGCCATACATGTGATTGAATGCCAGCCACCTCGGCGATAAATTTGATTAGATGTGTTGATATCCCGGAGACTCCCTCGTGCCTTTTGCGAGAGTCAAGCACGAATAGGTAGGTATACTTCTGCAAGGTTACTGTATGTATGTATTCAATACTATTGAATGATCACCACAGGGTCTCTCTCTATCCCTCGAAGCTGGAGTTCAGTGGCGGATTCTCTTGAAGGTTTTGTCACTTGGCTCCATCATCATGACGTGATGTCCCCATTTAGTGAAACGACGATGGCGAGGGTCTGGAGAGGGACCTTTTTCACTCGGCTGGAGTTACAGAATAATAGTGTTGGTTATTCGTTGGTTGTGTTGTTGGCGTTGTGGTTACGGTTGTGCTGCAGAGGAAATTAGAGTCTCCAGGGCGATGCAAGGGAGAGCACTTTGGAGTAAAGTTTAAATAATTGATTGCTTCTTCAGTAACTCTAGCAATGAAAGAAATGTCAACAAATAAACTGACGATGACAGCAATTCAATTCATCATCATAGGATAGGTTAGGCTATGATTCCTGCAGGCCCACGGAGTTTCTGTTCGTGTCGCTCCGTTGATCGACCCGAGAACAGCAGAAATCAGACCAAGTACGGAGTAAAAATATCCGTACAGTAGCTAAACACACACAGCCTCATTGGGGGTGAGAGGGGCGGCTCGTATCCATAGCATCGTCCTTGGGGGTCTCCGTGCCAAGAAAGACCCCGAATGAAGCCAGCAAACCAAATCGGGACAGACCAATTGTCAAGTTTGTGGCTGATGGGCGCCGAGTCTTAGGTTTTTGGACGTGTGCGAATAGCAACGTCGAAAGACGAAGAAAGGCCCGATGCTGGATTTAATCATTGTGTGCCACACTCGTCTCAGCTAGTGATTACCCAGCTAATACATTTCCTTGACATTTCCATCATCTGGTCGAGTGTTCTGTTCTGTCTTGCTCACAACTTTCTTTTATAACTGTCTCTCCCTGGTCGACACTCACTCATCTCTTCTTGTCCTAGAACGAAACAAGTCAACCGGGATAACATAGCGCAATACGCCTCCTTCCATTCCCGAAAGCAAACCGGCACCCGTTTGATCTTAGTTGCCGTTCGCATCGCTGTAAATTGCTTAGCTGAACGGTTCAGGACACCTACCTGTATCTGTTACCTGGGCAGGTATCTGGATATTGAGCTCAGGTTTGCCCGTTGTTCAGTCTGAGCTTGGAAGAACGAGGCGGCGTTTGCCTACCAAAACCACCAAATAGGTAACTAACGCAAGGTACGTTACATTACGTTACGTCGGATCTCAATCTGGGATCCAAAGCCTTTTGGCCTTGACGGGACAAGAAAAAAGAATTGGAGCTCGAGCACTGTTCGCCCCAGGTCCTGGTCTGTCCTGGCACAAGTTTGGTGGAGCTGCGAGGTCATTTACTGGGCCTCCTGCTCCTTCCACCTCCAGCGGCCGCTAAGACCTCCTCCATTTGAGTTCCTGCCCGTTACGTTAGGGTGGGTGCGGCCTTTCTAGGCTATTGCTGGGGCTGGCTGGCTGTCTCTCTCTCTCTCTCTGTTTTTACCCGTCCATACCATACCACACCACACATTACCCAGACCCAACTTCACTTTCGCTTCTTACTCTCCTTCTCACGCATCAACAGGTCAATTTCAAACTCTTGCCTTTTCGTCTTTGACGCGTCTCTGGCGAATACTATCGTTTCTTTCTCAATTTTGAAACGGATCAACAGTCGCTCAACAGCTCCAAAGGTACGTCGTGTCACGATGCATCTATGCATACTTGCATTTGCATTTGCATTTACATCTCATCCTCCTATTGCTTGAGCATTCACTACAATACAATGATATCTCAATCTCAATCTCATCCTCCCTCGAAACCCCCATGCTCGCACCTTCCAATCTAGACTTCTTGTTTGGAGAAAATTGATCGCCAATATTTCTTCATCTCATTCCGGCGTTATCGCGTCCAACGTCAACGACCCCCTTCTGTTGATTGACTTTACCCGGTGCTGCACCGTCTCCCTTAGACACATGTTCCCGAAACTCTACCTCTTTCTGAATCTTTGAGATACTCAAAGCGAGGGCCCAACAATTAACTAACATGTTCCTTGATTTCAGACAACTCCCCAGCGCGAGCACGCCTACCTTCGCCATGTCTACACCGGGTCAACCCGCTCAGCCCACCGCTGCGCAACCTTCAGCTGTCGACCCATCTTCTGCTGCCGACGACAACAACAGCAACAGCGACGCTGCCAACCAGCCTTCCTCAGCCGCTGATAATTCTTCTCCTGCTGCTCCAGCAACCTCAGACCCAGCTTCGGCCCAGCCATCCAACAACAGCCCTTCGGCTACTCAGAACCAGCCGAGTGCTGCCCCGACCGATGACCAGCAACCGACGAGCAACCCTGCAGAAGCATCCGATGATGCTAGTCCTACCAACTCACCTCCTCCTGCCGCGGAAACATCCGCTGCGGATGCGTCGCCTTCGTCTGATAACCCTTCACCTTCTACAAAACCCAGCAGCGCTGCACAAGCCGACCCTACCACCGAAGCCGCAAACCCAGCCTCCACCGATGACAGCAAAGACGATCCCAGTTCAACTGAAGAAGCTGCCGTATCTGAAATTACTACGTCTGAGGTTAGGTCGACAGTCGTCACAGTAACAGGTAGCTCAGGGCCTGAAACGAGCATTGTTTTGGTTACCGCCATTCGTACCCAAAAGGTCACAGCTACCGAGGCCTCTGCGTCGGCCACTGGTACAGACGATGCCGATGCAATTGGCAGTGGTGGTAGCAGTGGTGGAAGCGAAGGTCTAAGCCAGAAGAGCAAGGTTGCCATTGGTGTCGCTGTGCCAATTGCTGCCATTATCATCTTTGCTCTCCTGGGCCTGTTCTGGTGGAAGAAGAGAAAGACCAGAAGGCAGGCTGAGGAGGAGCGACGAAAGGAAGTTGAGGACTATGCCTACAACCCGAACGCCGACCCTACGATCCCTGCTGTCGGCATGGCAGACAGTGGTTATGAGATGAGGGAAGACGGTTCCTCAGGTTACCGTGGCTGGGGCAACACTACTATTGGTTCTACTGGTCGCAAGGCCTCTACTACTCTGTCTGGCCCTATTACTGGCGCCTACTCGGACATTACTTCACCAACACGAGGAAACATGTCAGATGCTCGTTCTGGTGAGCCTCTTATGGACGGGTCACACTCTCCAGAAGGCGAGATCCTCGGAGCAATGGGACCGTCTGCTGCCAACAACCGCGGCGCCGATGTGCACCGTGGCCCCTCTAATGCTTCCTCATCATACAGTGCTGCTGGCCGATCTGACGCATCAGACCCCGTAGGAGTACCGTATGATGCCGGCAGCGCATACTATGACCAATACTCGCAAAACCCTTATAGTGACAACGGACCTCAACAGGCCATCATTCGAGATAACCCTGCACGCCGAAACACACGCATCGAGAACCCCTCTCATTATCCACAGCAGAGTGCGGGTATCTCACAAAACTTTTAGAATCTGCCTGTCCCTGTCCCTTTCCCTTTATGCTACCATAATCGGTCGCTACGAAATTTCTTATGTCTCTAGAAAGATACCCACGTCCTTCGATATCTCTCGCTAGGAGGTGGAATATGCACTCATACGGCGTTTCACACTTCCCGGCGTCAACTTTGGTTTTTTTTTCTTCAAATCCAGCCATTTTCTACGAGTAGGCTGTAATTTAATCACTCTTTAACATCTTGAGCATCATCTCGAGAGCAACCTTTTCTTCAACTACAACATTTCAAAACCGGTGCATTCCTGGTTTCTCTATTTCCTTTTTTTCTCTCAGGCTTCAAAGGCGACAACGATAGGGGTGGCTACCCTTTTGAGTACGTTAACATTACGAGGTGGAACTTGTATATACGAGGGATGGCGGAGTTTTGTCACGCTCTGTCCGGTATGATTGAAAAGGCTACTTGCATTTACAGCCTTGTAATAATGTATTGAAAGGGGGTGTAAAAAGTTATATCGAGTCGAGGCGGTGTTTGAGTTGTATCAGGTGGACTTGGTGTGGTTTTAGAAGTTGGCTGATGAACGATGTTGGGATGCGGATTTATAGAAGTGTGTAGCAAGCGAATTGATGAACTGCTATGCAAGACTTTTACCATTCAGCTATTCCGTTAGCGTGCAAATGCTAAATTCGTCTATCAAGAGCCCATGTGTTGATAGTAAACACTTCGTAATTGTACCTTGAGTTCTATTATTCATATCTCACTCCGTCTTTCTGAACTCTGTCAGTCCATGACGACAAGAACGGATCACAAAGACGCATCGTAACAGTGTTCTGATTGCAAATTCCAATAGTTTCAATTCTGAATCTAAGTTTGCAGCTGTGAATAATCTCTAGCTGTATAGAGACTTTTGATACGCCGGTCTCCATAGAAAGTCGATGTACACTCACCCACCCAAACGCCAAAGCATCGATATCTGAATAAGAAAACAAAAGTATAAAAAAAAAGCTGAAGCTCCGACCCCTTCCAAACTCCTGGCTCAAGAAATACAAATATTAAGGGCTATAAGATGCCCTGGTTCCACGACGAGATGAATAACAGGAAACTGAGCATGAAAGCTTGCCAGGTCTCAAAGTGTTCACTGTCCTCTGATGGACTGCAGCAATGCGAGCTCCTTAAGGCGTTTCTTTTCTGCCCATTCTCGACTCGCAATCCTAGAGCGTTCCGCAGCCTGTTCTCGGGCTAGCCGCGTCGCTGCCTCGCGCTCACGTCTCTCACGTTCCCTGTCTTGCACATAACCATTGTTGTCTCGATGGAAAATCTCTTTGCCGCGCATTTTGAGCTGGTGTGCCTCTTCGGCAGAAAGGGTAGCTCGCTTTCCAATGCTGCCCCCAGTAGATGCAGATGTTCCCTTATTGAGATTCTCATGTGACGTGGCAGTAGACAACCGGCTTCGACTCTGGGAAATCTGGATCTCAGGGGTTGGTCGCGGACCTAAACTGGACATCCGCTTTGCCTTAACACTTGTCGGTTGCTTTGTAGTATCCTCTTGTGGTAACTTCCCTTGCCGAGCAAGACTTGCAATGGTCTCTCGTGGGATGCTAGCTGACATGATACTATTCCGCGCAGGTCTGGCCTTGAACTCCCGCTTGCGCTGTTCCTCTTCTTCTTGTGCCTTCAGGCGGGCTTCGCGCTCTTCACGCTTACGACGGGAAATGGCTTCTCCCGGAAGCTCAAATGTTGGCTTAGTGAGCGGCTTACTAGACTTCGGTCTCGGTGGAGGTACATAAGCTTTTTGAGCCTCTGCCTGTTGGGCCTTGCGAGCTTCGCGCTGTTCCTTCAGACGGCGAGCTACAGCCTCTCCAGGAAGCTCGAACTTGGGAACCGTGGGCGGCTTTGTGGACTTGATAGGCATCTTTGAAACTGGGGGAGAATTGGCCAACTTCCCGCGTGCGAATGGGGGCTTTGTTTTGGGCGTCTTGTCCGAGTCGTCCGGTTTCTTGTCACGAAACACGAGAGATGTTGATCGACGAAGGGGAGGATGTGCCTTTTCAGTGGGCTTGATGCGCACTGTTGAAGACATGCCGATTACTGATGCTCTCTTAGAGATAGCCGGTCTTCTTGCTGGAGAGGGCGGTTCTAGATGTTTACTGCTGGGGGTAGCATTTTCAGGCAGAGCAATTCGTCGTGCCTGCGTCACAGCATCGATAGCCTCGAGCTCATCTTCAAGCTTGTCCAGTTCTTCAAAAGAGTCCTCGATTCGGGGCACCGAAAAGGAACCGTGCCGTGACGACCCCCCATAACTGCTACTTCGATCACTGATTAAAGTGAGAGAAGGCGAAACAGCTTCCTCTACCACCTCGGGTACCTCATGTACTTTGAGCGGAACAGCCTGGTCATCTTGGTATGCTGGAGGTGGTGCCAGCGCCATGTTGGCTGTACTGCAGGGAATCGTCGAAGGCTCAAAACCTAAAGCCAAGTATTCTTCGGCTGCTAACGGGGTCGCTAGAAAATGGTAATTGTCAGTTTTGTCGCGAGTACCGAAATCATCGTATCGTGGTCCGCGATGCAGCAGGGTACAGCCGTAAACCTGGGTCTCGTCATTGCGATGATCATTTTCGCCTTCGTTGAGAGTGCCATGGTCGCTGGCTTCGCAAGGTGACATCGGGAACGAAACCAACCATTCGAACTGACCTGCTCGGTGTGGTAAATATGGTTTTTCACTCAAGGGTGCTGTATCGGCCAATAGGTGCGATTTGAAAGTGCATGCTTTATTGAATGTGTCAGTATTGGCACATGAAGCAAATGAGTTCAAGGCGTAAGTTGACTTGGAAATCAGGAATCAGGAATTGTGAAAGAAACAAACCTTCAGATAACAGCCGGTCAGCAGAATGACTGCTATTCGTGAACAAACTGGCACTGGACAACATTGATTCTTCTTCCTCTACTACCTCGAGGGGTTCGAAATTTTCGAACTCAGTATCTGTAGATGAGTGCTGTGTTCGACGAAAAGGCAGGGGAGTCCTGATGGGCCCAGATCTAAGGAACAACTTTTGATTTTGATGTTGTTGAGGCGAGCGTCTGGCGAGACTCTGGTTCTGAACCTGACTTGACGAAAGCTCCTTAAGTGTGTCCCGGTCTGGTGAAGAGGAAGAGTGATATGAAGTAGAATTAGGTTCATGGTTATGAAGATCCCGGCAGGTGGTGCACCCAGAAGAGACCGGGGCCTCGTTAGCGGCACAATGGACTTGGGGTTCATGAGCCATCATGTTAGCCTGGGTTGATTTTGTGACAACGAGATGAGCTGAGGGAGACCCCAAAGGCCAGAATACCAGGGTGTAAAAGAGGCTCTGGAGAGACCAGAAGTGAGAACGGGGCGCCACCGGGCTTCTCGTAGGTTGAATCTCAAGTGATAATAACCAGGGATCTGGAGTAATTTCACAGACAACAGGGGTAAGGCTATCAAGACGACGGCCAACAGCGGGGCCTTGTCTGAGTCTAGACCTGGGTAATGTCAAAGCACAGATTGTATTGTAGAAGTGATGAAAGTGATGGAAACAGAACGACCAAAATACCTTAGCAATGGAGAAAGGGTTTATGAGAAATGTTGGTGATGGGGAGGAGAAGTAAGAGGAGATGGTTGTGTACAGAGAGTGATGCGTATGAAAACAATAACATTGAGCCATGGCAACCGCGAAGGTGCATATTACTACCACCTTCCCATTTGCTGCCACGGACCTTCTGTTTCTTTTTGGTAGATATAGGAGCTCTAGTCGGGGGTTCTTTCTTCAATAATTGTAAGTAACTGAGCCGTAGACATATTAATAGCTGAAGATCAATCATCAACTCTACGGAAACCTACAAAGCCTTTTCCTGACAACTCACCAAGTCGCGACCGGCAGTTTAAAATAGATCGACAGCTTCGACTTTGTGAAAGTAATTGTTATATTTCATTGGTCCATTGAGCTCCAGAGCGGGAGTCCCACTCTTGTGCAGCAGCGTGATGACATGGGCAAGCAAGGTCCATATAAAATTGTGAATTGTCATTATAAGTGACTACTTCAAAGGTGGCCATGGAACTGTTACTGTACAATGGAGAAGACTTCAGAGTTAGAGATTACCTACCAAGGTAGGTATGCTTGGAGATTGTTAAAGCACTATATATAGAACATTATACAGTGAATTTCCTTTGTGGCATGCAAACACGTTAAAGACAATTTCAATCGACGGTGAAATGAGATCGACTAACAAGTCCGACCAGGGTATGCTTCCAATCACAATCAACCATGTCAATAGATGACTGGAGCGTAGTTGAATGAGGGTATAGACGTTAGCGTCCGTTCAGGTGAGGTTTCTTTGAAGAATAATTTCATTAATATCGGCAATTACTCAATGCCAGCAGAGTTGCTCTTAATTGCCTGTGGTACACAGCGAAAGAAACCCTCACTGAAGAAGCTTCAGTGAGGATGAGATACCATGGGCTACTCTCTCGGTTCTGAAATGGTAGTCTCTTGACCAGACCGATAAAAAGTCACTTGGCGAGTTAATTGTTAACTGATAGAAATACGAGCGTAGCTGTCACTCATGCCAAGCAACCAGTGGACCCTTTCAAAGCCTTCCGACGGTTATCCTTGACTCTTGCTCAGGTTTCGACTCGGAACCATTCCCTGGATAACCCGATGACCCATTCATGCCGGGCGCGGTTTCCCTTCCGGTTCGGTATGCCTTCTCTCTTATGCACCGCCCTTGTCAAGAACAAGCCTTGGTCGATTACGGCGTTACACCAAGTTGTATAGTCAAGACTGGTAGAGCTCCAGAGGACAACAGGCTGATGACGACTTAACGCTGCACCTTCAGTTGTTGTGTCATAAGCGAATTCGTTGCAAATACTAGCAATCGTCCGTTCGGAGTGGTCTCGTCAGTACAGCATCCGTCAACGGGGTCAGAAACAGCTAGACCCAAGGGTATCGGTTGATATCGGCTTGATCATGACGCAGAAAGGCTACGTTGTCTGAAAGATTTTCATCCAAAAGTCTTTGTAGTTTCATGATTGCTGTTCCTCTGCAGCCGCCTCTGCGGCTTCTGCTTGAGCCTGTAATGCTGGCGCATGTTCTGTTGGGATTCGGACCAGAGTTTGAGGAAGAGGTCCTGCTGATTGTTCGGGTGCTTGTGTCTGGTCTGCTGCCGTCTTCGCAAGTTTGGCTGTGGAGGTGTTAGACGAGTTTATACAGTTATGGGATCCTACAACATACAAGATGCCATGTTGATGGCACGTAGCACATTATGCCAGTTACCAACAACCGCCGCAATTGCTATTCGAAGTCAGCCCGAGCACTCCAAGGTCCTTCAAGTCTTCTTCACCTTCTGTTCCATCCGACAATGTTGAAAGCTTCTGCTCCAAAGCTTCCATTTGTGTTGCGACCGCAGCACTAAGCTCTCGAAGCTCTTTAAGATTTTCGAGTTCTGCCTTCTTTTCTTCGATACGCGCTATTAAAGCTGGAGACTGTCCGCTTGATGATGCCGAGGCGCTCGGTGCGCGCATGTGCGAGGATAACGATCGCGTCGGGTAGGACATGATGATTGACGGTGCGATAGAATTAACTTCAAGTGGTCGATAACGTCTTTAGCAGTTGGTTAAACTGGTACCGCGTTTCCATCTATCGATGGCGATGGTGGGGTTCAACGTGGGGTTTCCACAAACGTCGTATCCCGGGCAACCGGTAACCAAGCGCTATGACAAAAACAGGTATAGTAAATACATACAACCAAAAATCCCTTTTTCAGCTTGGTATGCAATAACAGTTTGTGACTCGGACAACAGCACACCTCGTCGCTCGACTGACCTCAGGGAACTTCGAATCGAACATCACAAAGACACCCCATTATGAACTATGGCTAGACTAAACGAACCCCCTGTGTCTACGGACAGTCTTGAAACGCGTGAGTACTAACTCGACTATTGAGCTTCAACTGCTATGTTCACGCGGACTGACCACGTCTTATGTTTCTCAGTTCGAAAGAAGCTTCTACGCCAAAACCGCGATCTCGCCAAATCAAACAATATTCGCGCTCTTCGCATCCGAGAACTTGAGAATGACTGCGCTTGCATGCTATCCGAGAACCTCGAGCTTCGAGGTCGTATCTTGGAACTAGAAAAGGAGCTTGAAGACAATGACTCTCGAAGAATTGCTGACCATGCACTCGCAATCAAAGCCAAGTTGGAATCCCAGCTTACCGAATGGGGCGCCCTTCTTGCTGGTCTTGGTCTTGAGCCTCCTATGAAGCGACACTCCCCACGCCCGCGAAAGTCAACAAAGCCAAGATTGAGCTTCAGCTCTACCCGACCTAGCCCTTCGCAACGACGGTTACGAGACATTGCCCGTGAGATTGAGGAGTTGGGGCACATTTCGGAGACCAAATCCTATCCAAGACAGTCCATGAAGTAAGTTTGCTCATTAACTCAATTAGAAGCTTTCTAATAACATACAGCCCTGAGCAAATCCTGGCACTGCGGTCAGAAGCTCATGCTGACGATATGGCTGATGCCTCTCAATCACCTGAACTTGGACCCCCGCCCGTATCACAATTTATCGAAACAGAGGACGAAGATCCAGTCAAGATCGACTCGCCTTCCCCTTCCCGGTCTGCTCCATCACCTGTATACGTACAAGAGAGCCCCAGAACGAAACTTGCGCCACCCGAAACTTTCACATCACCACAAACTGCCAAGGTGCTTCCCAGACCAACTTCACCAGAGAAGAAGCGAACAGAGGAAATTACCAAGCTCCAACAACCGAAATTGATGGAGGCGAAACCCCTGGCTGCCAGGCCCATCGATATCAAAACCGTGGAAACATCTATGGAACCCCCTGCGGCCGAGTACCAGCAAATTAAGATAGGATCAAAGAGGAAGCTAGCCGCTAGGGACGACATGGTTACAATTAGATCACAGAGAAACAACGATGAGAACGAAAACCCCCGAATTCCCCACGAGAAACGACCGATTCGCGAAAAAGCCGGAGACCGAACACTGAAGGATATTTCCGGTATGAAGAAGGATTCACGTGAGAAAGCGAGCGCCACGGGTACAAGGAAACCTCTATCAGCAAAGAGTACGAACGACGACATGACTTCACCAAAGAAAATTTCCAAGACAGTTAGCACCGACGAGATCGCTGCGGCTAAAGCTGATCTTGTCAGACCCAAGACTACTCAAGATCGGCCCAAATCCAGGTCCAGGTCGCTTGCTCCTATTACCATTGAGCCTGTTCAAAACCTTGAGCCCACAGCCCCCGAAGTTGTGGACGTGCAGTGCGAGCTTGCAACACCTTACACAGAACCCTCGCTCCTCTCCCTACATTCGCCAGATACCACTGCTTCAAAGGATACAGGACGAGGAGGAACCCCACCACCTGGTGATGTCAACGCGAGCCGGGAGCCTGCAAGACCCAGCCGACGAAACAGGACTGCAGTCAGCTATGCTGAGCCTAACCTCAGAGATAAGATGCGAAGACCTACAAAGGAGATGCTTGATGCTGTCGCAGGAGAGGGTAAATATGCCCGGCGCTCAAGCGCAGCTGAGCAGGCTCCAGAGACCGGCAAGGCGAAGCGTGAGAGTGGTACCGAAGGCTCATGGAAGGAATTACCCAGTGTCAACACGGCGAGTGCAGAGAACGAACCTGGCAGTATTCCTGCTAGTCCTTTGGCCGGAAAGTGCCTAAGCCCTGAGATCGCTAAGAACATGGCCATTCGAAGCGGTAGGTGCAGCTCTATGACGATACAAGATTTAGTTGCGAGCAGTGAAACCTCGCATGAAGATGGCAAGGATGAAACAGCATCCGACACAACCGGCCTTAGCGAAGTCGACATTTACGAATTCACGCCCTCATCACCACAGTCTGAAGAACAAGCCCCTGTCAGGAATAAGAGAAAGACCGCCAGTCGGTCAACTTCACGGCGCGTCTCATCCACTGTTCATGACGAAGAGAGTTTTGAAGCCAGGGAGCGTGCCTCATCAAGACGAAGGAGTATGATGCTGTAATGAATGCATATTGCGAGAGGAGTTTGGTAGAACACTTGGGCGTTTTTTGTCTTTTCTTGTTTATTCAAAAGGAGTCTGTTGTCTGTCAGCATTGGCGCTGCTTCACCGGAATTATCCAGACTGGCTGGTTATATGCCCACGATACCTCTACAAAGCGATGGATAGTTGTTTGCATTTTCTGAATATTTGTATTTACAGTTATAATGTTCCTTGTTGGACACGCAAGCACCCAATTGACCAATTCGATGCTTCATTGGATCTCAGACGAGCCACTTTCTCTTATGAGGACCCCGCGTGTTTGTTTAATGTGTGACTGGGTATAGATTCTGCTGCTGGTCTTGAATAAGTCGCTGAATGTAAACTCCCCCTATCTATATGAAAATTATGATGATGCTCCTCCTGAGGGCTCTACTGGTTTTGTGTATGTCACTTTCTCAACTGCCACATTCTCGTTGCCCTTGTCGTCCTTTCGTAATTGATAGACGTATAGGGTGAGTGAGATTCCTTGGACCTAGGGTAGGGTCAGTAACCGCATTAACAACAACAGATGACAAACAACATACATCCATGAGACAGAAGCTCGGTGTAGGCTCATCGGCCTCTTGGCTGAAGCCCTCCATGAAAGCGCCAGTCGCACTACCAGGGTTTACGAAGAACTTGTCCATATACTCGAAGGCGTCAAAGCGGTGAGTACCACCCCAGCACAGAACATCCACATCCAATTTGTTCGCCTCGGCCAGAAGAAGGTCTGGTTCGTTAGAGACGAGTGTGAAACCCTCCAGGAAACCAATGCGAAGGCTGCCGTGGGTGACGACCTGGGTCAATGGGAGGGAGGTGGCCTCGACGTCATAGCGGCCCTTCACAATCTTGAGATCGGGGGAGACGGATCGCAAGTACTCGTACGTGTGCTTATCGGTCAAGTTTCCAAGGCAAAGCGTCTGGCTGATCTTTCCGGGGGAGAGGAGCTTCTTGAACTGCAGAGATAGAGCCATGTTAGCGATGCGCGCAACCTTGGGAGTATCGCGCGCTGGATCGTACCTTGGCGGGGATGTCAAGCGCCCGGTCAGGGATGTGGAGGTCCCCTATAACAAGAATGAGGAAGGCCATCTTTTCTCTCTAGCAATGGAAGAGAAATGAGGCTGGAGGTGGTATTGGCGATTGAGTAACGAGAGGCGCGAGCTGCCAGCACCTTAACCTAGATCAGCTACGAGGGGCACAGCTACTAATAGCACAGTACAGAGCATAACGTACGTACGTAGGACGCTCGGATACAGCGGTAGAGTCGACGCCGCATCTTCATAACGGGGAGGTTGGCACACAGATGTGGCGCAGAGCCCACAGCCACTCCACATCCTTATCGATTCGGCGGGGTGCGATAAGCAAGTAAAAATTTGGGAATTTTTGGCTGGGATCTTGACTTTCACCGAACAGACAATCCAGTTCAGTTGGTGGTTGCGGATTGAATTGCTCAAAATCAACATGTCGACTCCTTCTCTGGCTGAAAAGCTGGACAAGATCAAGTCCCCAGGTCTTCAGAGTCAAAAGAAGGTATGTTTCTTTTATGCGCTTCCGTCTCTTATGCGTCCACAGTCTCGAGTCGCACACTGACATCTTTTTTTCTTGTAGACTGTCGTCGTTCTTCAGGCTGTCGAGTCAACACTCAAGGAGCAGAACACAGACCCTACACCCACAGGATACTTTGCGGCCCTCCTCGCTCTTCTTCAGCAAGCGAACAGCAATGACAACGTGAATCTAGAATTGGCGACTCCTGTCGTCTACCTTCTCGACGTCGTTACACCTTATGCCCCGCAGCCTCTTCTTCGATCCAAGTTCACGCAGATTCTTACTCTTCTCGCCCCATTGCTTCTGCTACAGGATGCGGAGGCTATGCTTCTGCGATCGTCCATAGGATGCCTCGAATCGCTTCTTCTTGCACAGGACGCTACATCATGGGAGCTTTCCGTTTCCCAGATTGGACCTCGACGAGCTGTCGCAGGACTCTTGAACATGTCTCTCGACCACCGACCGAAGGTGCGCCGCAGATCTCAGGAAGCCTTGAAGAAGGTCCTTCGAAACCCGCCTCCGAGCCCCTCGCTGGACCACCCTGCTGCCGACATGTGCGCCCAGACTGCCACCAAGAACCTGGAGAACCTCGCCACACAGATTGCGCAGGCGCGTAAGGGGAAGAAGGCTGATGGTGCTCACGACCCTGCTATGATTCACGCCCTTCAGCTGGTCAAGACTGTTGCGGCCGCAAGTGGTGGCTGGCCTAGCAAGAAGATCGAGTCGCTATGCGAGTTGCTACTGGGTATCGCCAAGAGTGGAAACGAGTACATGACCATGGCGTCCTTTGAGATTTTCGAGATGATTTTCGAGGGCATGACTGATGAACTTTCCTCCGCTAAACTCCCACGACTTATGGAGATTATCTCTGAATTGCGACCTGCTGCCAACGACACTCAGCTTGTTCCCCCGTGGCTCGCTATTCTGTCTCGAGGATACGATGTTTCGGCGCAAGTCGAGCCTGATGAGACTTTCCAGAACCTCCCCCAGTTATTTGATATGGTTGCCCAGTTCCTTGAGGCCCCCTCCGAGAACATTCGAATTTCCGCCTCAGAATGTTTGGTGTCCTTTATGGCCAACTGCATTCCCCAACAGGTCATCCTCGAGCCCTCGATTTACGACGAGAAGATTCTTGAGAAGCTTGCCAAGTCAGCAGAGTCTCTTTTGACTGTCCAATTCCAGGCCGCTTGGCTACAGACCTTTAACGTTCTCGGCGCTATCTTCGACACATTGAGATGGAGATCTTACCCCATTATGATGAACGTTACCAAGACGATTGGCGAGATCCGAGAGAACGGATCCTTCCGCAACAAGAAGGACGCCGATGAAGTGATTGGAAAGGCGATTCGAGCCATGGGCCCTGAGGCTGTCCTCTCAATTCTTCCTCTGAACCTTGCCAAGCCCGTAAAGGGCCAGCCAGGCCGTGCTTGGATGTTCCCTATTCTCCGTGATTACACAAGCAACACAAATCTGGCTCACTTCAAGAGCGAGATGATTCCCCTTAGTGAATTAATGTTCCAAAGAGTTATCGATCACGGAGAGGCCGAGAAGACAATGGAGATCAAGATCTACGAGACAGTCGTTCAGCAGATCTGGTCTATCCTTCCCGGTTACTGTGACCTTCCTTTGGATCTCACTGAGTCCTTCGACCAGGGCTTTGCGGAGATCCTGGCCAACCTTCTGTACAAGCAGGTTGAGCTGCGACTGGACGTCTGCAGAGCTCTCAAGACTCTTATCGAGTCTAACCAGGCTATTGCTGATATCGAGGAGCAGGAAGAGAACCTTGTTCTCCAGAGCCGAATCAGCCGCGCTGATGCCAAGAAGAACCTCGAATACCTTTCCCAATTTGCCGGCAACATGCTCGCCGTCTTGTTTAACGTATACACACAGACTCTTCCTCAGAGCCGCGGTCCTATCCTGCAGACCATCAACACCTTCCTCAGCATCACACCCAACGCTGAGCTCATGGAGACTTTCGACCGTGTGAGCAAGATGCTTGCTACCGAGTTGCAACAGGAGAAGCCAGCGGACAAGAAGAAGGAGAACCAGCAGAAGTCAAAGGACCATATGCCCTCGACAGCTCAGACTTTGATGGATCTCGTTATCACAATGTCTGTCTACCTTCCCCGAGAAAGCTTTGCCGCCCTTTTCGAGATTGCCGCCGTGATTATCAACAAGGAGGAGGAACCTCAACTTCAAAAGAAGGCCTACAAGCTCATCCCTCGCCTGGCGGATTCCGAAATCGGCAAGGTCGCCCTTCAGGAGCGAACTGCTGAGCTCCAGAACCTCATCGTCACCAGTACCGAGAAGGTCTCAGCCCCCGCCCGACGAGAGCGTCTTGCCGCAATCATCGCCCTCCTTCCCTTTATTTCTGATGCCTCTCTTCACTTTATCCCCTCCGTGCTCAGTGAGGTCGTTATCTCTTGCAAGGAGAACAACGAGCGTGCGCGTGAGACAGCTTATGATCTTCTGGTTCGCATGGGACAGCGTATGGTTGAGGCTAGCGGCGCAGCTATCGACAACAGCAAGGTTCCTCACATGCCCGATGATGCCCCTGCTGGAACTGCCAACATCGAGGAGTTTATCACCATGGTTAGCGCTGGTTTGGCCGGTAGCACACCCCATATGATTTCTGCTTCTATCACAGCCATTAGCCGACTTCTATATGAGTTCCGAAGCGCTTTGAGCGATGCTACTCTCTCTGACTTGGTTCAGACCATGGATCTTTTCCTTACTTCCAACAACCGAGAGATCGTCAAGAGCTGCTTGGGCTTCGTCAAGGTTTGCGTCATTGGTCTCCCCGTCGAGTTGATGCTTCCTCGCCTTTCAACCCTTGTTCCCAACCTTATTGTTTGGAGCCACGAGCACAAGGGCCATTTCAAGGCCAAGGTAAAGCACATTCTCGAGCGCATGGTCCGCCGCTTTGGTTACGACAACATCTACAAGAACTGTCCCGATGACGACAAGAAGTTGATGGTCAACATCCGAAAGACAAAGGAGCGTGCCAAGAAGAAGAAGGATGCCGCCAAGGGCGAGAACGATGGAGAGGAGAGCGATGATGACGAGGATGGCCCATCTAAGCGCCAGTTCGAGAACGAGTACGACCAAGCACTTTACAGCAGTGATTCAGATGACGGAGACGATTCGGACGACGAGGATAGGCCAACAAAGAAGGCCCAGAAGGGTGGCAGGACATACATTGTCGAGGATGACGACGAGCCCCTCGATCTTCTCGACAAGAAGGCCCTGGCCAATATCTCTTCCACAAAGCCCGTTAAGATGCGCAAGCCTACACGCACCAAGGCCAAGGTCGACCTCGACGGCAAGCTCATCCTTGGCAAGGACGGCGACGATGAGATGGAAGTGGACGACGCCAACCCTGAAGCCTCAGGCGTGGGCGCCTACGTCGCTGCCCTCAAGGGCAAGGACGTGGCCAAGCGCGGCCGTGGAGGCAAGCTCAAGTTCTCCAACCGACGCAGCAAGGACGACGAAGATGACGAGATGGAGATGGACGACAACGATGTTGCCGTAGTCAAGAGCAGGATCAGCCCTGGGCGGGATCGCGGCAGCCGTGGAGGCTTCCGTGGCCGAGGAGGCCGTGGTGGAAAGAGTGGAAGGGGAGGCATCGCTGCTGGACGAAAGGGATTGGGTGTCGAGAAGAGACATGGAGCGTCTGGCGTGGGAAAGCCTAGGAGAGGACGCAACTAGATGCCATAGTTATACCCATTCGATGCGTCATGTCTGGTTCGGGCATTCATTTCATTTTATAGGTTCGTCGTTATTTAGATCATGGGTTATTTTATGGTAAATAAAAGTCAAGCATGTTTGAAATCCGAGAGACAATAACTCTACCATATTTCTATATTGCTCAGTTGATGCGATCGATGACCAGAATTCGAAGTCGTCTGTGCAGCATATGTAATACGGTTCCTATTTCAAACCTGAACCTCCAAAAATGGGTATCATCCGACATTGCCAGCTTCCAAAACCATTCCTTTCGTGGATCCGCAACATCCACGATCAAACTCTCCTAACGCCTGTGTTCAATGCGCATAACGCCTATGTACCAGCCAGCAAGAGAAAAACAACGACTGCGCTTATACTGCGTGCCACCATTTGATATATCATTACTCAAGAACAACAACATCCTCCGGCCGACTTGGCTGTAAGGGCGGAGGCTGCCTGCGGTCTTCTGTGATAGGAGGCCCATCCCGATAGTATCTGTGGACTGGCTCCCACTGCTGGAAGCTTTCGGGTACTTGTCCTCCGTGACGACTGGGCTGTGTTAGTGCAGATCCAAATTGGAATAACCCCAGTGTGCTTACATCTCCCGTATTGTTTCATATCGTGGTGCCATAGGGTCACTTATAATCACACGAGGCTCTGGTCCAGGTGGATCGTAGCGAACGAGACGCGGCCCAGGCTCAAAGTATGATCTTATGTCACTTTGAGCTCTTGTTGCCGATACGGGGTACGGTATAGCCCGATGTTCCGTCACGACAGGGCGTTGTTGGCTTTCCAAAGGTGCATGGCCGATCGGAATTATGCCAACATCTGCGTTGTTCCGGCCGGCCCGCAATAGTCGGGGTTCGTCTTGCCACATAACCCGACGGTCGTCTGGGACCATAGGTACTTCAGGGATACCCCTCCTATACTCTGGAACTCTTTCATCACGGGCTGGCACCACGATGTCCCCAGTAGAGCGCACTGGAACTCGCTCGTAGAACCCACCCCGATCTTCCATTACAATGGGGGTATCACGGTCGCCAAACCTTTGCACCTCATCATATGGTCGACGACTTACTAGAATCCTTGCAGGATTCTGCACTCCACGAGACCTTGTATCATAACGATGCGAGGACGCACTGGGAATACCAACTCCAGGTTGAGGAGAAGGGGCCCGTACAGGAAATTCAAACGGCCTTTCTCCATAGGCTAAGCGTTCACTTGGCCCAGGACGCGGGACTTGCATAGGCTCATCTCTCATTTCCATACGCTGTGATGGAGAGGTTAAAATGGCCGGACGCTGAATACTAGAGCTCTGAGGCAGCTCGTTCCTGAAACCTTGTCCTCGGGGTGGTACTGCACGCACAAATGATGGTTTCATAGTGTTAGGAGATACTGGTTCAATGGATTGCACCAGCATATCTTGCAACCGGGCTGCCGCCGTGGACACGAGCGGGCGTGTGATAGACGGAGGCTCATAAAATGGAGATTTTACCTTACGGGCAACTTGTGGACCAGAGCTCATAAAATGGCTATTTGCAGGATACTGGGGCTTGCCAACATAGCCATTCTCATAAGGGGCAGGCCCAGCGCCCGACACAAGCCTCAGCTGGGAAGCAGGTGGTAATGGGTCATCCATAGGAACCAGAGCAGGAGGTGGTGGACCTTGTGTGCGTTGGGGGATAGGCACTTGAGGTGATTCTGGAGCAGAATCCGGAACATTGCGGTTTCGATCAATGGCATCTTGCCATGCTTGATATCTCTTGAAACCACGTTGACCTTTCTTCTCGGCCGAAGTCTTACGCTTGGCTTTCTTCACCTTTGCTTTCGGCTTAGGGGTGACCGGTCCTTTTGCGCCGAGGTTGAGCCTGGGAGATTGGCGATGAACAAGACCGGCCTGGCCTGAAATGTGTTGCACAGGTCTGTTGGGGACGAGATTTGTAGGTTGGTAAAAAACCTCTTCGATGGACGAGTCGGACTCATTGCCTGATTCTTCACCCTCGGAATCAGATATCACAACGACTTCCCGCAAAATCTCGTCCAGCTGATCTCGACCACTCTCTTCATCTCCTCGCCACTTGACGAGGGTATCCAGGCATAAGTTCTCGACGACTTTGCGAGCATTCTGCCAGCTAGTCTCTCTTAGTAGGGTATCATACCTCGTGTGAGTATGACGAATGTGAGCAAGCACTGCCAGTTGAACTCGTCGGGCCAGCGTGATATCATCCGAAAAGCCTACTTTCTCTTTTTCGTTTTTGTTCGTGGGATCCTATCATCATAAATAGCCGTTACCTATGGTGATTTGTTAGGGGAGGGAGGACAAACCCGTCTGAAAGCATGCTCAATAATCATCTGGCGGTCGGTGTTTGGGATTCTCGGAAATAAGTCGCGTAGAGCGGCGTCAACCTGCGCATCATATTCCGCTTGAGACGCGGGAATGGGTTCAGGGGCACCGCGGGCGGCGGGCAACATGTCTTCTATCGACTGTCCCAAACTGGCACGCGCTTCGTCGACAATGGTTTCTCGGACATGATGCCCAATGCGATGAACTTGGTGGGACAGAACGTTCGAAGCGGAGTTATCCTTTGCGTTCTTAAACTCAGTTTGGTTAGCGGCAGGGAGCGAGAGTCGACGGCAATGACATATGGCGTACCGAAACGATGAAGATCATGGCATCTTTCTCGCGAGATAGTTCTTTGCATGCTGACGTTAGTTCAGGATTGCCGGCAGGAACAAACTCAAAACCAGGAGGGGGTGTTTTCTTTGTGGTAATCTATATCTGTTGGTGAGTGCTGTGACATCCTCGGCGCGCAACAGTCGCATTATACCTGAAATTCAAGCTTCTTCTTCTTGTCCTTGTTTTCAACAAACTCGAAGTACGAGTGGTGCTTGGTTGTTTTTGGCAGAGCCGGTTTGGCAACAAAGCCTGGGGGTACAGGCGCTGCGTGATCAAACTGAGATCTTTGGGCTCGTCTATGCCTCTCTTTTGGGCCACCTGCCACAGCCGCGGGCAGGTTTCGTTTTTCTCTCCCCATTTATGTTTGCACGGCTGTGGTCAGCTTACCATAGTGGCGAGTACAATAAACTCAAATTCAGTTGGCTGGCACTAAGTGGCCTCAATAGCAAGTCAGAAGGGATCTTCTGATGCCGAGCAGTAACGCAAAGTACCCGGTGAGCACGTTCCTCTTTGGAGTCTCTGTGTGCAGTGCAGTGCAAGGGTGGTATCCTCGGAGCTGGCTGGAAATGCGATATATGTAGAGTATAGAGTCGCGAAGCGATGCAAACAACGAACGGAACGGGACGGGACGAAACGAAACGAAACGAAACGGCTGACGCTGTATCAAATCTTCACGAGTCGCATCAAGACACAAAACACGGTATATACAAACCGACAACGCGTCCCAGGCGACACTATGACCGGGCGAGGAAATAGTATGTCAGACAATTCAGGCGCGAGTGCAGTGACAGTTGGGCGCGCACGGCTGTAAGGCGTAAGGCTCCGATGAGTTTCCGCAGATGCAGACGCAGACGCAGACGCAGATGCAGGCGAATGGGGCCGTTGATGGAAGGCCTCAGGAAGGCTGAAACCATGATCAGGCTGTCGTACAGACCATCACGTGACATTGATGATCATCACGTGATTTAAGACACGTGATAGAGAATTTGCGATGATCCAAAGTCTAGCCGGCGCAGTCAACACCAGCCCAGAGCTATTTCTATCATTGTCAGACTATATCTTTTGCTTTGCCTCTGGTTATTGAGGCTGTTGCATCAATAACGGTGGCTATGCCGTTTAGTTTCGAGCCGTTAAGTGGCTCCTGATAGAAGGTTCAGGTGTTCAGGGAATATTAAATACTAGTTCATGCGATGGACGGTTAACGATTTGCTTAATTTGCATGGGCTATGCCGTCTCCTGAACAAGGGCAGGGTACGATGCCCTATCATATTCCTGGTTTTGATGTTAGAATTCACTTCTACTTCGGCAGTTTTGCTCGATCCTAATGACGTTTATGGTAAGTCTTGGCGACATTGAACCAAGGGCTTTACCCCCGAACTTCCAAAAGAGGTAGTTTGGAGAGAAGGGGCAGTTTTTTACGGTTCTTGAATTCCATGTTTCACATATATGGTGCAGACAGTTGCTCGATTGGTGAAGAATTGAGACTCCTGTATCGGCACGAGATGTTAGCCAAAGCTTGTTCAGAAACTAACTTTCGGTTCGAGATGTGGGAGAATATCCGTAACCGCGAAAGAATCACTCATGGAAGGAATGATGGGTCGCAAGGGATAGGTCTAGAGCTAATTATTTTGTGAAACAGTCCTGGGTCGATGCATGACAGAGCGTTATGTATGGGACTGATGACCGCGGCATTTGCCGCATCGTCTTGTGTCATTGTCCATCATCGTAAATCATCGTCAGGGGCAGTGGAGAAAGATAATCAGGGCGGCAGTTGGCAGTTGAATCTCTGTCAACCAAGTCAAGTTCTATTTTTGTCTGCACTGCCGATCACTGGAATGATGGTGCTGTGAGCAAGAAAGTATTGGTTGAGAGTGGCAAAAATACAGCCAACTTGTGAGGCTTGGATGCTGGCACGAATGCATTAATACGGGCATCAGAGGCGCTCACGGCGCCAAACATTCTTGGTTACCGGAGCTTTCGATGAGCTGGGACCCGACAACGGCCTGTCGGCGTTTCATTGCTACCGACGAGATTCCCTTGTAGAACAAGCGAGTGATCGAGGCGAGTGCAAGATGGATGATCATTGAGCTTACTTGAGAGCCAAGACTCTACCTTGAATGCACAGCCTCATGGATGTTCGTAGTTGTTACCCTTTGTGTTTATGCTATCAATCCAGCGTGGCACAGTAATTAGGTGCTCTTATTAGTGCTATGGAATCAACAAAAAGTGAGCGAGCAGCATACATAGTAAGAGAGCGGTGGACTTGATAATGGACTGTGCTCAGCGGTAGGACATGAGGGCGGTGGCAGTGCAACCGGTAGTGGTGGTGATGGTGATAGTCTCTCCGCAATGTCTCTGCGGCGAGGTATGACCTTGTTTGTTCATTTCTTAAGTTAATCTGAGAGGAAATGAACCAAGCCAATGGCAATTAATTCATCTCGTCTGTTAAGGATTCTTTGTCACCCTGAACCTGAGAGAGGAGCATCCGTAACCGTAACCATACAGTAAGTTTGGGAAGCATGCCAACTACTGCACCTAGCATGGAATTACTACTGTACAGCCACGCTCGGGACAGACGGATGTCAAGTTTCACTACCCGCCAACGCTGATCAGTCAATTCGCTGGCATGATTTTGCTTCCTTCAGAGCCGAGTTGGCGAATCGCTGTACACAATTCTCTGACAGATAGCGCTCTGGACGCTGATGGTTTGTTTTGGGGCATTCCAACCATAATAAACATTGACTGGCGCTTTGCCGTGAGGCAGCCAACCGCTCGGAAATGTCGTTTCTTCATCACATCCATCCAATCTTATCTTGACGATTGGACGGGGGAATTATCCGGCCGTGATTTATCTGTATCATACCTCAAACGAGAGTGATGGATGGTGCTATTGCGACAAGCCTTGGAAAAAGTCCCCAAGGCATTGCAGGCAACAGAATAATCAACCTGAGGCTTGACCAGATTGAGCCCAGGCCACGAAGCCCCAAAGGCAGAGAGACGTAAGCTCTTGCTGTAGCTGCAGCTGCAGGTGAGGTCGACCATGATAGCTGGCAGCGTCTACCATAGCAAGAAGAGCAGTGTAGTAGAGAGATATGGGCTCTATCTAGCTCAAAAGGGCAGTAAAGCGTCGTCATCCTCAGTCCGCAGACCTCTCTGCTGGTTCGTTTCGCTTTCTGTCTTCCCTTCTGAGTAAGTCTCGTCTTTCGCACCCCTCGGATAGCGAAGCAGGGATAGGTTCATGGTGGGTACTCTGTACTGTTTCTGAGAGGCTCGGCCGTCAATGTCGGCCCTTGATTCGTTCCGTGTCGTACGGCGCTGCCTCAATGAGTTATCCACATCCTTGGCCCTTGGCTCCAACTCCTTGGCTTGCACCACCAAGAAAAGAGCTGACGCGTCCTCTCTCCTCACTAGTCGGCTCCTCGACCGCCGATCCTGGTAACAGGCGGCGTTACTTGACAGCCAGTCTCCGGGGCTCCAGACAGCCCCAATCCAACGACTCACAGCGCTCACCCAAGTTCTTCCAAGGGTGCTTGTCCTGGATTTAGGGGCTTGGAGTGTCTTTACAGTGGGCTCATAATGTGGGATACAGTGGCTTACAGCGGTCTCCATCGTCCCTGACATGTCGGGGATCTTGCTGTCAGACCCGGTTGACCCGGTACGTACCTTCCAGTGCAGGCCCAGCACCCACACCATTCATAGAACACGGTCCCCCCCAGTTCCCGGTTTTCTGCCTGGTTCCATCTTTCCCCTTCTCAACTTCCAAACATTCGTTTCTGTTACAGAACTTCCATCCAACACAACACAATCATCAACAATCTTCCTTCACCGACCATCTCTCTCGACTTGAACAGATACGTTTTATAATCGACAAACTTTGACATTGTAACGACTGGGTAATTAACCATCTTACTTTTCGACCACAAACTCAACTCGATTTGATTCTCTGGCATCGCCAATAACGATACCTCATACAAACACAATGTCGGCTCCCGGCCAGAATAACGTCGACTTCGACGCTCTCCTAGATCTCACCGAGTACGACGGATTCCAATCTCCTGCCTCTCTCTCACCAGCCGGCACATCAAAGGCTACCTTCACAAGCCCTGCCACTACTGCCGTTGCTGCTCCCATCACAACCGCCCAGAGCTTGAGCGGTCCCAGTCACAACTATGACATGTACCGACAACAGACAGGCTTCGTCCCTGGAGCTATCGCCAGCACCATGGCAGTAAACCAGACCAACAACACTGGTTACCAAGACTTCCGCAGTCTTGACTACTCAACATTCAGCCCTGAGGCCGATCTCTTCGACTTCAACACCTCTCCTTCTCAAGCCACCATGGGCGCATCAGAAATGGACATGGATTTCGAGTCCCATACCGAGACACAGCAGTTCTTCACCGTCGACCCTAGCAGTATCGAGCAGGAAATTGATGGCCTTCCTTCGCCGCCAGTCTTGCCTACCCAAACCAACAATGTCGGTCGACTCTGGCCCGGTGCCCACTCCCAGGCCGCCCTTGCCAAGGCTCAGGCTCAGCAGCGACAGCAGCAGCAGATCATTCAGCAGCAGCAACAGGCTCAACGTCAGGGATCTCAGCCCAAGTCTCGCGGCAAGGCTCCTCCTCCTTCCGACCCTCTTGTTGAGCAGAAGATCACCCAACTCTTGAACTCGATGCGAGCCAAGCCCTCAATGCCTGACAGCCAGGCCACAAGCCCCATGACCAATCTCCCCCGGTCCAAGAAGGACGAAGAGGAGATGGATGAGGATGAGCGATTACTCGCTAGCGAGGAGGGCAAGAAGCTCAGCAGCAAGGAGCGACGACAGCTGCGAAACAAGGTTTCTGCCCGTGCCTTCCGTTCGCGCAGAAAGGGTAAGCTTATTGCATTTCACCAATTGATTACGTACATTATGCTAACTCATAAACAGAATACATCACTCAACTCGAGACTGAGATCGCCAACAAGGTCAGCGAGAACGGTGATCTCCGAACTCAGAACCGAGCCCTTCTGGACGAGAACAAGCGTCTGACAGATCTTACCCGCATGCTTCTCTCCTCACCTTCATTCTCCAACTTCTTGGACAACCTTAGCAGCAACCCAGCCGCCGCTCAGCAGACTCCTCAGCTCAAGGTCGAGCCCCAGCCTGAACAGCGACAGGTTCCCAAGGACATCAACCCCTACAACGCCCAGCAATCCTCTCAACAGCAGATTGGTATGGCCATGATCCCTGAGCAGAACATGGACTTCTCCATGCTCACCCTCGATGGTTTCAACTTCCAGCCCCAGGTCTTCGTTGTCGACACACCCGAGGTTCCTGAGATTATCGACGCTGCTGTTCTCTCCGGCAAGTCATCAAACTTTGTCGAGCCCATCTTTGACTCTGAGGAGGAGAAGCTTGAGGTGCCCGCTATCGAGCGCCCTGTTGCTGCCCCTGAAGTTTCTGAATCTGTTAACGCTGCCCCTATCGATGCTGAGTTTGAGTCTGACCCTGAATTCGCCTTGTTCCACACTGAAGCCGCTACCACTGCCACCGAGTCACCTAAGGAGTTCGACTCTGAAGGTTTGTCGTCCGTTGACATCTTTGGCGGTGTTGAGTCCGAGAAGGTCCTTGCGCGCCTGGAACTCGTCGATGCTGGTGAACAAGAATGCACAGCCGCCCTTGCTATGGCTCGTGTGCAACGTCTCAGTGCCAGCTGTGACGCTGTGACATCAAGATTAGAGTTGCTTACCATGGACCTGTAAGGCTTGGCATAATGGTCTACCGGGGAGGGCAAAAGGGCATACACTAAGCGCTTTTTATTTCTTGTTTATTTCTCATTTGTGAATATTGGGAATCCTACAGCGGATTAGGATGGAACTCGGCGTTTGGGGCACATAGGAAGGATCACCCATGAGGTGCTGCTACTGCATAACATGCATGTTTTTCTTTGGTTTAGTTTCAGAACGAATGATGACACAGGAAACTTGTGTAGCTAGATAGAAAGGCTTGTCGCCGCTCGACACCACAATCCAATATTTGAAGGATACGCTATGATCTCCTCTTGACTAAGTGACTAGTGATTCAAATGAAGTTGATGCCAGCGTTTATTTACTTCCCAGCATGATGTTAGTGCTTACCTCGGGCTGACAGTTTACCGGCAAGGGTTACGATTCAATGTGACCCTCCATTTCTACTGAAGTGTATAACCTTCCATATCCATTCTACATCCACTATTATTCGATTCGATAGCTTGAAAGGCTTTACATATTTTTGGCCCTATGAAATGTAAAGGGAGCACTGCCTCGCATTGTAAATCTCAAAACCTTAACACGATATAATCATTCCCCGGCTTTAGTCGTCGGTTCACTAAAAGGGACTAAAACAATCGGGCCTTTGGATTATCGGTCTACGCAGCACATCTCATATCATTCGTATCCCACTCCCAGCCTTCAGAAGCGCCGGAAAGAAGGCTTTCGGCATTGTTCATCATTGGTATCCATGGCTAATGCCATTTCAAAAGACTTGTCAGCACCAGAGCGATACAAATACACGCCGTTTGAGGACTGCTACTCGGTTCGCATTTTAACATTGGAGCCTGGCGTTGGTGATGAGCCATTAGTCGGCCATCTGGGCTCCGAGGGCCTTGATCTGAATCCGCAGTATGAAGCCATCTCCTACTGCTGGGGTACAGGTGGTCGTTCATCAGAGATCATATGTGATGGAAAACCTCTCTCGCTGACAAAAAGCATTGAGGGGGCACTTCGTCGTGTGAGGCACGCTACCTCTCAGCGTCGTCTTTGGGCTGACCAAGTCTGTATTAACCAATATGACATTGCGGAGCGCAGCCAGCAAGTCGGTTTAATGAATGCTATATATAAGGGAGCAGAGCGTGTCTTGGTCTGGCTGGGTGAGGACACTGGGGGTGTCGCGCATGATGCTATGACTATGATACACTACCTCGACGGCGTATTTAATAATGAAGAGATGCATAACGAATTCAAGAGGGTTCACTCGGAGGAGCTTTTGTTTCAGGACAGAACACCTTGGGTGCCTTTTTCAAATCTGACGAGGTTACCGTGGGTGAGTCATTTCCCAAGAGACAGCAGCAACACTGGCAAGAAGTCCTTTGCTAATGTGAATAGTTCAGTCGAATGTGGATTGTTCAGGAGATTGGAACGGGTGCTCCGGCCACGCTTTACTGGGGAGACGCTGAGGTTGACTGGGAGGTTCTCTCGTCAGTTGCGGGTGTCTTGAATACAAATTACCACTACCTGCGCTCGCGGTTCTCAATATTTACTCCTAATATCAGATATCTATACCAGAGGTTTGTCGAGCCTGAGGAACAGTACGACTTCAACCATAACCGTGCAGCATTCATATATGAGCTGCACCGCGCACGGCACTTACTAGCAAAGGACCCTCGAGACCACGTATACGCCTTTCTGGGTCACTTCTCCCTCAACACGGGAAGTCAAAGCCTTACTGAGCTAGTAGCCGATTACAGCAGGTCTGTTGAAGATATCTTTTACGATGTAGCGGCTCGGGAACTCTCAGGCCGCGAATCCCTTCTCGTCTTGTCTGCCTGCCATGCAGTACCAGCAACGTATCGACGCAGAATCATGGAGAGGGGGAATATACCGACATGGGCTCCAGACTGGCGTGTTGTACCTCTTCACCTCATGGGAACACCTGGTTCTCCCCACCGAGCATCAGGGAACTATTCACAGCCTCAGCTTTACATCAATGATAAGAGACGAGCTCTACATATCCGCGGCGTTCGATTGGATCGCATAAATCGACCTTCGTGGATCTTCTGGCACAATGCTTTCCACTTCCGTCGCGGGGGGGCCAACAACCCGCGCCGTCTCCCTATCGAAGCTGTATGGCGCGACATATGTCGTAGCAATCAACCGTTCAGCCTGGATAAACGCTACCGCAATGGCGAATCTGCATTTTTCGCACTTGTGCAAAGTCTCACAAACGGCTGCATCGGAGTGGATCGCTCGCGACCATATGAAACCGTGCCGAAGGAAGAGTGGCTCGCCAACGGCGCGGCATATCTTGTCCGCGCTCTAGACAACAATGACGCAGTCAGCGAAGAAATTCAAGAGCTTGCGCAGACGGGCGATGGGTTCAAATGGAGCCACGAAGCGACGCTGATCACAAGGTATCGAGGCTTTGCGGTTACTTCCAGGGGATGGTTTGTAGTTGGTCCTGATGTTATGCAGGCAGGGGATGTGGTTGTTGTATTATATGGAGGCAAGTTGCCGTTTCTGATTAGGAGGAAAGGGCCAGGTACTTGGATACTTATTGGAGAGTGTTATGTTCATGGGATGATGAACGGGGAGGTGTTTGAGCTTGAGGGGGTGCAAGATGAGGAGTTTATCATTCTGTAGATCGAGACACCCCGTTAAATAGTTATAAATAGGACAATAGTCAATGACTGAAAGGTCATGTTTATATGTTCACCTTATCCCTTGTATATACTATACTATATCAAATTATGTTCATATGACAGTCTCATTTATCAAGTTGAACTACTATGCTATATAATTACAGGCATTTCATATATGCCTTGAGAATATCCTGGGTATTTCCTAAAGAGTGTGTAAATATTCCAATTCGCCAATCAAAACGCCTATTCAAAACACCCCCCAATATGTATCAAAGGCTCAGAACGAACGTGAGAAATCAAGGGTATAGCCCACTTATACAAACATCATCTTGGATCATTCTCGATTCCACACCGTATGCATCCCTTCATGAAACTACTCAAATACTCTCCCGCGCCTTGACCGGTGCTGCCCCGATGACACTGATGTCATCGTCACTGTCTTCCATCGTTCGATGTCGAGGTGCGTCGAAATCTTTGGTTATAACACCAGACATTTGCGGCTGAGGCGGTAGCTCGTTCGGACTTCGAAGTTCCCAGCTGCCAACACGCTCATGGTGAACTCCCTGCTTCGTCACGACCACGTCCGCATCACCGTCTTTCTTTTCTGGTCCTTTGAAGCCTCCCACGGCACCTCCCACAGCAGCCGCCGTGCTGGGTGGTGTGTCTGGAGTCTGCTTGCGTTGAATTCGGAAGCCTGCGCAGACGAACAAGCACGCTACCAGAACAGCCATGACAGTTAATGCGATAACTGCACCAATAATACCTGCTATGACCGGGCCCAAAGAAGAAGAAGAAGCACCATCCCAGATGTCGTCGTCTGAACGAGAAATTATGCACCAGGGAGCGTACGGTGCGCCGCAGATATTGCACCACTCGCTTGGTGACGTTCCAAGCTGACCCATAACCTGTACGAAGCGGGTGTATGCGATACCATCGGGACCAGACTTGAAAATGGGCTGATTGCGGAAAGGCTCGTCAGCATCTGCAGAAGCACGATAAGACATCCTGACTCTCAGGCTGTCCATGGAAGGCATGCGGCCAGGGGAGTCTAGATCCTCGCCGAAGAGCTCAAAGACGAGTGCTGCACCGGGCTCAGGGAGTGAAGACCAGGGTTGCTCTTCCTCATTGTCTTGTGTGAGGAGACCCGAGAGAGAAATGAAGCTGACGATGGGCTCAATAGAACCGAACATGAAGGTGAGTTTGTTGTAGCTACTTCCCCAGCGGATGTTGTTCTTGAACTGCGACGCTATTTTGTACGCCAACGTGCGTCCTGCGATGGAGTAGAGGACACCAAGACGGCTGTTATCGTCAGAAGGGCTGTTATCTTTCGAGCCGTCAGTGTAGCTATTCGCTGCGCGTTCCCTTTTAATAGCGTAATAGTTCAAAAGAGTGAGAGTCCCGTTTGCGTTGCCTAGCTCCTCGTGGACAGTTTCATTGTGACGATATTGATAATCGACAAATTGCCAGAGCTCATAGGCGTTCTTAAGGTTGGCTGACTGTATGTCAATTGTCCCCTTGAGTGGCGGAGTAGAGAATAGGTCTTGGTAGAATGCCAGGCTTGATTGGTAGATGTTGTTGAGGGAATCATGATCTGTCAGGTTTTCTCTTATTTCCGTGTACCAGGCTGGACATCTGGAGGAACCTAGCAAGCTGGGCGGTGTTAGTTAAAGTTGCAGTGTTTTACAAGTGAGTCTGGTGGCATACGATGCATATTCTGGATCAGATATGCCTGGGACTTGAATCTTGGGATACTGGTATCCGTCCAGAGGATATTCTGTCTTGTTATCACTCGATGCCAAGTTCACGGCTATCTCTTTGCCTCCAGTGCTGTTGTCAAAGGCGTTGGGCGCTGGCGGATAAAAACCTTGCATGAAAGCCAAAGCACTTCCAGATACCCATTCGTCTGGTTGGGACATGATTTCAAGATCGTCATTATCGATCACGTCGGGTTTGAGGTCCTGGAAATATGCTGTCTGGATGTTCTCATAGTCTGAATTATTCACGCCATCTGGGATATAGCGAGCACGGAACGCAGTCCCCTGTCGCCATAATTGTTGTGCGCCCTCGGGAGTGAGGACAGTACGTAGGGTTGCTGGAGTGGTTTCGCCGTGGTTAATGAATGCGACGGCAGCCCAGACCTTGTTTGACTGCGCAGCGACAGCGTGTGTCAAAGACAAGGCTGTGATGAGCTTCTTGAAGAGAACCATGTTGAAAGGCAATGCGCAATACAGCAGCAAGAAATTGACTTGGAACACTGGCGTAGAACCCTCTTCCGACACCGTCGAGCTGGTGAGATGAGAGAAAGGGAAGAAGAGATAAGAGAAAGAAAGGCTCAGCTGAAAGAGGTGAGGGCCATAGATAGCTTATTGAATGAACAAGCTGCAAGCTGCAGCTGCAATAGATCGTCATGTACCAAGGCCTGATTGAGTTACAGCATAAGCCGAGCAAGTACCATATACATGCTTCCACCGCGCAGCTACTGCGGCATGCGAACTCCCTCGCAACATGGTAATGGCGTTGGCTTCAACAAGGCTACGAATGATGTGCTCATGCTCGAAGCGGGGAGACCAAAACCAAGAGTATGGAGGGCCGGAAAGCCACCAGATAGGTCGACACTTGGCGATGCTGTCCAATAGGCTCGGTTGGGAGTGGTCGAGATGGCTGCAGTCCAACTTGTTTAAGAAGAGTTTAAGTTGGAGGGATGTTACAGCATTGGTGCGGGGTGAGAGAGGAAGAAGAATAAGCAGTAAAGCTACTAGTCTAGAGCAAGGGTGGCTGGGACAGAACGATAAGCCCGGCTTTGGTATGTTGTTGGTTGAATTTGAGTTGGACTTCTGTAAATGGACAGGATCTCGATACTCGACCTTATAATTCGATTGATTAGGTCTGGCTTTATAGAGACCGAGGATTATATGAGAGGTTGCTTATGGTGGAGTTTCTTTGTTTGCTTGCGGCTCTGGTAAATCGATTGACAAATTAGCCTTTTAGATACGAACAAAAAAGCTTTGATCTAAAGATGTTGACGTCAGTTGTTTCTGGTCTAAGTAAATAGTAGGACCAACCATCGCTAGAGTTGACCGCTTCAGCAGATGAACTACCGATAGTAACAAAAGCTCAACATCAGACATCCTTGAAATTGGGCCAAAATTACTTGCCAATTTTCTTTGATAGTGATTCATCAGTTTGATATTTAATGCAACTTTGCAGTGAATAATTGTTTCTGCCAGCAATCGTGAGACATGTATTCTGATGGATGAGAGCTCCTCCATCTGTAGTGCACACAGTAGTAGGTACTTCATCTTGATATTACGAAACTGAAGACAACCACAATTCTACTGCTTAGGACTTGATGTAGTGATGGATAATATTCCTCTTCTCACAAAAACTTATCCCAAAGCTCGACTATTATTTATTTCTTTGTCAAATCTTGAACTGTATCTAACTTGCTAACCCTATACCTGTCATTGTTGCACCAGTCCTCCAGAGGTAAAGCGATTACCAAGGCAATAATAAGAACAACAGAGACACAAAAGGAAGTTTATTTCTTTTTGAGCCGCGTAAGATTGAGGGCTTACCTGTTGATATGATATTTTGAAAACCTTCCATCATTCATAACAACGTTGTGGTTTTGTGCCGAGACAAATGTTAGTGCGATTACATCCAACAGTCGACGTCAGGTCTGTCACTGAGCAATAAAACACAAGACCACGGGGCTACCACTTCAAAAAATATATCATGAAGCTAGATAGTATCATGGCTAGCTATCCTTGATAAAAAATTCATGCAACGGGACATGTTGGAGAAAAACGTGACAACCCCTGTTGTCGACGGAGAGTCTACTTTGTTCAACGTGGGTTGTAACCTGTATGTATCGCTCACCTCCTAACTGTAGAATTTCTTTGTGATATATAGAGACATCTTATCTATGGTCCTTAGTATGTATCTCTATGATGGTTGTCGATAGAGGGATGTTTATAGAACATGTCGAGGCTTGTCATATGCACTTACATGCTGTCACCCGTTTGAGATCCACTAGAATTCTGCCATTGCCGACTTGAACGAGTCACTGCTCGACAAACAACCTATTTGATGGCGTTTGAAGCAACTCTAGTTCAAACAAGAGTCCTGCCACCGAAATGCTCTTGTGCGTTGTCATGTCGGCAAGAGGGAGATTCGACTGACTACTGACTGCTGGCAGTACAAGACACTTGTGCAGCTGTGCTAGTAACCGGTCGCCCTACTGCCCCGCCTGGTGAACAGGGACTGGGTATCTGTAGTAGTCCACAGATAGGGCACCGGAATCATTGAGATCCATGGAATACGTACTCTGGTTATTCAAGGTGGGATAGACAACGACGAGAATAACCAGTCTGTCAAGTCGTAGATAGTTACTACCTAACATTAACATGAGACGTTGATTTGGGCCTCCAAGATAAAGAAACAAACAAAGGCTGGCCGCAGAACAGGGTCTAATTGAGTCGATGAACCTTTATCATCCGGTACCTAGTAGGTTTGCGTCGCCTCCATCGGAAGGACAAGACACTGCCCCTAGCTTTCGGCCCAAGGTTCCAGAAGACAAGCATTCTTATCAATCTAATCAAGCTGCATCAGATTAACATCTTTAAATTCCGCCAACAGCCACTCGCATGTTGTATTTTTATTTGAAGCTTTGCATCCATACACTCTACATCAAACATTCCATGACGCTGCTAGTCACCGAAACATCTGCAAAGATACATTAAAGAGGGCATTGGTATAAATAATTGAATATGTCGCCCTGCTTACGCCTATTCCCAAAGTAACTGATTTCTTTATCAAAAGGGGGCCATTTTTGCCATGATGATGGAAACCTCCGAAATCGAATCATGTTTTTTTAGTGACCCTTTTTTGGGTACCTCCCTGTCCTGTTTCTTCCGCCTGCATTTTACAGGGGAACACAGGTTGCAGCCTTAGCACGCTACCTCCCTTACAGGTACCTCCCGCTAGGCTCAAGGTGGCAGTATACCTTTAAGCGAGCGAGTCTATTCGCCTGTTAACAATTTCTCCACATCACCTGCCCTTCTGACCACCAACTTTGATACTGCGCTGTACCTCCCGTCTCCAGTTTCAGGTTCTCACCCACTATACCACCTTCCCAAGCCTGAGCCTGAGCCTGCCTCTGCCTGTCTGCACTCTTTTTCGATCGTTTACTCTCAGCGCAAACTCGGCCGCACAACAAATCATACTATAATCATCCCATCGATATCTTCAATCGCACGCCGTAGGCCGTAGCGATAAGCGACACAAAATTCGGATTTATTCCTTCAATGGCACCGTCGCCGATTGCGACGTGATCGCCCACCATGTCGGAGTCGACGTCAAAGTCGATCGACGCTGGCGCTGTCGCCGTCAATGCTAATGTCAGTGCCCCGGATTCTCGCGATCCTGTTGTCGCAACTGCGCCAGCCGATAGCAATCCCAATAATACTGCGACCGCCAAAACCGACCCGGCATTCTTGCATTCGCCTCCCGACAGTAACAACACGGCCAAGTCAGATGGCTCGGATTCTGAATTAAGCGACCTCGAGGACGAGCCTATTCTCAGCGACCCTCTGCAGCCGACGGACCCTGGCGATAAAACCACCAGTGATGAAGACAAGAGCAAGCCCAGTGATGATGACATTGGAGAGGTGCTGCCAGACCACTGGTCTGGCGCTGTTCCCATCTTTAAGCCAACCATGCACCAGTTCAGAGACTTTAAACGTTTCGTATGTCACTTGCACGTCCTTTACTCTCCTCTGCTAACGCCCATTACAGATGGAAGCCGTCGACAGCTATGGTATGAAGTCTGGTATCATCAAGATTATCCCGCCGCAAGAATGGAAAGACGATCTCCCCAAACTTGACGACCTCGTCAAACAGGTTAGAGTTCGAGAACCGATCAAGCAAGAGATCATGGGCTCCAACGGCACTTACCGCCAAGTCAACATTCTACACGGTCGATCTTACAACCTTCCACAGTGGCGTCAACTCTGTGATCAGAGCGAACACCAACCCCCGGCCAGACGTGGCGAGCGACGCGCCAATGCCGAAAAGCCAAAGCCACGAACACGGGCGGCAGCACCTGCACCCAAACCCGTCGATCCTTCAGTTCCAAAGAAGAGAGGCAGAGGACGACCAGCCAAGAGAGGCGGCAGAGGAAGGCGAGCCAACCCAGAGCCAGTAGAAGACGCAGAGGACCGACCCATGACCCCGGTCTCTCCCAAGCCTGATACAGCTGAGGTAGAGGATAAACCCGTCGAGTCTGTCGAGCAAGATCCAGGCGAGGAGGTTGAGGATGACTATGAGCCCAGGGTTGGCCGTATGGGCATCTCTCGACCAGCCAAGACCAAAACCCAGACGGTCTCGGCTCGTCGTAAGTACAGTCGCCGAGAGGGATCTGCTATGATCGACGAAGCTGCATTTAAGGACTGGGATTACAAGATGGACACGTCCGAATACACACCTGAACGATGTGAGGAGCTTGAGAGGGCATACTGGAAAACCCTCACGTATGCACCCCCTCTTTACGGCGCGGATCTGATGGGCACGCTCTTCGACGAGACGACCGAGGAGTGGAACCTGAATAAGCTTCCCAACCTTTTGGACGTTCTGGGCACCAAGGTCCCAGGAGTCAATACGGCCTATCTATACTTGGGCATGTGGAAAGCAACGTTCGCATGGCATCTCGAAGATGTCGATCTCTACAGTATCAACTTTCTTCACTTCGGCGCACCAAAGCAGTGGTACAGCATCTCCCAAGCTGATGCTCGTCGTTTCGAGGCTGCGATGAAGAACATTTGGCCCACGGAAGCAAAATCCTGTGATCAGTTCCTCCGACACAAGGGATTCCTCATTTCCCCACAGCACTTGAAATCACACTACAATATCACCGTCAACAAAGTCGTGTCCTATCCTGGAGAGTTTGTCGTCACATACCCATACGGATACCATTCAGGCTATAACCTTGGCTACAACTGTGCCGAGGCTGTCAATTTTGCGTTGGACTCCTGGCTCGAAATTGGTAAGATTGCTAAAAAGTGTGAATGCGCTCAAGCTCAGGACAGCGTCTGGGTGAATGTGTACGAGATCGAACGCAAGCTGCGCGGTGAGGAAACCGAATATGAAGAAACCGAAGAGGAGGAGGAGGATGAGGAAGATGACGACGACGAGCAGTCTGGAATGCCGACACCACCGTCTGCCTCAGGCGTCAAGTTTAAGGAATCTCGTCGCAAACGAAAGCGCGGACCCGGCGACAAGAGCGGCAAGGTCAAGGTCAAGAAGATCAGGCTTCACCTCAGGGCCAAGGCTGAGCCCCCTTGCTGTCTCTGCCCCAACGATACACCGTCAGCAGAGCTGTTGCCCACAGATGATGGTAGGAAGGCGCATCGTCTTTGTGCGCACTACCTGCCAGAGACATATATCGAAACTATTGATAATCAGGAAACTGTTGTCAATGTGTCGGAGATCCACAGAGACCGACTGGACCTTAAGTGCCTCTACTGCCGTTCAAAACGGGGCGCATGCTTCCAGTGCTCCCAGAAGAAGTGTGCCCGAGCGTACCATGCAACATGTGCGGCGGCGGCTGGCGTTTTTGTCGAGGAAGAAGAAGTGCCCGTTTTTGGCGAAGACGGTACTGAGTACAAGGAGCAAGCTTTCGAGTTTAGTTGTCGATTCCATCGAACTAAACGTGATAAGAAACTCGACGGGGAACTGTTGGAGACGGATGCGCGCATCCAAACAGCAGCTTCAAAGGTCCGGTCAGGCGAGACCTGCCAGTTCCAATACCACAAGGGTGATATTTTTGCTGGTGTTGTGATTGAAAACAGGGCTGACGAGCAAATACTCCTCGTTGACATTTTGCCCAACGGGTATGGGCGACTTTTGTATCAAGAAGAATTATCAGAGACCAAGCTAACTGTTTTTTATAGTGATCGCCTCGAGGTTCAATGGAAATGGTTGCTGGTACCTGATGCAGCTGATTACCGACTTCCAAAGGCATCAGCAAATGCTATTCCCATGCCCGCGTCACAAAAGGCCAAGGAGAAGCTGAAGACCAAACGACTTCACGACGGAAAGCCTCAGAAAGACGATCCGTTTGTTGAAGGCTACACATGGGCCGAGTTCCAGCTCCATTCCGCTTCAAATAAGGAACAGGTCAACATTGACTTTTCCAAGCCTAACCAAGTTTGGTATTACTTGCCCAAGACATCAACCGATGCTCGCGCACAATTCACCGAAGATCCTGCCAAGCAGCGTCACAACCCTCAAGGCAATTTCCTCTCTACGGTTCCTAAGCCAGTCAAGCCAGTAAGACCGCCAAGGCAAGTGCCGGCCTACGCTCAGCAACAGCCCTACCAGCATGCGACTCCTTATAATGCTGGGCGAATGGAGAGACCGTATGTGTATAAACCACGAATCCCTGCCGACAGCAATATGCCTGCCATGGGCAGCTTCACCACGCAGAGGTTTGTACCGGCCGCTTCTTTACCTGCTCCACATCAACATCATCCCGCGCAGTACCCATCATATGCGCAGCCAGCACCTCCAGGACATCAGCCCCCTCATCCCCCATATTCTGCTCAGAGGTTCGAGGTCAGGTCGTCTCCAGCTTACACGCCGCCTGGAAGCACTCCCAGAATGCACAGTCCTATGAATGCACCTGCACACCCTCAGCACACTCAATGGCCGGGGGTGGCTAGCGTTTCCCACCCTCCCCCTGTGCTTGCACCTGCTGCTGGCGCAATCCATCCTTATCACGGTGCCCATCAAGCTCCATACCAAGCACCGGCACCCTACCAGCAGGCTCATCCTGCTCAGCAGCAGAATCATCAAATGAAAGCATCTTGGCAGGTACATCAGTCAATTTACCAGAAGTATCCCTTCTTCCAGGTCAACTACAATAGGTTTGTGTGGTAGATCCCCGTGTAACGGGGGCCCTGTTAATTCTTTCCTAGGGACTCAAGCAAATACCGAACACCATATGCTACTTGGAGAGGCTTCACCAATGGATATGAAGGTAACATGAGGGCGCACATTATGGCCAACCAGGACGCCTTCCTGAGAGGTCAACCAAACAGTTTTAACTACAGCACCCACGGCTCTCCGTCTCAACAGCCTTCTGCAGTTCCACCGCAAGCACCGTCTTCTTCGCAGATGCCTCCCAGCGGGCATGAATTCAGACAACAGACATTCGTGAAGGGAGTGCCGGCGCCATCACCAATGCTGACCCATCAGACCTCTGGTCAATTTTCTCGCCCAGCTCTCAAACCGCAGTATATGCCCCCGATACAGGCACAAGCGCAGGAGCATCCGCAACAACGTCAGCAACCTCAGCCGAACGCTCAACAAGGGCAGAAGCCTCAGGAGGCTACCCAAACCCCTAACCAAAACAGCAAAGTCAAGACTGCGACAGTCTTCAAGCCGTATAAGGTAAGTACCTGGAATTCTCGATAGGAAGGATGGGCCGGCTGAACAGCCAATCCAGATACCGCCCAAACAGTCGCCAGTGCCATTGCCGGCGAACTATTTGGCGGCGATGACACCGACATCGACATCGAATACTGCAGCCGCAACTGCCGGTCAATCGGCGCGAAAAGTGCAAGGCACACAACAGTCGCCATCGGTGACGCATAATCCAGGCCGACAGCCACTTGGCGCTAAGATCTCCAAGACGCCCATACCGGTTCCACGACTGCCGGGTTTCATGCCTGCCTCGACATCTAGAGAACAAGCTGCTTCACTACAAAAGCACGTGCCGGATCAGAATCAGTCAAGCCAGCGTTTACCTGTGCATCAGGGCGGTCCAGTGACGCCTGTAGCTACACAAGAGCAGATGGCATCGTCTGTTCGGGATGGCAAGCTTGCACTTACCAGCACGAACCCGGGGAATATGCCCCAGACACTATCAGAGGAGCAAGCCATTCCCATTCAACCACACGATTTCCCCGACGTTCCTGGAAGCGAATCCATGAAATTCCTGGATAATATCTTGAAGAACGTCCGTATCCTCGCACGTCATGACGAGTAGTCCCGGGTTGTTGCCAAACGACACACCCCTGGACTTAATACATAGATACCCTTATATGGCGGCAATTGTTTTTATTGGGCTCATTGGACGGCGTTTATGGGACAGGTGCAGTTTGTATTATGCAATGCTACTCGGATGTGGTTTAAGGCACATGGAGCGAAATGGATGGAATGAATAGGCCTCATGAGGAACGAAAATGGCCTTATGTAGTATTAAATTCAAGGTAGAACTATCCCAGCGCTACCTGAGTATAAAAAATTACAGTATTATGAAAACAAACGGTGCGAAGCCCTTCACTATTTGAAGATAAACACCCTTGCGGAGATCCCGGGGGTGAGCGAAGATGGAACAAGATAACCTCAACTTCGGCTCGTGGATAGGTACCTACTTGCTTGTGTACTATACTACGCGAATCAAAGCACTCGGACATTTGCTGATTGACGCGGTGAGGAGTTATACCAAAGTGCTAACGTATGTACTGTGTAAGTTGGTTGAGTATGCTTAATGGCATGCGACTTCCTTTAGATGAACAGAGGTCCGTCTCACCTAAGATCCGTCCCTAGAAGTAGGGGGTAATAGAAAGATTGACTGCTGAGATTTCAGGTTTCATAATAATTGGCCAAGTATTCTAATCCAAAACGACATAATTACTGCATGATTTCGTCTATTAGGTGCTTTCGGCGGCTATTTTCTGATGCACCTAGGCTTCCCACCCTTTCCTTCCTTCCCACAATTGGTATTTTGGGATACGACGACCACGAGGTATTGCTTGGCCTGGGCAACAAAGTTGAAACTGATACTGACTGACACTGACAGTCTAAACAGGGCGTGGACTTTGTGTCACAAACTGCCAACAGGCAGCAAATAACAACTTCAAACATATTCGTCAGTGCCACTGCGCAACACTGTCGGGCACTTGGTGTCACTGCATTACCTTGCCGGGCTTGGGCATAAGTGTAAATTACTATTTTCTTCAGCTAACCAGTCGTTCGTTTTCTTTTCTCTCTCATCCTTTTCCCCCTTCACTTCAACGGCCTGTCAACATGGCGAACTCACCAGCCTGGACAGACGAGGACAAGCGGCTTTCAGCGGTCCGAGACCCTGAATTCCCTGATTGTCATTACACCCGTGGATGTTACCTGGGCCAAGGAGGCTACGCGCGCGTTTACAAAGTTCTTGATCGCCAAACTGGAAATGTCCATGCTGGCAAAACCTCCCCCGGTGCAGTTAAGCACTTGCGCAAGGAGGCCAGAATCCTGAGAAGCCTCAATCATGTGAGCTTTTTGCTACTTTCTCACCTACTCCTCTGCACCTGGCGACTGACCATACAACAGCCCAACATTGTCAAGTATATCGAATACTTTGAAGAGGAAGATAATCCTTCTGCCAACATTCTTGTTATCGAGCTCTGTTCCGGTGGAAGCTTGCAGGACATAAATAACAACCATTCCGACGGCTTAACAAGAAAGCACGCTCTGCAGGTCATGCTTCAAGTTTCGCAGGCCGTTGAATACCTCCACGGACTGAACCGCTTCCACGGAGACCTCAAACCGCGAAACATCCTCATCCGTACATGGGATCCTGTGCAAGTCGTTGTCGCCGATTGTGCAGAGATCATGTCGATCAACCACATGCACCACCATAAGAGACCTCACGGAACGCACTCGTACTGGTCACCCTACATCTAGAGGCATCATGGGCACGCCGGAAAGAGCGACGACATCTGGGCTCTTGGCATTTCGTTGCTGGGCATGATGAGCCAGTCTCCCCATTTCTACAAAAAGGAGGAGCGGATGTATCCACGGATATGCGCCACCCACGCTCGCAACTTGGACAGGTTGAATCCCGGCCATGAAATTGTCCGAATTCTGTTGCGCCTTCTTGAGTGGGATCACAAGAACAGAATCACTGCGCCGGAGCTTGTGAAGTTGACGGCCGAGATAATGGAAGCGCGAAGCACTCAGGATGCCCCCAAGGAACAGATGGACTTGGAGGTGCCCGAGGGAACTCGTACTGTTGAGTTCTGGTAGAGTCGGACAGGTAGATCGATGAGGATATGGGCCAGCTTGTTGTGTCCAGCGAAATGAATGGGTTAGTAGTCATAGGTTAAGCGATTAGATAATGTGCTAGGCTTTGAACTCTAGGCTACGAAAAAACAATGACCCAAGGATTTAGGCCAAGACTTATGAATGTTTCGTCTCATGCTCTCACCAGTAATCTAATATAGGTAGTGCGTATGTTTTAGTTTTCGAATCTCTCTCTGGTCTGGCTAGGTAATGAAATACTGACCATGGGATGGTTGAAATAGGTCATTATCGGGAAGAAACCCGACATGTATCCTGTTAACTGCCAGGAGCCAAGCTACCAAGCCTTGACTGATACTGTTTCAAGGCATGTAAGTTGTCGAACCAATCCCGACAGAACAACCCCAACTTCAATGCTCGTGATTGGAGCTAGACAATGACGCGATCAATAGCACGACACTTTTGTAAGATTAGTCATCACAATATTCTCTCCGGTCACGGCCATGTCGCAACCTCTACGACCTGTCAAAAGAAATAACTAAACCAAGCGAGAAGAAGAAGATCTGGTTCGCCTTTGCTGAGAGTTTCAAGCGTGAGCAACCTCCGAGGGTCTTCCTACGAATATCCCGATTGGACTAACACGGAAAAGGGCCTCCGTTAATGTTGATGTTGCGCTCCATATTAACCCCGAGCCGCCCCTCCTCCCAGCTAATGCTCCGTACCACGCTCCGAAGAACTATTATCCCTCTTCACTCCTCAAGACAATTCTCGAGCAGTGTCAGAATCATGAGCAATCAGACTCAAAAACTGCAGCCCGCAGCTCGAGTTCAGGGCCAAAAGAAAGATGTTTGGTAAGGTCCTTCCAAACTATCGTGTCAAAATTGTGGCTCCTAACTCGGCCGAACAGGTCCATGATCAATGAGGCCGCTGCATCTTCACCAATCCAGCCCATTGTGAACTTGGGTCAGGGTTTCTTTGGATATAACCCCCCCGACTTTATTCTAAACGCTGCCAAGGAGGCCTTGGACCGTGTTGAGTGCAATCAGTATGCTCCTGCCAAGGGACGACCGCGGTTAAGGCAGGCTTTGGCGGATGCGTACTCTCCATCTTGGGGACGCCAGTTGGACCCTGAGACTGAGATTATCATTACTACGGGTGCTAATGAGGGCATGCTGAGTGCTTTCATGGGTTTTATTGAAGCCGGTGATGAGGTTATCGTCTTTGAGCCGTTCTTTGACCAGTGAGTTCTTTCAACCCCGTATCAAAACATTCTCTAATTTCAGTTTAGGTACATCAGCAACATTCAAATGCCCGGCGGTAAGGTCGTCTATGTACCTTTACATCCTCCCAAGACCGGCGCCACCAAGAATTCCTCTGCTGCAGACTGGACAATCGACTTTGAGGAGCTTGAGAAAGCCTTCACACCCCGCACCAAGATGATTGTTATCAACACTCCCCGTGAGTAGCACCAATGATTCATGCTCACCTCAGCGCTGACACTCGGCAGACAACCCCGTCGGCAAGGTCTTTTCCAAAGAGGAGCTCCAAGGTATTGCAGACCTTGCTGTCAAGCACCAGGTCATTATTCTCTCCGATGAAGTTTACGACAAGCTCTACTATGTCCCATTTACTCGCATCGCCAACCTTTCTCCTGAAGTGGAAAAGTTGACGCTTACTGTTGGATCTGCCGGAAAGAACTTTTATGCCACAGGTTGGCGTGTCGGTGCGTTAATTCGTCCCTCACTAGAGAAAACAATTCGTGCTTACACATCACAGGCTGGTTGATTGGACCTCAAGAACTCATCCAGTACGTGACTGCTGCCCACACTCGAATCTGTTTCTCCACGCCCGCCCCTTTCCAAGAAGCCTCCGCCATCGGTTTCGAGCAAGCTGGCAAGAATGGCTTCTGGGATGAGACAATCAAGGAGATGAAGGGTAAAATAGACCGCCTCAAGGAGGTATTTGAGGAACTGGAATTGCCCGTGACATACCCCGAGGGCGGTTACTTTCTACTCGTCAACATGGCCAAGGTCAAGCTGCCAGAAGACTACCCCTTTCCTCCTCACGTAGCCAGCCGCCCACGGGACTTTAAGCTAGCGTGGTTCTTGATCCAGGAGATTGGTGTTGCGGCCATTCCACCGACAGAGTTCTATACCCCGGTTAATGCGCACTTGGCGGAGGATTATATCCGATTTGCTGTGTGTAAGAATGATGATGTTTTGGAGCAGGCCAAGGAGCGACTAAGGGGGCTGAAGAAGTACATCCCAAAATAGATATAGAGGCAAATGAAGAAGGAGACATGGGTAAAAGAACAGAAGAGAGTGGGTTAAATCTTAGATGATTATATGATATGATGTTATGTGTGCCTTGGACTTGCATTCGAGATAAACAGGACAACCCACTTCCTCTCCTCTTCTGAGGGCAGTCTAAAGCAGTGTGTGTAGCAACTCTTATGTTAGGCAGTCAGATACTTGGCCATCTATGACTAAAGTCATGTGGACTCAAACATCTCTTTCTCTGTTTACACACATTCACCGCCAAATATTTATCTATTATTCATTTATTATTTGCATCTCTCAACTCCGATATCAAAAGTGGAGGATCCCGATCGTGGAAATGGCCTATCGTAGGCGCGGAGCCGGCCGTTAGCGAGGTGCATCGTGGGGAAGAAAGAGGCTCCTTGCTTGGGTCTTTTCTTCCCCGCACGAGCATTGAGTGGTCGTTGGTTGCGGGAGCTCGGGTGTGAATCTGTATTAGGCTTATCAGTGGCAATTAGCTAAGTTTACACGTCCTAGACAAGCACAATTCGTGGTCCCCCATTCGCTCAATGTTTGTTGCAAAAAAGCATCTTGTTGAGGAAAGGGAAGGTGCCGATGCACAAGGACCGACTGCTCCTGCCAGATATCACGCAGAAGCGGATGCTATCTTGCACCCGCTGGCTAACCTGTGACGGCCACGTCTCGTGGACTTTCCCCCTCTCACAGTACAACCTGAGGTGCTACTGTACAACGCCCCGGTTCGTCTATTGATAATAGTCCTTTAAAAGGGTTCTTGCCTCTTAGTTTGACCATTTTCTATCCTTTCCCATTCTGACTTTTGGTCTTTACAGTCTAAATACCTGGAGGTTAATTCACACTGATTCCGTAATACCTCCACAAAAGAAGCCATGGCGCCTAGCGCTGTATCACCTACGAGGGAGTCCAACCCCGAACCTCTGGCAACCCTAACTTCCAAATTCGACGATACTTTACGATTTTACCTTAATGGAACCAAAGTCGTCCTGGACGAGATAGACCCAGAAGTTACAGTCTTGGAATATCTAAGAGGAATCGGCCTCACAGGAACAAAACTGTAAGTGTTCGCCCCATGGTCACCGAAAGCCTCCCCGATGATGCTAACAACTCAGTGGCTGTGGCGAGGGTGGTTGCGGAGCTTGCACAATCGTGGTCAGCCAGTATAACCCTACTACCAAGCAAATTTACCATGCCAGTGTAAATGCCTGCTTGGCTCCCCTGGTCAGTTTGGACGGTAAACATGTCGTTACCGTTGAAGGCATCGGCAGTTCCCAAAAACCCCACCCTACTCAGGAGCGTATTGCCAAGTCCAATGGCAGCCAATGTGGCTTTTGTACTCCCGGTATTGTGATGAGCTTGTATGCTTTACTACGTAACAACGACTCTCCTTCCAAAGATGACATTGAAGAGGCGTTCGACGGCAACTTGTGTCGATGTACCGGCTATAGGTCCATCCTAGATGCGGCTCAAACCTTCAGTGTTGATAGGCCCGGTAGCAAGTTCAAGAAAGCAGGTGGCAGTGGATGTTGCATGGAAAACGGTAACGGGCCACCTAGTGGAGGCTGCTGTATGGACAAGGCAAACCTGGAAGACGCACCTATCAAACGATTCACACCCCCGGGCTTTATTGAGTATCAACCCGACACGGAGCTCATCTTCCCACCTGCTTTGAAGAGACATGAACTGCGGCCTCTTGCCTTCGGTAACAAGAGGCGTAGATGGTATCGACCTGTCACTACCGAACAACTCTTGCAGATAAAGAGTGCTCATCCCCAGGCCAAAATCATTGGTGGAAGTACGGAAACTCAAATCGAAACCAAGTTCAAGGCGCTGGAGTATCCTGTTTCCGTCTACGTCGGTGATATCGCCGAGTTGCGACAGTACAGTTTCAAGGATGACCACCTTGAGGTTGGCGGTAATGTTGTCCTGACTGATCTGGAAAGCATCTGTGAACATGCCATTCCGCATTACGGACGAGAACGCGCCCAGGTCTTCGAGGCTATGCTCAAGCAGCTCAAGTTCTTTGCTGGTCGACAAATCCGAAATGTTGGTACTCCAGCAGGAAACCTTGTTACAGCTTCACCAATCTCGGATCTCAACCCTGTTTTATGGGCGGCGAACGCTGTATTGGTGGCAAAGTCATCGACTAAAGAAATAGAGATCCCAGTCTCCCAATTCTTTACCGGCTACCGAAAGACAGCACTTGCCCAGGATGCGATTATTGCTTCAATACGCATTCCCGTCACCCAAGGCAAAGGTGAATTCTTTAGGGCATACAAACAGGCCAAGCGAAAAGACGACGACATTGCCATTGTCACTGGTGCACTGAGAGTTCGTCTGGATGATGACGGTATTGTCCAAGAAGCAAACCTCATCTACGGCGGTATGGCTGCCATGACAGTAGCCGCCAAAACGGCTGGAGAATACTTGGTCGGACGACGTTTCGCCGACTTGGAAACGTTGGAGGGAACAATGAGTGCACTCGGTCGAGACTTTGACCTGCAATTCAGTGTTCCAGGTGGCATGGCGTCTTATCGAAAGTCTTTGGCCTTCGGATTCTTTTACCGATTCTATCATGACGTTCTGACGATAACCGATGGAAGTTCTGAGCAGGTTGACAAGGAAGCTATCGACGAAATCGAGCGAGATATTTCGAATGGCGAGGTAGACCATCATGCTGCGGCAGCTTACGAAAAGGAAGTAACTGGAAAGTCCAACCCTCATCTGGCAGCTCTCAAACAGACGACTGGCGAAGCGCAATACACCGACGATATGCCCGCGTTGAAGAACGAGCTTCATGCCTGCTATGTTCTTTCGAAACGAGCACATGCCAAGCTTCTCTCTGTCGATTACTCGGCTGCTCTTGATATACCTGGAGTAGTAGATGTTGTTGACAAGGACGATATGCCCTCCCCAGAAGCCAACAAGTTTGGCGCTCCTCACTTTGACGAGGTCTTTTTCGCAGAAGGTGAGGTATTGACAGTGGGCCAACCAATTGCTCTGGTTCTAGCCACATCTCCTCAGAGGGCTCAAGAGGCAGCACTGGCAGTCAAGGTTGAGTACGAAGATCTTCCATCGGTACTTTCGATAGAAGATGCTATCGCGGCTGACAGTTATCACAACTTCTACCGAGAGATCAAGAAAGGAAATGTGGAGAAAGCCTTCCAGGAGTGCGACCATGTTTTCACTGGAACAGTGAGAATGGGTGGCCAGGAACACTTTTATCTCGAGACAAATGCTTGTTTGGTTGTTCCCAAGCCTGAGGACGGAGAAATCGAGATCTTCGCCAGTACACAGAACGCCAACGAAACGTAAGTTTGCCCGCAATTTTGGAAGTCACATACTAACATTCCGCCAGGCAAGTTTTTGCTTCACGAGTGTGCGATGTGCAATCGAACAAGGTTGTCGTCCGCGTGAAGCGACTGGGAGGTGGTTTTGGTGGAAAAGAATCGCGATCAGTGGTACTCAGCTCCGCATTGGCACTTGCAGCAAAGAAGACCAAGAGACCGGTCCGATACATGCTAACTCGAGAGGAAGACATGGTTATCAGTGGCCAGCGACATCCTTTCCTTGGCCGGTACAAGGTTGGTGTGAACAAGGACGGTAAACTCCAAGCTCTGGATTGCGATGTCTTCAACAATGCAGGATGGACTTTCGACCTCAGCGCAGCCGTATGCGAACGAGCCATGACCCATATTGACGGGTGCTACGACATACCCAATGTACACATTCGTGGACGCTTGTGCAAGACGAACACAATGTCCAATACGGCTTTCCGTGGATTTGGTGGTCCTCAGGGCATGTTTATCGCAGAGTCGTATATGGAAGAAGTGGCTGATCGGTTGGGAATGCCTGTCGAGACATTGCGACAAATCAACTTGTACGAGAGTGATGGAGTTACTCATATTGGACAGGGCTTGGGAGATTGGCATGTGCCGCTCATGTACAAGCAGGTGCAAGATGAGGCCATGTACACCGCACGCCGACACTTTATCACAGAGTTCAACGAGACCAACAAGTGGCGGAAGAGGGGCTTAGCACTGATTCCAACCAAGTTCGGTATCTCTTTCACCGCTTTGTTTCTGAACCAGGCCGGAGCATTGGTACACATCTACCATGACGGATCTGTTCTGGTAGCCCATGGTGGTACAGAGATGGGACAAGGCTTGTACACCAAGCTCACTCAAATTGCTGCACAAGCATTGGGTGTACCACTGGACAATGTCTTCATTTCGGAAACATCGACAAATACGGTGGCCAACGCATCTGCAACAGCGGCGTCAGCTTCATCAGATCTGAACGGATATGCCATCTTCAATGCATGCGAAATGTTGAATGAGCGATTGGCACCGTATCGAAAGAAGCTAGGTCCCGACGCAACGATGAAAGACCTCGCCCACGCCGCTTACTTTGATCGCGTTAACCTCTCGGCGCAGGGTTTCTACAAGACCCCCGAAATTGGATATGACTGGACTACTGGCAAGGGCAAGATGTTTTTCTACTTCACTCAAGGAGTTGCCGCAGCTGAGGTTGAGGTTGATTTACTGACTGGAACCTGGACATGTATCCGGGCAGACATCAAGATGGATGTTGGCCAGTCCATCAATCCAGCAATCGACTACGGCCAGATCCAGGGTGCTTTCATCCAAGGCCTCGGCCTATTCACGATGGAGGAATCGCTCTGGTTAAGGAACGGCCCAATGGCAGGTCATCTCTTCACACGAGGACCTGGAGCTTACAAGATCCCTGGCTTCCGAGATATTCCCCAGACATTCAATGTGTCGCTTCTCAAGGACGTGGAGTGGAAGGAACTGCGCACGATTCAGAGGAGTCGTGGTGTAGGTGAACCACCATTCTTTATGGGAAGCTCTGTCTTCTTTGCCATCCGAGATGCACTCAAAGCAGCTCGGGCACAGTCGGGAGTCAAAGCCAAGGTTGGCGAGAACGACTCTGAGGGACTTCTCAGGCTCGAGAGTCCAGCAACACCCGAGAGGATCAGACTGGCTTGCGAAGACGAAATCATGCGCAAGGCAAGGGTTGTGCCCAAAGAAGGAGAAAAGAGCTTCTTTGTGGCGATCTGAAGTGTATGATCTATGACCTACTCAGTTTGTAACGATAATGATATAATTGGCCATGGTTAAGGTGTTTGAGAATGTTGTACATATGAAATAAGGGTTGGCTTTACCTAATGGATTCATGGCGTATACATATGCACAGGATAGCATGAATCATGGATTTGCATTGAGCCCATGAAACTATGTGCTGTTTCGTTATGATCCATTGTGGAAGAATATGTTATTTTGAACTTAAATCCTAGGCTTGAGAACGACTGGGTTGGCAACTCTGTATCGACAACTCCTTGTAGGCAAACAAAACTAGACTACCTCTTGTTAGGTAGTTCACATGTTCAAGTTACAGTCAATGAGAATGGATTACGTCGCGAATCACATCGCAGAGAAATAATACCACGCAAAAAGATGCCCCCAGACGAGCAATTACCGAATGTGGAAAGGTGTTTCAGCCATGTGAGTTTATTTAGCGTCAATATCTTCACCGAGGGTCAGGGTAGTTAGGCTTATTGGACCACAGTGTCTAGGAACAGATCCTACAAGGGCAGTCAGGTAAATCTCGAGGGATACGGAAACCTTCAGCTTATGATGATAATATGATTGGAATAGAAGAAATGAACTGGCTTGTAAGAGCAGAGTAGGTTTGTAAGTACGATGGGGAGGACGGCTGATTGGTGGTGTTAATAGACAAGAACTTGAAGCTTGATTCGCAAATAGAGAAGCTGAACAACTGCGTACCCAGTACCTACTTATTCCAATTGCTTAGGTATGTATATTGCCAAGTCTTGTATGCGTTATTTAAAACCTGTCACGACTCGAAGACGCGATATATCTTGCTATGAATATGAGCAGCAGGACAAGCAAGTGGTGTAAACAAGCACAGTCTCCAGCAGATTCGGTACTGTACTCATCCTTTTTTTCAGTTAAGTTGGTTGTAGGGGGCAGTGAGATGCTTACGTGCTGTTACTTGAAGTCTATAGTGAGTTGTTCTTGTTGACGTCCAGGAAAAGTGTTGGGATTATATTTTATTGAATTTGCAACCAAATGAATTGCATCTTCTGTTCATGATAAGTCTAAGGAACAATTATCGGATCCGGGGCTACGGAGGCTCACCCGGACCCCTGTCCCGGCCGTCTCGGGCACCTTCCATTGCTTGTTCGCCGTGCTTGTGACTGGGGAAACCGCTGGCACCTTCCCTTAACCCCACTGTTGTTGACCTGACGTCGGGCAGGCAGGCAGGCAGGCCCAGCTTTGCCCCAGGAAGTAAAAAGTAGAAGAAAGGAAGGCAGGTGAAATAATAACTCAGCTCAAGCTCTGGCCAAGTTCTCATTTCCCCAGGTTTCCACGGAAGACTTCCCAGCCTGCTTTCAAGTCTCTCAACCCCAGGGTTTTCGAGCAATCTCATTTTTACTGACCATTAACTACCGACAGACAGCTCTCGCTTTAGTATCACAGCATTTACAATAAACTGGCTGATCGGGGGCCCACTTGGTTCATAAGTTGTGCTGCTTCGTGCTTCGTGCTTCTACTTCTAGCTCCACCCGCAGTCACTAACTTGGGTGGTTATACCAAGCCCAGCCTATTTTGGCCCCAAGTCTTGGCCTAGGCCTAGGCCAAACTTCACCGTCCAGGTCCTCTTCAGTCTTTTCGCCTTCTTCGTCCAGACTGCTTCTCGCATCTGGTATCCTCTGTTCTGACCTCTTCTTCGGGTCAGCCCCGGCTGCTGAGCTGTCAATTAATCTTTTATGTTTCGTGACAGTTGAACAGTGTTTGTCAACATATTATCCTTTCGACCGTTTCGGCTCACACCATCTACGCAGCCACTTTCCATCTCCCCTCCCCCTCCACGGGACCACCTCACGCGCGCGCAAGACTCTACCAAAGAGAATCGGCAAACCGAAACACCAACGAACCTGCACTCGAACCGCGCATGAAACTGCAAGAATCGCAATCGCATCAACCTGCCGTATATATACATGCGAATGGACCGTGTCGCTTCGGCTGAGCTGTAGACCATACAAGACTGCTGCAGCGAGCCGCAAATGATCTACGAATCCGAAGCCGCTCTGCGTAACCTCAAGATCCAATGGGAGTATAGGACACAATGACCGACCGGAATCCTGCTACCGCGGCCAAGAGTGCCAAACAGGAGCTTGCTAAAACCGACGATGGCAAGGCCGTGAATCGCGACAAGAGCTCCAATACTGCCACTTCAAGCAACCAAAAGACAACACCTGCTAAAAAGAGACGCAAGGTCAACCATGGTACGTCTGCCTGATATTTCCCTCCCCTTGCTTGAAGAGGTTCTTGTTGTGTTACGCCATGCGCCGGTGGGTGAAAGCGTACTAGGGATTGGGAGTGAGCATCCTGATGTTGGAATTACTCGTTGTAGTGGTGATCAAAAGAATCTTAAACCGCGACCAATCAATTCGCCAGCCTGTCAACCTGTTAGCTCCCAATCCTAGCAACAAGGCTCATCATAGCGCATATAGCATGTCAAACAAGAATTGTCTGAGCTGACTGTGGCATTTTATCATAGCTTGCGTATATTGCCGAAGATCTGTAAGTTAACCCCAAAGTCAACGACGCGCGTTCGCATTGGCTTCATCTGAGACCTGAGCAGCCTTGGGCGCTCCAAGAAGCCATCTCATTTGCCAAATAGACTCTTGTGTGACGACACGGCACTCATGAGTTAACTTTGCGTCTTGTTGGCACTTGCCTCGCATACGCGAGCGTTGAGAGAACTGTAGCTGACACTCTTTTGTTTCTTATAGCACATGACTTGCGATCTTGTAAGTATGATCCTAGGCTTTCCTTGCTGCCTCTTCTGAAACCGTACTGGGATACTTGAGACGCAGCTGCTGTACTCTGGTTCCCAGGGGAGGGACTTTCTACAACTTCAAAAGCCATACATGTACTGATACCATATAGGAGAGACCATGTACTCGATGTATCAAACGCAATATTGGCCATCTTTGCCACGATGAGCCCCGTGATGCCGATTCTAAAAAGGCAAAAAGCGTCCAAAGCAGCCAGAGCATACAGGCTCCTTCTGTAGTCGATGAATCTGATGCACAATCCGACATGGCTCGTAGCTCCATCTCTAGCACGATGGGCCCACCTCCCCCGACATTTGACACGACCAGGCAGCGAGGTTCCAAGTCCTTTGGTGGAGTTTTAAGCCAAGGCAGCCCGCTGTCCATTGTGCAACCCGGCCAGGTCTCGGGGCTGCAGGGCAATGAGTTGAACAACGGCGGTAGTAGTAACGCAAACCAATGTACGTGTTGTGTTCCTTTGTCCTGCCCTGGGAGGGGTCTACCCCTTGTTCCGTTTTTTACTCACGAGCGGAGCACGGGTGGGCTGAGCTTGGGGGTGCCCAGGAATCTGTTCCTGATCTGAGATCGCTGACACGCCACTTAGTCGTAGGTTTCCAAGATGCGTGGGTGACAGCACAAAACCATTTTCATGATATGCACAGCTACCATCCCAACTACCTGATTGCCCCAGAAGTCACTCACGAGTTCAATCTTCTTAACGACTTCCTCCATACTAGCCTACTCGATGACGGCGGCGTTTCATCAGAGGATCAACAGAGCTCGGCATTCAAAAGGTCAAGCCAGAGCCAGTCGGAGATGCTACCCAGGTTCGGAAACAACAACAACCCCATGACCGCTGGTGGTTCAAATAGCATGACAAATATGTCAGGATCAATGCTGCCACCCCCTCCGAACAAAGAAGGCAAGAACATTCCACGACCGGGAAGTGTTGTGCCAGTCGACAAGGCCCGCGAATATTATCTACAAGCTGCGGATCCATCGGGCAACGACACGCCTGAGGAGCGTATGGGACGCGTGCTCCGGGCCAAGTACGACGCCGGGCTACTCAAACCGTTCAATTATATCAACGGCTATACTCGCTTGGGTACATACCTAGACTCCCACATCGCGGCGTCGTCCAAATCTAAGATTATAAAAACCATCAACTCGTTCCGGCCCAAGTTCCGAGAAAAGGCGCAAGCTTTGACGGATATGGAGCTTGTGTACGTTGAGATGTGGTTTGAGAAACAGCTCATGGATTACGACCGGGTCTTTGCCAGTATGGCCGTTCCTGCGTGCTGCTGGCGACGAACTGGTGAAATTTTTAGGGGAAACAAAGAGATGGCAGAATTGATTGGCGTGTCGGTAGCGCAACTGAGAGATGTGAGTCCTGCTTCGCCTGCGTTTCCTCGTGACTCTGTGCCCAAGTGGCAACTAAAGCACAGGGGGACGGCTGAGATAGATTGCTAACGCTCCTTTACTCTAGGGCAAGATTGCGTTGCACGAGATCCTTACTGAGGAATCAATGGTGCGATATTGGGAAGAGTTTGGCACGATTGCTTTTGATCCAGCGCATGAGACCCTCCTGACGGCATGCTCTTTAAAGAACCCCAGTCCGGAGTCAACACATCCTATTGTGAAATGTTGTTTCTCGTTCATGATAAGACGCGATGACCACAAGCTGTACGTACCACCCAACTCAATCTTTGACATGGATATTCCACTGACTATTGCAATTAGACCGGCTCTAATTGTTGGGAATTTCCTGCCGCATGACCCACCAGCTCAATAACAATGAGTTCATTGATGTTCACATAACCAACTACTTGAAGAGAATATTGTTTCAAGTGTAGTAAAAAAAGAAAATATATAGAATAGGGACTGGCGTATGGATACGCAGGCATGAACTGGAAGGGTATATATTCATCTGCTGCACTTTAGACAGAAATCGACACTTGGAGAATGATCACACTTTATTGTTAGTTCTAGATGAGTTGCTCAAGATACGTTTGTGACAAGTTCATCCTATCGAAGGCCCCTTTTACCTACCTAGGTAGGTACGGCCTGGCGAGTGGGGTGGTAGTGATGAATGGAAGGAGCGTCCACTAGGTATGCTCCTGCCCTGTCAATGTGTTCTACAGATTCACATGACTTGACCAATCTTCAAGAGCCTGAAGGGGCTTTCGCCTTGACAATTCACCCTCCCGTTCTTTAAATCTCTCTGAGTTTTAGAAGTCAACACTTAGTCACATGAATCCCATACATTACTCCATCTATACCCAGCATGGCGGCGGCTAATGTATTCACCACGGGCCAAATCAGGAAGCTTGAGGCGATTATAGGTAACAAGAATGCTCGAATGATTGGAGCCTACTGACTAGATACCTTGTGCAGAGTTTGCTACCGATCTTCTCTCCAAACTACCAACCTCCCTTGACTCAAGCTCCAGCGATGTTCTTCTTTCCGATCTGAATCACCATATATCTTTGGCCAGTGCTCTGACAGAGAAACGAGCAATACCGCCGACCGAGATCGTAGAGGGATTGAGAGATATTGGGAGGAGACTATGGAACGAGTGTATCAAAGAGAGGAGAAAAAAGGACGACATTCTATCATCGTCCTCGAGGGTCCAGCTACAAGCTCGCGCACGCGTTCTGGCCTTTTTGATCCATGCCTTAGCGCGAGAAACTCGGAACTGCAAAGTTCAAGGCTTCGTCGAAGAGGTGACAAGTATGATGGACTTGTCACTCACACTAGCTAGAGTTTGTGTTGAATCATCCGACCTTGATGGCGCGCTTCTGAGCATGACCAAGGCTGCTGACTACATCGAACGGCTGAAGATGATGGAGAATACAACGACAGAAGACCATGAACAAATGCAAAGGATTGAGGCGGAATACTTTGCGATGCGATGCGCCTTGGTAAGTCCAGATCGGCATACCTGCAATGACTTGCTAACCCGTCAAGTCGTGGAAACAAGGCTGTCTAGATGTTGCCGAGCACATGTACGCAAAAGCAGATAATCTCTTACAACATGTTGATTCATCTTCTGCAGAAAGGCTGGCCGATACGTTTCACTGCATTGGAAGCGAACTTTCATCCAAGGAGGATCACGACATGGCTTTGAAATGGCTACGGCGGGCGCTCAGCCTCATCAATAAAAAAGGGCTAGAAAGACTTTCCACGGAAGGACTGGAACTTCGAATGTCTATCCATCATGAACTCATCCAAACATTGCTTGCTACAGGCTCTGAAGAGCATTTCGAGGAAGCTGATAATCTAGCGTCACAAGTGGAATCCGAGATTGGAGACAAGCCAATCGTTCTCCATTGGAAACTTGAGATTATTCATCGATTACCTGGTGAGCTTTTTGATGCCGATTCATGCGCAAGTATTCTACGACGCATGATACGATCGTTCAGTCTTTCGGATCCCGGGCTCGGATTTCTTCTGCACGGTATTGGAGAACTACGCACCAGGGGACCTCGACTGGCAGTAGGCTTGATGGAAGAGCTTATAATAAGAAAGCTAATACCATGCGGTAATCTGGATTGGATAGGGAAAGCCGTCGTTCGACGTGTTTGGATGGGCACAATGGAAACAGATACGTCCACGGGAGTGGGAGACTTGGTCCGACTTCTGGATCAACTCGTTCAAGAGACCGGTCAGTGCAACGTCGAAGCTTCAACTGCTGCGCTTTCGGCAAGTCCTTTCATGCTTTTTTTCTATTTTAACTTTTATGCGTTGCTAATACGCAGAAGCTCATTTGGAAAAGGCTCGATATGAATTATTCCAAGAAACAATACAGAGAATGTCAACTCTGGTGCCAAGTGGCACTTCATCCTATCTTTTCCAATAGCGGCGAAACAACTCAGAGAAAGTTCAGTCGAAGACTAGTGCGCTGTGCGATTTCCTGCGAGGATGCAGAATCTGCGTACGCTACTTTCAATGCCATGCCAAAGGATGCCCAGGACGAACCCCTCACGAGATATCTCATGTTCAAGGTGGCTCTGATGAGCTGGAACCATGAACTAGGGCGTCAGTGTATCGAGTATCTTGGTAAAATGCCAGACAAATCCCAATGCCAAGACATCATATATGCCTGCGTCAGGGATGCACAGAACGCCGGCGACAGGATGATGACGCTGGAGACTCTGAAAGCAGCGACCGAAACATTCGATATCGAGGGCGCTTCAACTACGAATTTGCCTTCGATATTCAGATGTGCGATACGACTGATAAACCTGATCGAGGACCCACAGGACGAGCATATGGACGGCGCTCCTGAGCTTGCAGAAGATACTTGTTGTATATTTGAGAGAGGTGCGTTTTGTTGTTCAGTCATGAAGACCTGCTAATACAAGTAGCTGCTGAACATGCAAAGCTGGACCCAAAAGATGACGAAGGTGCCAAGATCTTTATAGTCCCAGAGTTACACTGGTTTCGAAAAAATGCTTACAACATTGGCGTAACGAAGTGTCATGTTTAGGAGCCGTGGCATCTAATTCGTATTTTTCGCGCCTGTCTCACTTTCGCAACCTGCTACCCCCCCGATATCTCTTCGGACGATGTTTCTAGTATAAGACTTATGACAGCCCGTTGTCATTTTGTCGTCGCAACGGCATTGATCTCGCAGGCACGTACTGAGGACGAAGTGGATGAGCAACTCCAGCGGTACCTTGAAGCAAGATATCACATCTCAGAGTTTGACACGTTTTTCACTGATCATGTCCGGAACGACCCCAAGTCTGGCATCTATCCGGACCTTTTGGCTAAGATGTCAACACTCTTTGTCTTTGATTTTGAAAGTGCTGTCTGTCTGAAGCAGTGGGACGATTCGAGCGAAATCGTCAGAAAGGCTACAATCTGCAAAGATGAGATAATGTACAAAGCCATGGCAGACTGCCTACTGAGAAGTGAAGCTCCGGGTAATGGTACGTGACAACTGATGTTTGACAGCGTAGCGAAAAAGGCTAATGCTTCCAGTTGTGTATGGAACAATGCGTCTTATTATCAACGAAATATACTTACTGGAAGGTTTCGACAACAAACGGCTGGCAAAATATATACGCTGTTTGTTCAAGGCTATTCTGCCTCTGGACGATCGTCTGGCTTTGCAGGTCATCGGACAAACAGTCAAGGTCGCACGAGAAGGAAGCCAAGTTAGCGAGCCCATGCCAATGCTCTTATGGCAGTACGTTTCCTTGAGCTAACATCGTGACATAGGTACAAACCCCTTTCCCTGCAGATGACTTGGACTACATCGTCGCAGCAACTTTCAATCATGCCATTGATATCTCTAGGAGAGGTGATGAAGGGCTATGCCAGCAATGGGCTTTGAAAGCACTGGAACTCGCGGAGTACATGGACGACGGGGGTGACATGAGAGATAGTTTGCGCAAGAGAGCCGCTGAAATCGGATTAAGTAAGGGAGCTGTACTCTAAAGCTGTATAGAGCGTCAACGGAGAAACTCTTCAGTACTTCGTAGAGTAACAACTCGCTAGTAAGACTCTTTAGTAGATATGGCCAACCTGAAACTTTTCTCGCACCCACGTGCGATACTACACGCAAACGGTCAAGTCTTGTTTCCATTATAACCGTTACAAAAGGTATAAAGATCTATGGGCCCCTGCCCAACGCCGAGTTCGCCTAGATGCTATGCAAATTCCTGTATCCGTCTCATGCAACGCGTGGTATCTTTATATAGATATTCCTCAAGTGATGCTGCTTGTAACAAGCTGTGCATAACAACATATCGAGACGCCTTGACGAAAACACAATGCACCCAAAAAAGCAAATTATATATGTATGCGCCTTGCTCCTTCAACTTTTTTCTTTCCGAAAGAGCCAGCTTCCAGCACTAAACGAGGAAGACACGTCTCATAACTAAACATTAATAATTCGCTTCATGACACCTGCTACCAATCTCTCTAAATGATGTTGGCAATGCTCAATCGTTCTTTGCTCGTCGTTGGGTTGGGTGCGCTTCCGCTTGGTGTCCTGCTGTCGCCTGTGGCAGGGCTCATCACTCTGCTGGACTCTCCTAACTTTGACATCTCGGAGCTAAAACGAGGGACATCGCCCAACCTTGGGAGTTCCACCCCTGGGCCAGGTGTTTCGGTCTTGATGGGAGGAGGTAGCGTCCAAGTTGCACTCGAAGGCGTGAGCGTCGTCGCTGGTATAGCCTCCAACCCACGTACGGCAGTCTCAAGTCTTCCCCACCCACCCCATTCTTTGCACTCGGCTTCCTTCAGGCCTGTACGGGCCTCGGGACTGAACAGCCCGCTGTTTGAGGCTGCAGTCGAATAATGGAATGGTGAAGTTGCTTGAGGTAACGGGATCTCACGCTCCACACCATTCCAAAGCCATGAAGCATCAGGTGAAGCCTGGAGATCAGCAGATGCGTACGCTAACAGGTCCTCATCGCGGGAAAGCATCTGGAGGAGGGCCGTTTGATCGATCGATGGTCTCGAAGAACTGTACGTCGGCGGAGCGGTCCTCGCCAAGTAGTTCGTGTACTCGACTCGCTTTGCTGTCAAGGTGGCTACGAAGAACGTCAAGTATCTTCCACAAGCTATCGTGACATCTCTTCGTCGGTCGATGGAAGCCAATGCTCTCACAGCTGCCAGTGCATGATCCAAGTAACCTGTGAGAAGGAGGAAAAGTGCACAACGGAAGATATGAGTAGTCAGCAAGGAAGTTGCACCATCTGCCAAGAGGGCCGGGTTAGACCGATGGAGAAGGGACGAGGTTTCGAGAGAGACGTGTGTACAGCTTTCGAGGGATGCCATACGGGCCTCGAGGGGGTATTCTGGATGGAGGTGATGCCGATGTAGGAGCAGTCGAGCATGAAAAAGATAAGCTAAAGGCGCGAGGAAGTGAGGCGCAAGCGGCACATTGCTTGACGGATCGCAAGCTGGAGGGAAAGTGTTCAGGCACTTCTTGAAATGAGTGTCGAGACTCGAAAGATGGGTCGTGGTCAAAGTACCAGGCGATAGAGCATCCATAAGCGATGAATACGACCGCACGACATGGATGACAGCGAGTAGAGAATGTGTCAGAGGTTCCGCTCCTGTAGGTACCATCATTCCTCCATCATGGATGAACTGATCGTCAACCCCCGCTGGCAACGAGACATCGCAATCACTATCGCTGATAGAGACCGGCCGACAAAGCTCAGTGGCCAAGGTCCTGTCTAGTATATAGATCATCCACCAGGTTCTACGTCGCATCTCTCCCTCAATGACTGGCCACGGCCCTGACTCGATGTGCAATCCCAGGTCTTGGGAAACACGTATAGCTCTTCCTAGCCATGTCCAGGCCGCTGACTTTAGATTCATCTCATTTAGACAGAGCGATACTAGAGTTAGTGACCTCGCGTGGTCCAATGTGAAATCGTCTGCCCAGGGATCGAGCATCTTGTTCGCTGTCTCAAGAAATTCGGCCGGTTCATAAAAGGAATTTGGCTGCGAGTTTGACGTTTGGCTGAATAGACTTCCTGTTGCAAGTACCGCAAAGAACAACGAGAGCCAGGCTGGTGACGCTCGAGTGACGCCGTTATTGTTGTAGAGGTCGTTCACGGATGCTCGAAAGGTAGGGAAGTGTATGGTCGGAAACATGGAATGAGAAGATGTGTAGTAGGCGTGCAACAACTGATCAACCAAGTGCCTTGCCGGTAACTCTGGCCTTTGGGGGTCGAAAAAGATGGGTGCACGTTCGCGGTATTGGGCTGGAACTTTCCAAATACCTCTCGATAAGTCCCGTACATTAGATCTTGCTCTAGACAGGTCAGGTCCTTGCCCAGGTGCCGCTCGCTTTCGTCGTTTCGGTTCGGATCCAATGGCTGGCAAGTTAAAAGTGTTCTCATTACCCCCTTCGGTGTCAAGTTCCATTGGCCCTTCTCGATCCTGAAGCATGCGCCGCAATCCGCTGTTCTCTCTCTTTACCCGTTCCATTTGCTTTTCCAAATCCTGCACCTGTTTGATGGATGACATGCGCCGGTTCGTCTCTTTTGTGAATTGGCATTTGACATTGCGGCTAGAGCACTCCGAGCAACTTGCTGTCTCTGTTGCGTCGCACTTCACCTTTCTTTCGCGACAAGCATCACAGCTTGGATCCTTCCTTCGCTGGCGATAGGCTCTTTTTTGCCCTTGAGAGCCGGGTAGCCCTGCTAGCTGGGCATTTGACGGGCCTGGTGTACTGTTCACCGATTCATTCGAGGCGAGCGATTCATGGCCAAGAGACGAGGATGTATTCATTGGGCCATAAGATTGGAAGCCCTGGCTGACTGGAGGCAAAGGCGGGATGCCGATGGGCTGGGGCGTTGCCGGTACATTTAAACGTGGGTTGGTATTCATGGCCCCTGGCGCGAACTGGGACAAAGACTTGGGCGAGGTTGCAGACGAGACTGACGAGGAGTCGTAGGACCTGTTTGAGGGATTGGGCGAGCGAGTATAGACGTTCTGTGGTGTTGACATAGCTGATAATCCCCTCGGTACCCCACCTCTAATGGGATTGGTCGAGGAAGCCTCAAAGGGTCCCCCAACGGAAAGGACGTTAGGGGGGCGTCGGTCAACGAGCATAAAGGAGACTCTGTTGAACAAAAGCCGCAGGTCGTCAAGTACAGAGCGGGCAAACTCCCGCTTCTCGCCTTGCTCGGAAAGGAGAAGCTGGGATGCACTGTTGTTTGTCAATCAACCCTGCAACGGAACCTCCAAACACTGCCACCAGTCTCCTATCTTGTGATGAACAGTGTGAATCCGTCTCTGCGAAATGGATATATCGAATGTTGCGAGGCTGTGTAACCCGATACCGTTCTTCTCCGAAGTGGTTGTTCGGTTCATCACCTTGTTCAGCACCAGGAACAGATCGCAGGTTTCCCAAATCGCAAGACTTAAGACAGTACGCAAGGCAAAATCCTAGACGTGGTACTGGGTAGCACCTCCCCACGGGCGTATATCCAAGTGTATGTAGATTTCCAGCGGTAGGCGAGCGTATCCAAGGCTGAACGCACTTGGGAAGTTAGAACGAGTGACGGTGTCAAGTCGTAGCCTTGAAGGTCCGGGAGTCAGTTATTCTGGAAGGGCCTGCGAAGAAGAAAAGAAAAGGCGAGGCCACGAGGCCGGAGCTGACGTCGTTAAGTTTGGCTCACGACGACTAGGCTGAGAAGAGAGAAAATGTACCGTTAGAAAGAAGAGGCGCCTGCAAGCAGGTATATCGTTGCTCGTTACCAGCTGGGCACAGCAGCAGCACCGTGTTAGTGGCGCTGGTCCGTGATCCGGGGCTCTCCGCGCGTTAACGCAGATTCGGAAATATTATCTGGGCCAGGCGATAGTAAATTGGGGGGAGGGGTGGCCGGACCCTAAACAACTTGGCTGAGCAGGGCTGTTGAGAGATCAGCCATGGCCGCTAATGTGTTTCAAGCGGAGACTGGCATCCTGGAATACATATGTTGCCAGTCATAATCCTGGATCCTGGACCTGTCCATCGGTCCAACAAGACAAGTGCTTGTTTCCCAGTCTATTCTCCTACCTTCGGGTGCCAGAAGTCAGACCCGTGATGCGATCTGGGCGCATTTATCAACCGCACGGCTCACCTATTGAGTGCTAACAGTTCCCTTGGGGTTATGATCGACTTTGCTTTCTGATGGAAGAACGCAGAAGTCCAGCGCTATCTACTGGGCCATTTTCTGGCGCTATGCTGACCGACATGCTACTACGAACCTAGGTTTTCTCGGCAGCTTCATCGCCAGAAAAAGACTGGTACTTCCGGAAAGGCTATGCACAACGAGCCGGTCGATATTCGGCCATCTTTGTATTTTGCTACCCGCGATGCCATGTGTTACCCCCGCGCCTAGATCGGCGTGCCTTGTTACAGTTAGTTGAGTCGCATGTATTCGTCCCAGGACATGGAAAATTCGCCGAATCTAAAACAGCAGTCTCGTGTGCTGTGTTGGCTGCGTTTTGGGTACGGAAAGCCATTGAGGGTCCGTATCAATGGCAATCAACATGGGATTTGATAAGTTGCCATTAAAACGACAGTTGGGTCTGGTAGGCTGACGACCGGAATAACTAATATGACATCCGTAGTGACATGTTTGCATCCGATAATACACATCAGGGTGTAGTCTCAGAACTGAAACGTATTGTCTGTGCGGCCAGCATGGTTCAGTAGTATCCGATGCTACTATTTGGCTGCTTGACTTGTGGAGCTCAGTGAGGACTGGTCAGCTTCAACCTCACTGACTCCTGATTCATGGTTGTCATGCCAGATATGTGGCGTCAGCAGCCGATAATTCAAGACTAGGGATATGACCAGTGATGCAGACGGGAGCTAATTGCCCTCACGTTGCAGCTCTAACATGCTGATTGCAATGGCCCTTGGCCGATTTGAGGGCTTGCGCCGAGCTGGTGGACTGTACAGGAAGCCAGATGGTGGCCGATTTAGAAAAATGCAAGCTGCCGTTGGACACACGGCCTGCCGGAGAACATGGATTCGGCCTTGTTGGTTTCCGAGGGTGCCACCTTGTCCAGGTGTTCGCCAATGGGACGGTTATATCCGCCGCCGTGGGTGGGAGGCGGATGACGAATCCCCAGTCAGGGTCGCAGTGGAGAATCGGGCTAGAGCCGAATGAACCGCCGGGAAGGGAAGGGTTGGGCGGATGGCGCGCCCGGGCCTTGGGTATGTATGTATGTATGGCCAGGCAGAATCTATCTATTTGGTCAGTGCAAGGAACGAAGATTAAATTAAAACACCTTCGTACTAGATGATCACAGTCTGCCTAGGCCGCTAGATACAGCCCTTGATTCGGAATGCCTGCACCGCCCGAGGTATCTGCAAGTTGAAGAAAACCCTCACGAGACCGCAAAATCGTACATACGCGCACCTTGACCCGCCTTGTATGTAACGGAAGGCAGGGGACGAGGAACAACTGATGCAGCAGGTTCGCATGGCTTATTTTCATCTTGGAACCGCCCATCGAGTCAAATGAAATATGCTGCCCCTACAACTTACGGCACATTGCAGAGAGCCGAATCCGAAAACATAGAGTTGAGACGAGACGAATCTTCCAGCCAAGTATGTATCTGCATGATTTCCATGCAAGTCAGTCCTGGCGTCCTAGAGAACCGGCAACACGGTCATGGACTATAAGACGGATTCACTGTATTTTGGGGCGGCAGGGGCGCTTCGTTTTGAAGGAGCTGGCACGTTCCGTTACGGCGTTGTTAACGGCCGGTAAAGAAGTGGGAACAGAAAGCCCGTCAGCGGAGGCAGCGGGGCCGAATTGGTGGGATATGCCCAGTATCATGATGCGTATTCTGTCAGGCTGGCATGGAGGTTAAGGAGCTTTGGCTCAGGCTAAGCCCTTCTTGTAGTTGTATGGAAGTTTTGGCATGCCGTCCAATGCTTGGTGCGTCGTGGTGGTAGCATTGTGAATTAGGGGATTGGAGACAGAGGGATGTCTTCCCAATTTCCATTTGCTCCTTGGCGGTGGATGTGTGGCCCTTGTCAAGATCGAGGGGGCGGGAGTCCTGGGGGCCGTGTGGGCTGAGATTCGAGCTGACGGGTTGAGGTTTCGGATGTTGACTACCGTAGAAGGGGGTTGCTTGCTGTGAGTTGTCAAGTTGTCTTTTGGAGTAGGCAGCGGGGCCACGATCTTGGAGACGGACGGACGGACGGTTAATGTCAGGCGGAACAAAAGATAAGTACCGTAGCCACCGCCATACTGTACTACACTGCTGATACAGTACAATGAGATAGACATACGCGAGTAGCAGGCGGAGACGGAACTGAAGCTGAAGCATTTTCTGTTGTACCTACGTACAGCAGAAGCTTACCTAGTTCAGTACGATGTCGCAAATAGGAGTTGAGGAGAACCAAAGATTGGCGGGGTGGTGCAAAGGTAGGTACCGATTCCAGTTAGGCGAGCCTCAGGTTAGTGCAGACAAGGCAGGCCTTAGACAAGGTTAAATTTACCTGTTGGTGTTCACATACAGGGCAACAGCATCGCAGGGGTCTCAGGGTAGCAACACTTGCCATTTAGTAATCATTATTGTACAGTGCAGTACAGGCTCACACATGACTTTGCCTTGGTACAAATCTTCAGGGAAAGTGCAGCATGGCTTAGGTTAGGTAGTACCTACCTAGTAGGCATCTGCTAAGGCTGGTAGTAGGTACTAAGGTAGATGGCAAATTTGAACATCGCCTTCTCCATTAATTGTGAACTCCGTTTGCAAGGTACCTTCTTGCAGGCAAACCACTATTGCTGCCTGAGTGCTTGCCTACATAGGTAGATAGAGTTCAAGATAAACTCCTTCCTTTGGAGTGGCCCACACCAAGGCTTAGTGGCAGAAAGGGAAGTACTTGTCTTCAGCACTTGCCAACATGGTTCCTGGGTAGGTAAGTACAGCGCCTGTTTTTAGACATGTACCTCCCTCCCTCCCTCCCTACTAACCTACCTCAGTGCCTCTGTCTGTACCCTTTTGGCTTCAGACAGATAACTATTATTATTCAACATTTCTCATCCGATTACTTATCAGCTCCACCATTCTGAGGCTTTGTCTCGTTCACTCATTTCTCCGTCTGACTTGGGCCACAGACTAGTAAGTAGGCGTTTGCCTGCCCTGGGCTCGCCTATGATCTGTCGGGTTGGGGCATCTTATTAGCAATAAGCCCTGTTAATAACAGCCACCTGAGAACAGACAGATGGCGATCAAACACGCCCAAGGCCACGGCTCAAAATCAAGCCTCCGTTTCATCGGCCCGTCACTCGTTTACGGATCATGTTACGTATTATGTGACTCGCGACTCGCTCTCGAGTATCGAGCCAATGCACGTCACCTCCCAAGCAGTACCTGTCTGGCACAGTATTTGTCGATAGTAATACACACAACAAACTCGGCACCATCGCTGGCTCTAATCAGATCATTCACCTAGTAAAATTTTATGGGGGATCTGGGTGTCGATCCATACTACTGTAATTGCTATGACGAAAGTCTATTCGTCTTCGAGAACAATAGAAAAAACTCGTCTCGGCATTGACTCCGGCGCTGGGTCTCGTGGGCACTTGGCCAAGTCCTCTCGTCAGGGTTTACAGTGATTGGAACCCACCAAGTTCACATCCGTTATTGCTGACTTGTCCAAGCCGCCAACCGCTTGCTTGCCTAGTCGCCGCTCACTACGGAAAGCAAAGAAAATGGAGTCTTGACATACATACACACGGATAGACACTACACACAATCCCATCTTTGTGCCTTGATCCTATTCTCAGAATTGCTTCTGCTGGTCTCAGCACCTCACCTTTCCTATTCGAGACGCGCGGTTTGAGACAAAGTGACAATCATGATCCAGTTGACCAATGATTGGAAGCGAATCTGTTGCACCTTGCAGCAGATGCCCTTGAGAACCGGGCTGACAAGATTGGTCGTGTTATCTTGATTCAAGCACGACCCGCATCTTGTCATACCAGTGCAGCCACAAAACCTCACAACAGTGGACGTTACTATCCAACAACCTGGTTTTCGGACCAACAAATGTCAGTAGCCGTAGTGAAATACTCAAGTATTGCCATGGAATTCTAGCCACTGCTTGGCTTTACTTTCGCCTTGATGTTGAGTCCTGGCCGGCACAAAACACAGATGGCTTCGGAGTGTGCGTCTGGATGTTCATGTCAGTACAGATACAAATGGTTGCTATTTTGGACAGGCATTTGGACACATCAGCCGCAATGTCAATTTCAACCAAACCTAACGTGAGAACGCCACGAACCTGACAGAAGCTAGCTACTTTGATCGTTCGGGACGAAGCTACGAGAGGATATTCCGCAGCAATCCGCATTCTTCGCATTGTCTTGAACATTTTTCCGCATCTCTCAACCAGGCCCAGCACCCAACTAATATCCAATCTACATATTTGCCTGGGTCAAGTGCCGATCGCAAGTTGGTCTAATTAACTCGTGACTACTCCGCTGGATGTTTGCTTACTAGTCGGTTCTTGAGACATTCTAGCCGTCCATGACTGGGATGCTTCACCCCTTCACTCCACTTTGTCGGCGAACAGGCTTATTCTCAACTCAACGCCCTCTTCCCGTATGGCCCCGGAAGCTTACGTACCCTGTTCCACATGGCCCAGGCGCTTCAGGATCAGCTCCATCGTGCTTGACTAGAGCTACATGAGGAAACTAAAGCGACTATCACTTGGCTTCGGCCAAGAACGAATCTTCGTCGACAGATGACTTGGGAATTCGATGTGAAGCCCGACTTTGTTAGTCCAATTTCTATAGACGAAGAAGCGCCCAAGGACAGGAGTAGTATGAGCTAAAATACAACTAGCAACGGGTTGCCCATGCTCCGATGCACGTCTACCAATGGTATTAGCTACCGAGCGGAATGGCGCCACCAGCCTGTTTCGCGGCTAGTCACCAAAGTGGAATTCTTGATTATCGGTCGGATAGACTGATTTGACTGGTTTTTCGTTTATCACTTCTGACAAGTGAAGGCTGTCAACTAATGTATTTGCCTGTACATGAGACGAGCTTTTGTTGGGATGGAGAAGAACATGACGCATTCCGCATATACGGCGAGTTGACGATCAACGGCAGCCAACAATGGCTGATAGCGCCGCTAGAACGGCATTCCAGGGTCTGCTTGTCGGGATGCATCCAGTACTGGCACGCATCTTGTTCTTCTCATTCACTATAGGGGCACTAACACAACCAAATCCCCGCAGTGTCTGAAACTGAACCATGTACATATGCTCACTAAGACGGGGAGCCGGCCATTTGCACGTCGACGGGCAGCACTCAATCGATATTTCACCGCCAATCCGAATGTTCAGCAGCAGAGCAAAGACATTACTCGCTACCTCTTGATAGGAAGCTGCAAAACCCACACAATGTCACATAGTAATGTGATGGAGATGCAGCGATCTCTCGTATGTACACAGGTATTGCAGATCATGGGAATCGTTCCGATTCGTGTCGTTAGACCACACAGCAGCCAGGTTGAGAGTGTACCTGCATGAATCGCTCACGATATGAGTACAGTCCCTCTATTCAAAACCGAGTCAGATACCAAGTTGAGTTAGCAAACACGCATGAAGAGCCAAGAGGGACGGAGGGTCGCTCTCTTGATACATATCACAGAAAACAGGACAAGGCAGGGAAGATATAATTGATAATCGACTTGGGGGGAGTATCCTGGGACTCTTCCTTGTCATTCCGAAAATACTGAGATGTGGATTCAAGATAACCTACCAGGTGTACTGTATCCCTACCTACGAGTTGGTTTCTCCTTGGTGTTGGGATTTCTTTGCTTTTGACGCGGGAATCGGAACAAAGGGTTCATTCCTTGTTCCTGGACAACATCAGACCCCGGGCGTGACAGGATAAGCAGCCGTCGACGGCTCCAAGAGGCTAGGAGAAGGAAATGAGGGAAATCTTGGAAAGGTCTTAGGTCGTGGATCGTACTGAGTGATTCAGTTCAGCCAGTTCTCGCATGTGCTGCTCCATTATCCATCCAGCTTAGTACATGTGCTAATAGAAAACTAAGTCGGGTCTAGTATTACCCGTAGTCAGCGCTTGATGTGATGATCAGTGGGCGTGTCTATCAAAAGTCAAGTGTCAAGAGGCAATAGACAAGAGACAGAGGATTTCGGCACTCGCTCTCAGCTCCTTAATTCAAGCCACAATGACAAGGCCGTTCGCTGACAGGTTCCATCGACCTAGGCCTGACACTGACAAGCCGGGCCTGCCAAGCAGTGTACAATACCCTATTTCTGATGCCAAGTCAATATACATCATACACCGTATTTGCAACCAACCGTATTCACAAAACTCTATACAATGGACATGTCGACGTTGGCTACCAGCTACCAACCAACCTAATAATGCGACTGTTTTATAACAACTTGAACCTTGGACAAAGCTTCGAAACCATGACATTAACGGGGCCGGCCGCTCCCGCCACCACAAGCGCTTTCTATTGGACAACAAGTTGAATAGATTCGGCTTCGGCCTATTGAATTCCTTATCAATAACTTTTGACCAAAGCTGCGCAAATTCTTTCCTGTGTCAATTAACGTCTACTATTGTGAATCCAATAAATAAAACACTCACACATAAAGTGCCATTCCAACGTTCTTCAAGTAATCTCGCTCATACGTGATAAACCTCGTTTTCTCAGTTATACTAGATATTAGCCAAAGCATCAACAATGTGCAAATCTCGGGTTCACAGCTTCCTCCAGGCCCTGCCAAAGGTTGAGCAGCATCTCCACATTGAAGGCACTCTCGAGCCAGAGCTTCTCTTCGCTCTCGCCGAGAAGAACGGCATCGAGCTTCCAAACGACCCCGTATACGAGTCCGCCGACAAGCTGCGGGAGCGCTATGGACGGTTCACATGCCTGGATGATTTCCTTCACTACTACTACCTCGGAATGAGCGTGCTCATCACTGAGAACGACTTCGAGACTCTGGCGTACCAGTACTTCCAGAGAGCCGCAAGCGAGAACGTCCGGCATGCTGAGATATTCTTTGATCCCCAGGCGCATGTTGCCCGGGGTGTCAGTTACGACAGCGTCGTTGCAGGTCTCGTTGCCGCCAAGCACCGTGCCCAGAAGGAATTGGGCATCACCGTCGAGCTGATCGTATGCATCCTGCGCCATCTCCCTGTCCCCGAGTCCCACGCTCTCGTTGACACTCTGCTTGATCGCGGCCACTTCAACGACGGTACTCTGACGGGCTTCGGAATGGTGTCCAGTGAAAAGGCTTTCCCTCCCGAGCTATTCACCGACGTGTATGCCCGTGTCGCAAAGACCGGTACTCACCTCACCACCCATGCGGGCGAGGAAGCACCCCCCTCGTTCATCACCGCGTCACTCGAGCATCTCAAGGTCACGCGTATTGACCACGGCCTCGCAGCAGCGCAGGATCCAGAGCTCCTCAAGAAGCTGGCTGCCAACCGTACCCTTTTAACTTTCTGCCCCTGGTCCAATGTGGCACTCTGCAACCTTCCCGAGTTAGCCGACGCCCCTGTCCGCGAGTTCCTTGACGCCGGGGTTCTGTTCAGCGTCAACAGCGATGACCCTGCTTACTTTGGTGCTTACGTTCAGGAGGTGTACTGCCGCGTCCAGGACACCTTTAACCTCTCCATCAAGGACTGGGCGTGGATTGTTCGTGGGGCCGTCGAGGAGAGCTGGTGCTCTGAGGAGCGCAAGAAGGAGATTCTAAAGGAGCTGGAACAGGTTCTCGAGGAGTACAAGGATTTGGATGCGTAATTCGGCATACATCTAGTCAAGGCGTTGGGGATAGGGGATAAGGAATAAGGAGGTGGTGGATATACCCCGGTTTGCACGAGGATGGGTATGAATGTGTAACTCATTCAATCTTAGTAGAGATATGAGTTTAGCAGTAAAAATCAATACTGCAACAATATGTAGAAATCCGCAGCACGAGGATGGGTATAAAACTTGCTAATATTTACGTGGAAATATTGATCTTCTAATAGAAAATGTGCTACAAGTCTTGGGTCGCAGCTCGTTATTGTGTCTGGTCTGTTGTTTGATGTGAAACTCCCCTGCACTCCCATCTAGCAGTCCTCCGTAAACCTGCTCTCAACAAACCAAAGTACAAGTGCGCCACTTCGCTATATCAAAACAGCCTCTGAGCACACTTAACCAAATAGGTCATTTTTGGAAAGAATAAAAGGCCAGACATATCCCTAGCCTTCCGTAGTATCCATAGCTTCGCTCTTGAGTTTGTCTTTGGCAGCCTGTACCCGCTCCTCACGCCATTGCTCAATCTTCTCCTTGAGCTCCGTCTGTGGAATAGCATCGTCGATGGTCATGGCCTGTCGAGTGAAAGGATCTTTAGGATCGCTCAGTAAATGCTGAACGATGGTGGATCGGTCAACAATGTGCTTGCTGGGTAGAAGGACAGGATCCTTCATGAGGTCTCCCATAATAGGGTCTTCGAACTCGGCCGGGATATCGCCAAAGTCCAGTTCCGCCTGATCGAGGATTATCTTGGCCTCCTCAAACTTGACTCTCAGCTTGTCCCATCTAGCAATAACAGCTGGGTCCTTCTGGTTCTTTGATGTGAGGATACGTGAGACACGCTCGAGCACTTCAGGCTTGTAAGAACGACCATCCGCAGCTACGGCGTCGATAAAGACAGATGATGTACCGAGATTGAGGTAAATATCCACAATGTCGGATATGATCTGAATAGGGCGGAAATGGTACTTATCCCTGTTGCTGACACTGAGTTCGGCTGCAGCCTTCTTGCCGGCAAGTGTCTCCAGGTTGTAGTTGAGCATGCTCGCGAGTCGAGACACAATCTCAGGCATAGTGAAGGCCTCACCCATGGCGTCAGTGAAGAGCTTCATCATTTCGAGTGTCTCATTGGCCAGTTGCATAAAGGATGTCGCCTGGTTAGCCAACTGCTGCAGCTCTTCGTCCTTCTTTTGGCGGTCCTCGGTGTTTAGCGCTGGGTCCTCGAGATCTCTCTCGATAGCTCTGATTTTAGGGAATTTAGAAAGGGCCTCGTCCAAGACATATGTCGCGTCATTCAGCAACATATTGACAAACTGGACAAAGAATTGTTTGTTGACCCTGAGCAAATGTTAGCTGTTTGTCTAGATACTCAATGTCAAACATTACGCACCGGCTTTCTCGTGTCAACTGTCGCTTGTAGTGATCATTAACCCAAACACACTTGATGACCTGAAAGATCTCATATCGGATGTTGAATTTGTCGTAGAATGCAGAGTCAGCACCCGTGGACTCGCACTCAATGTAAAACTTCATCAAGCCCTTCAGGAGATGGTCATTGGCAAACTGACTGCCAACAAGCTGGTCGCCCAAGACTCCTCGCTTGAGATGCATCAACGGCCAAGTAGCCGAGAAAAGCAGTGAGACCAGTGAAGACTTGAGATAAGGATTCTTGATGTACTCTGTTGATCGAAGGAATGTTACGCAAAGCGCAATCATTTCGTCGCCAACAGCACTGGGGAGGATCTTAGGTAACCATCTATTCATTAGTTAGTTATGGAACCTTCAGGAGTCGGAGCGCGAGACCAACCTAAAGATGAACTTGAAGTTATCCACTATGTTCTGTAATGTGTATTCGGGGAGGCATGAGAAAACATCCGACTTTTCTGCGGGAAGGGGCAATCTAAAATTGTTAGCATGGTAACTACGTTTCATGCCAAGTTACATACTGTATCTCCTTCGACTCTTGACCAGGCTTGTACTCTGATCGAGTCACCAAACGAAGCAGCCAAACAGCCACAATTCGCATGAAGCGCAACGATGTGCTCTGCATTCGCTCGTCGAGCAAAACACCCTCGATTGATAGCTTGACGCCGATGCTCTTTTCGAGCGCGTCGACATGTCTCTTGACCGCCTTGTCGTACTGCTCCAGCTGCACGGGAGCACCCAGGAACTTGACTCGTTCTGCCTCCATAGCCTGAACTCGCTTCTCCAGATATTTGATGTCCCTGTCCAAGTTTTTCAACTGGGAGTTGCAAGCTTCACTTCCATAGTGATGAGCCGCCAGAGTCAAGAAGAAAGCTTCAGAGATGAAGTTGGTTTCGCCGGGCATTTTGTCTTCGTAGAATGCTTCTGAAGCCGATTGGTCGGCGTTCAGCTTTGTCTCATCCGTGATGTCTATGCGTGGTTGCTTTCTAAAATAGTTGTCATCGATCTTATTCACCTTGCTGAAGTCCATGTCCATGAAAGGCTCGCAAAATCGGTCTAGAATCGTGGTCACGTTAATCATAAATCCATTCGAAGCAACCTCTCGTGGATCCACCTGAATTGCCCTCCTCTTGTGGTTTGTGTTCATGATGTAGGCAAACCAATCCAAGGTTCGGGATCTTGTGTCCTGTCCTGCTCGGATAAACGCGTTTGTGATTGCAAAAAGGTCGTCTTGATGTGTCCTCAAGACCATTCGCAGTGCGTCTTGGGCGGTTGCAACTCTGCTCTTATCGAGAGTACGAGCTCCTGGGAAGTAACTCCTGATAACTTCGCCCTGAAGTGGTGAGATTCGGAAGAAAGGTCCGAGAATGGTATGCTTCTCAATGCCAGGAGCGGACTGGGCCATTTTGAAGCAAGAGTGCTTGGCCAAGTTGACAATCAGAGGTGGGAACCTCGTGTAAGTCATCATAGCTTGGATGTACGGCTTGTAGTCCTGATCCATAGTGATTTCACCTAGCTTGCTGCTGATTTGTACCATTGCGTCGTTGAAAAGGGCAGGGATGGTATCATCATCGTCAAATCGCTTGATAGCCTCCTGGATGAAGGCGAAACAAAGGCCTCCCTCGTCTTGCACGCCTTTCAAGAGAAATGGCATGAGTGTATCATGCTTAGGGTTGGGTTGTCTCCTGCACCCCGGATGTCAGAGTTGCAGTTCCGATACAGTGGAAATACTTACCCGTAAAGGTCCGGCATGGTCAATGCAAAAAGACAGCCGCTCATACACAAACGCTTTGCCTCTTCAAGCACTTCGAACTTGGTTCCTTCCGTTGCCTTGTGCTGGACAGACGCCTTCACAACACGCTTCCAACATGGTAGGAAGTAGTTCATGAGGGGCTTATCCTGGGGATAGCTGCTGGCCGCCTCCATGAGAGCTTGATCTAGTGTGTTAAGGGAAAGCTTCAGAGGCTCTCCCGACTCGTTTAGCTCTTGGTTGAGGTTCGGAAGGAATGTTAGCCGTTGACCGTGGCTGTTGATCATGTTGTGCGGGTCCACAGTGACGCGGAAGATCTGTGAAAGTACTCGGTCGGCGTAGTCGACATCAGACTCGGGCTGAGTGTTGACGGGTTTCGGGGAGGCTCGATCCGCTGGGGCAGCGTCGTCAATCTCAGATGCCAATCTCTTGCGGTTCACACGGGGGCTACCTGTTGGTTTGGGCGGCTCTGCCTTGACCCCTAGCTTGTTGAAAGGGTTCTGGCTAGAAGATGCCGCCGGGGCGGAGGAAGTGATATTAATCTTGGGCCTTGAATCGGCATCGGGCTGGGGCTTTGGCGTTGAGGTTCGCGAGGGGTTGGACGATTCGGAATCGGGAATCTTGTTCTCGTCCGACTTGGTGGACACGGGCGTCGATGTGCCCAGCTTAGCGAGACGTCGTGCGCGGATCTGGAAACCGTAGCTTAGCATACTCTCCCCATCATGAGTTCGTCTGAAAGCAACTTGCCTGCTCCATCTTTTCCTTGTCTGGGGCATCGCTTCCCGTCCAGGACGGTTGCTCGTTGGGATCCATTGTCGAGGCGTACGAGTCGGAAGTGGGATGGCAATGAGACGAAAAGTGAAAAGGGTAGAATGATGTCAAAGGCAAGAAGTTTAAGATGGATGACAAGGCTGAGGCCGAGATAGGATATCTAACTGCTAGTATGAGGTGTGGGCCCAAGCCTCACAAGTACGTAGATGGATGATGAGCTGGGGGACCTGAGGGTGGGGGAATCCCAGGCAGAACAGAGCTCTGAGCGTCAACTTTTGGCAGGCGAGGTGGGGCGTTGAGGTTGCCTGTAAACGTTGAACTTTAGTGGCGGCACCCAGCTGTGGCGTTTCTCCGATACCTTAGTAGAGGCTGCCTGTAATAGAAAGACCTGGAAGAGTTGAAGTTCGCTTTACGGTTGATGGTAATGGTATAATATGGAATATGTCATCAAACAAAGAAATACGGCGGAAATTCCGGAAGTCTAGCTCAAATATTTGGGTCAACATAATCAAATATACCTAAACTCCGCAATCATTTATTAAACTCCGCTCGCTGCGGCAACTGACAGCGGCTTGCTGTGCTGGTCGTGATACAGTCATGCACATAGGTAGCTTGCGTTTCAGACAGTTGGATGAGGAATTACACTCAATTAAGTTATCTATTAGTTAAGTTTGTATTTCTTACACTTCAACCTAAAAAGCTAGGTAGTACTTTGCTGTTCTTTGAACAAGTATCTGTGGCAAAGTTGAAGAAGCGAATGACAGAATTATACATAACCACGACACATGATGCCATCAAATCGAGTATTTCAAACTTAAATTGTCTGATTAAGAGATTCTATAATAAAAGTAGACTATCAACGCAACGCTTGACCGTACCAAGTGCTAATGTTTTTCCGCCCAAGCCTGTATGTTGATGCCAGGGTATCCTATGAACCGTAAATGCGCCAGAAAGGAAATAGAATTACAACGAAAAGACACTGGGGAGCAACAGCAATACACGGTTTAGTCCAGGCCGCTCCGTCACAGACGGGGCAGGTCCGTCCCCTCGACACTAGCTGAGCGACGGCGTTCCGAGAGACGAGGGCCTTCTACCGACCTGTCCCTCTGCAAAGTCGACGTTGAACCGGAGTTCGCAGCCGCTCTTATGCGGCCTTCTTCGCGACTTCGGTTCAGGAGCCAGTTAACATGCATTCGGATCATGTTGATATTGTTTCGTAGTTCGGTCACCTCTTCGCGGATGGGCATGATTTGGTTTATAGTCCACATGCTCTGTCGCGCTTCGAGGTGTGTTAGGTTCTGGTGAACCTCTTCAAAGCCAGCGTCGAGGTCTTGCATGGTGCGGTTGTCTCCCACGGTAGACTCGCCCACACCTCGACGACTGATGGTTGAGTTGAATTCAGTAATACGTTGATTGGTCTCGTCCTGGCGGGTTTGTAACTGCTGGACTTGTTGACCCAAATCGGTATAAGACTGAATGATTTCTCGTTGGGATCTGATGATCATGCCTGATGGTGTTTCCGGGTGGAATGCGCAGCCCATGGTATGGGAATCCATATGTCCACGCATGACACGAGCCGGGCAGCCAAACTCGCTATATGTACAGTTCACAATAGCCCCTTCGCATTCCAGCTCATCATGGGCCTTGGTCTGACTGCGATAGACAAGCTTCCAGCAAGTCTCACATCGGGTCTTGCTCATGGGACAAGACAATAGATGGAGCTCGCGGTCAGGAGCGTCAAAAGATGCTTTGCAGTGTTGGCATTTGTCTTCTTTGTGTGGACAGGTATCGTCCGTGGGCTTGGATCGTAATCTCTTATCACAATCGACTCCGGGACAAGTAAAGTCCTTGAAACGACATTGTGTGGTGGCGTGTACCTCGACGACCTCCCGGCGGACTTCCGACTTGCATCCTCGTGCGTGATAAGGGCACTTGACCTTGAGGTTGTTGAGCTGCGTGCGGATGAGTCGCGGTGCGCTGAAGCAATTGGGCCATGCTAGTGGTTCACGGTCGATGGGACAAGCCGTGCCTGATGGGCTGGAGTCAATGCTTTGCCGTAAACATCGGTAGCAGAATGTGTGGTCGCAAGGAGTTGTAACGGGGTCCACGAGAGGATCGTGGCAGATGGGACAAAACAGGTTTGGGTCGGGCTCCGCGACATATGTTAAAGAGTACATGTCAAAGATGCAGTTTCCCCCATAGCGTTTAGGGATTCCGAGAGAAGAAATGTGAGGAGAAGCCATGGGTCCGGTTCGCCGGTCCGAGTTGACATTTGGTATCAACAGACCTGGAGAATATGTAGGATCAAGGCGGCCTCTAACATCTTGCCTACCCTGTTGAGGGATCTGTGCTCCAATATAGAAAGTATCTGGCGAGGGTGGTCTGACGAGGCTAGTAACGAGGTCGGGAGTTGGAGATTGGCGGCGCAGGTTGCGGCGGGCGAAGCGACGAGCTGCGGCGGGACTTAGATGGATTCCGTCATCGCTCGACTCAGAAGCTGATGTTAAAAGGGCGGGAGGAACAGCTGAAGATGATGGCGTAGGGGTCGGTTGCTGAGAATCTCGAAGAGCGGCAGTGGAGGTAATAGCCGCCGCAGGAGGAGTTGTCGCCATGGTCGGTTAACTAGGCGATTCGGTCGGTGCTCGAATCCGAAGGACTACCTCTAGGCTACTAAGATAGGAACTGAGCTGAGCAAATGAGGTTGGAATTTGGAGGACTCGAGGTCAAGACATGTATGCGTATTTAGTGTGCGACGTCGTGATGACGCTCAATGATAAGCGGGGGGTTGCTTGTACGTGTCTCGATAGAAAGGAGATGAGAGAACAAAACGAAAGATCTCGATGTGCACATCAGGACCGTATTTAGGTGGGAGGTACAGAGTAGAGCCGAGGAGAACAAGTGACAAGGCCATAACATGACGGTTTGCACTAAGAATTTTAGCGAGCGAGTCTAGTAGGTTGCATTTTGGCGGGGTCGACAAAAGAAGCGGATCAGGAGGAAGAGAGAAAATGGAAAATGGGACAATGCAGGGGTCGCATTCTGGAAAACCCGACCTGATAGTGATCAATGGAGAAAATCCGGAGTGTATTATGGGGAAGTGATGGGCCTGATGTGTTGTAGATGCAGTATGCAGTTTCTATTCTGAGCATCCAGAGTATTATTATTCTATTTACTATCATTAGAGAGTATCTGTATCGTGTCTTTAAAACATCACCTTCACCAACCATCTGAGCTGACCCCCTTCCAGTCTCAAAAATGCATTCGTACCTGTCAGGGTCCTTGCTTAGCCTTTTTCGTCGATTACATCATTGCTCAATCATTTCGCCTTACTTGTCGCCCCCGCTTGCCTGCCTACCTCTCTACCTCTTCCTAGGTATGGTATGCTTGTGTTGTGTTGCGTCTGGACGTTAACTCTTCCTTCTTGGGCTTGGACTCACCGTTTGTGACAGTTTTAAAAAAACAGGGTCTTTCCACATGCTTCATCCACTTTGAATTCCTTGTCCTTGTTGATTCAATTGATTGCTTGGGCCTCCCTGCTTGACTCGTGAGAGCCCTGGTTTTTCTTCTAACGGCGACAATGCGAACCATCAATCTTGCCTTGCCTTGCCCTGTCTGGTTTGGTTTGGTCTCGCTCAGGTACGCCAAGTCTGCAGTGTCAGGTTTGACAGCTCTCGATGTGTCCCCGATACTTCCCTTCCGTCTGTTGAGTCACCTTGAACGCTCTTTGTTTGTTTTGTCTCTTCCCACAACTACCGCCTGTCTATGCCTATGCGGTTCCGTAACTACCGGCATCCATAGACAGGGTACCTTGACAAAAAGGCCCGGGATCTACGGCTCCGCAATGGAGTTTAGAGTTTGCCAAATCATGGAAAACGGTCTTGTCATGTCAGAAAGAGGTTAAAGAGGATTGATAACCGATGGAACAATGATATAATTGGAAATATTTATTCTAAAGATTAGTCACTTGGTCATCTGGTTTCATTTCAACCTGGCTTCTCTGGAAGACGAATGTTCCAGCATGAGATCAAGTTTTGTCTGAATGGATTAAAAAAAGGGCGCCATGAGCCGATGAAAGACTTGGCAACATGGTTTTATCTCTTGTTGCGTAAAAGCAATGATCCATCGAACTCTTCAACTCCTAATCGCCGATGAGAGTCGATCCTCATCTTCTGTTGGACCTGGGATCTGGGATCTGATGTTTTGATGGAAATCTTAAAGAAATATCATCCAGCTACAGGGTACGAACATCACCAACTTGGATGAACAAGGGTCTTGCCTACACATTCAGCCCCCAATTCTGCCTCTTGTTGAGCCTCACTTTCTATTCACTGTCTACTACCTAGGCTTCCACGAGGCATCTGGCGCAGCTGACGTGGCAGAAATTGATCCGAGTCTGATTCGTCTCTCGCAGCTGCAATACAACGTCAGACGATGAGCCAAGATGCTGCAGATGATGAACGAGTGAATGAACTACGGCCTCAAACTGAACAAAAGAGCGGACCGAACCAGCTCAACTGTCAACTTGCGGCTTAAAAAACCAGGTTATTCACTCACTACTGCTCTTCTGGGCATGCAATTGCTCCTCTAGCTCTGACTGATTTTTGGCCCCCATTCGCTGCTTTAAAGGCATTTCTTGCTTAACATTGACAGCCTTATTTCTCGTCAGGAACTATCGGGTTTGGCCGGATAATCATGTCGATCAATGACAATCTATTCACAATGATATTCAACAATGACACCCAATAATGAATCCATGAAGGATAACAATTTGACAAACTAATGTATTAACAAGGTGCATTGATACACAGCCTCATAAAATAAAAAAGAGTCCCTTTCACGACCAAAACTCTAGACCAAGCCACCAGCGAGACGTAAAAAGGTATCATCCTGCAGCATAGCCAAACCGTCCCCCTTCGTTGCCTAATCGCCCACAACGCTCCTTGATGCACTGCAACCTCCCTCTTTCAACCAAAAGATACTAGCACAGCCTTGTGCACCGCATGAGCGGGTTCTCTGTACGCTGTGATGGTCTGGTAAAAGCGGCGGCTCACAAGCGGCCAAGGCAGATGGATGGCCTGTATGTTATGCTACACTTTCAGTATACTTCGCGCAATCGCATGTACGACGCGGAGATGAATTACTGTTACCTCGATCAGCCGACAAACGGATCGCTGTCTAAGTATCTGAGTAACAGAGGTCATCATCCAATGAGTGTTAATAACGGATGGTTATGGCCGAGTATATAGAGCTCGGATTCTTGTCCCTCAGGAGACTTGATCTTGGATCCTTCAAAAACCTCTTCTCAGATTTCATCCCTAAATTTACAATATTATCTTTTGATCTACGACCATGAAACCTGCGCAGCCTCCTTCCAGTAGCCAACCGGCCATAAACCCTCCTGCCAAACCGAAACGCAAGAATCTCAACCCTCAAGCTCTTGTCTCAAAGTTTTGGAAAAAGTATCACTCCAAGACTCCTGGCAAGGTAACCTCTATTTTCCCCCAGAGCCTGTACGAATCTCTCCTGACAGACGCGGACTCTTCGGAGCCCGAAACTCGAAACGCGGCGCAGAGCTACGAGGCTGCTGCTAAGAATTGCCGTGCTCGAGTTCGTGCCGTCGTCAAAGAGTGCGAGCGTACAAATGCCAAGTTCAGCGATCCGGACTTTGACATTGAGTCCGATTTTGCATCGTACCAAGATAACTGCCTCTTTGGTCTCGTCAGAAATACCTGCCCTATCTGCGGAAGCGATAGCGATGATGACGAGGACATCGAGTACGGATCAACGAGCGATGCTCGGCGGACGAAGAAACCTCGCGATCGCAAGCCCAGCGACGCTCTGAAAAACAACAAGCGCGAGAGCAACACGGATAGCCTACGGGGAGACGGCCCTTACCACGGGGGCCTTTTCTGCCGACAGAGAAGGCCTGGTTCGGTTCATCGCATCCCTTGGATCTTCGAAAACCCCCAGTTCACCATCGATGGCTTTTCCAGTTCGGACGTCAAGCAGGGTGCAACTGGCAACTGCTGGTGGTTGGCTGCTCTCGCCACCATCGCTCATCGCAAAGACCTGATGAAGAAGATTTGCGTTGCACGAGATGAAGAATGCGGTGTCTATGGCTTCGTCATCTACCGCGACGGAGAATGGATCTCGACTGTCGTGGATGATAACCTGTATCTGAAGAACAGAGACTTTGGAGAGGACAGCCAAGTCTACGACGCAACCCTCAAGAAGGCCCGCCAATACAAGAAGCAGAAGCAGACAGGTTCCGAGGCCTTGTACTTTGCCAAGTGCGAGGACCCCAACGAGACCTGGTTGCCCCTGCTGGAAAAAGCAGTGAGTTAATAAATGTACTTATGCAGGACAAAAGCTAATGTTTCTAGTTTGCCAAAGTCCATGGCGATTACCAGTCTATGGAAGGCGGATGGGCTGGAACAGCTGTCGAGGATCTCACAGGCGGCGTAGCCACCGTAGTCGCGGGAAATAGAGTTCTTCGCAAGGAACGGCTGTGGCGAGAAATGCTTGGATCGGACGGCGAAGATGGAGAGTTTGTCTTTGGTCTATCTGCGGGTGGACCTGGAGATGAGCACAAGAACGGAATTGTCTTACAGCATGCTTATTCCGTGCTTAGAGTTGCCGAAGTGCAGAACGAAGATGGTGTCAAGTTTCGTCTGGTTAAAATTCGGTAAGTATATCTCTATCATTTCTACATCGGCCTTCTAATCTTCCTAGAAACCCCTGGGGACAGAGATCCGAAGCCGGCCAAGGCGAGTGGCATGGTCCATGGTCAGATGGCTCCAAGGAGTGGACTCCGTACATGATCAAGAAGCTCAAGCACGAGTTTGGTGACGATGGAGTCTTTTGGATGTCATTTGGCGACATGCTCGATAACTTCAAATGGATGTACAGAACCCGACTCTTTGATGAGCGATGGACTGTGGCTCAGCAATGGTTGAGCATCAGTATCTCGTGGCTTACCGGCTACCTTAAGAAGAAGTTTGTTATTGAGGTCGAGGAAGAGGGCATGGTTGTTATCGTTCTTTCACAGGTATGGTCTGCCCCTGAAAAAGACGTCTAGTACTAACACGTTCAAGCTTGACGACCGCTATTTTACCGACCTTAAGGGGCAGTATGTGTTCACTTTAAGCTTTCTCATCAAGTCTTCGGACGGCAAGAATACCATCTGCGCCGTACGTCCGGTACACCAATGGGATCGACGTTCGATCAACTGCGAAGTCGAACTCGAACCAGGCACCTACGAAGTCATCCCTAAGATCATGGCGGAGCGACTCGTTTGGCGGCCAAGAGTGGAAAAGATGGTCAAGAGAGCAGCCGACGACAACCCAAAGAAGCTCCGCCAGTTGGGCCTGCAGTACGATCTAGCCCACGCCAAAGGTGGCGTGCTAGATGAGGACGACGCTCTTCGCAAGAAGCGCGAGGCCGAGAAGTCAAAGAAACTCAAAGTTAAGAAGCAAGAGGTCAAGAAGAAACAAATGGCGGAGGCGATGGCACGAATGGAGGAAGCGATGGTGGCGATGAGGAATGAGTACAATCAATACCTCAATGAGAAGGAAAACGAGAAGGATAAGGATAAGAAGGACGAGACTGCTGAGGATGACGAGGAGAAGAAGAAGGATGATGAACCCGAGCCTAAGGATCCCGAGCCTAAGGACCCGGTTGTCGAGCCTAAAGACAAAGGAGACCACCAGGCGCCTCCAGGGTTCTGGCCAGAAGATTCTCCCAGCAAGAGCGACCTGGACGTTTCGAAACATTCCGAAACATTGGTTGAGCCAAGAAAGGAGCCTCCATCTTCTCGTGGCACGAACGAGGCAATGGAAGAGACGAAAAGAATGTCTTTCCGAACCCCATCTCCTCGTGGTACTAGCCGTCGCGGTCTTCCGACACCGCCGGTGCAGTATCAATATCAATACCAAGACCATGGTCCTCTTCGCAACAGCAGACGATTGACCATGACGGACGACAGCATGGACCCGTACCCCGTGTTTACACCACCGACGGAGCCTGCATCCGATTCGGATCTTGACAGCTCAAGTTCTGGCTCAGGCTCTGGTTCTGATACTGCGTCTGATGACAACAATTCGTCGAGCTCGGACAGTGATAGCATGAGTCTATACCCACGTCGACGGTTTCGCCAGCGCAAGAGACAACCCTGGAATGCCGTGTGCGTGATCGGCCTTCGTGTCTATGCTCAACATGCAGGCATCAAGGTACGTCTCGCTGACCAGAAGCGCGATGAGGCTACTGAGCTCGTCGCACCAGAGGCAAGCAGCGCGGCTGGTCCGAGTGAGTAGTCACTAATCACTTGGCTTGAAACTGTCTGAAGGTGGGATGGATGGATACGGAGATGAGATGATTTGAGAGTGGAGTTTACGGTAGTTGAGTTGGGTTTGCCAGAGGAGGATGATGATCGATATTTCGACAGAGCTCTACTCGATTATTTCCTAACGCACATAGCGACATTTATTATTTGACTTTATTCATCAGTAGCTAATACAAAGAATGGTATCCGTACTATCATTTGTCATTTTACGATGAAGTGGATGTGGATATGTCTCTGCTCCATACTTGACTTGGGGCCATTGTCCGAGGTGCAGGTGCAATTTAACGTCGACGTGACTCGAGTCATTCGACGTCAATTGATGTGACAGATTGCATTTGCTAGTTACTTGTTACGGGGTAGTACTGTATAAAGATGATATATATCATCCATCATTTGTAACCGTCTTATCACCATGTTTTGGATTAACTTTCTGACATACGGTAAACTTTGGCTTAGGCGTACAAATAAACATTGTCATTATTAACTATTGGTGGAATACAAGATCCGGATCGGCGTTAGAGATTGACGTAAAAAAAAGTAAATAATAGTGTGTTTTGTTTTTGGAATAGTTCCCGTTTGATGTTTGCGCCATTCATTTCGTCTCTTTTCTGCTGTTACCTGTTTCGATGCGCACGGCCTTTGAGCGACCGTTTCATCTTTTGGTAGAAGCGTTCTCGTTTCATCAACCTCGTTAGGCCTCCTCCTCCTTCGGGATCTGCCAGTATGATCGCCCCGAATTGTTTCTCGGCTTGGATAATCGAACAAGCACGGAGCAGAATTCCATCCTCTGCAGAGCTGGATCCTCGTGTGAGATTGGTGAGGAGGACCACCTCGGAAGCTTTTCCCAAGTTGGGAAACTCTTGCGGTTGGAGTATCCGTATGTCTAGAACGATTCTATCGTCATGACTTACATGGCTAAGTATCATGACTATTGAGAAGAAGAGGTTCAAGCGTCAGGAACAAGACGTATATAATCCAGACTCAAACTCGTCTTCTGGATTTTAGAACCAGATTCATCTCAACTCAGCAGCCTTTTGTACATTCTTTATACCCTTTACATTCGCTTCTTATACAAACCAATATCTTTCGTTTCAACAGCTTGAACAACCTTCATCATGCTTTACACATCTATTCTCGTTGCTCTTGTTCCTTTCGCAGTGGCTGGTCCCATTGCTCCCCGAACCGGCCTTGGTGGTGGACTCCCTGGCCTCGGAGGCGGCTCTGGCTCTGGCCTCCCTAGCCTTCCTGGTCTTGGAGGTGGTTCTGGCTCTGGTCTCCCCAGTCTTCCTAGCCTTGGAGGCGGCTCTGGTGGTCTACCCAAGCTTCCCGGCCTAGGAGGTGACTCTGGTTCTGGCTCCGGTCTGCCCGGTCTTCCCGGCCTTGGTGGTGGTTCCGGTTCTGGTCTCCCCAGTCTCCCTGGTCTTGGAGGCGGTTCTGGATCTGGTGGTTTGCCTAGCCTCCCTGGTCTTGGAGGCGGCTCTGGCTCTGGCGGTCTCCCCAGCATCCCCGGACTCGGAGGAGACGACTCCTCAGACGATACCCCCAGCGCCACTGCCCCCAGCGTTGCGGCCCCCACTGCTTCCCCTCAGACCTCTCCTACTGCCCCTAGCAGCTCTACCGGAGGATCTGCTGATGCGGATGGCTCTGCGGCTCGCCGTGGTGTCTTTGATGGCGCTTCGTCCGGAGGCGCATCGGACTCTCCCTTTGGTAACTTCCTGGGCGGTGCTGGTGGCTCTTCTTCAGGCGGCTCTTCCGGAGGCTCTTCCGGAGGTGCGGCTGCTTCTCCCTTTGGTAGTTTCCTAGGCGGTGCTGGTGGCTCTACTATGAACGACCTCAGCGGCGAGTGCAAGGACGTAACTGTCATCTTTGCCCGTGGTACTACTGAGGCTGGTAACGTCGGCACCGCTGCTGGACCTCCCTTCTTCAAGGCCCTTGCTGAGAAGATTGGCCAGGACAAGCTCGCCGTTCAGGGTGTCGACTACAGCGCCAGCATTGCTGGCATTATGCAGATGGGCGACAAGGCCGGTTCTGAGAAGATGTAAGTCTAACTCACATCACCCAAAAAGAGTAACACGATGCTAACAGAAAATAGGGCGAGCCTTGTCACGGAGGCTGCTAAGAAGTGTCCCAAGACCAAGATTGTCATGTCTGGATACTCTCAGGGAGCCATGCTGGTGCACAACGCTGCCAGGGCTCTTCCTGCCGAGACCACAGCCAAGGTTGCTGCTGTTCTCAACTTTGGCGACCCTTGTAAGTTCAATATGCCAACGAGGAGGAGTATCAAAAAGCTAACAGTGTTACAGTCCAGAGACAGGCCATCCAGGGCGTCTCGGCCGATAGGGTCAAGATCATCTGCCACGCAGGCGATGGTGTTTGCGCCGGTACTGCTGCTATCACACCCGACCACCTTACCTACAGCAAGGATGCTGGCGCTGCTGCTGATTTTGTTGCCAGCAAGGTGCAATAAGCGGTACTTTGTGAATGACACATTGGTTCAATGATGAAGGATAAATTTCTTATGACTTGTGTATACTTTTAGCTACTATATATATCCAAACTGTTGCTTTTATAACCACTTGTTCTGTCTGTTTAGTGATGTCTCGATGAATAGTGAATTTCATAGTAAAGTTGATGACCTTGATCGTAGCGTTGATTTATTGCTGACTTTAGCGAGACTTTAGATTTGATCAAAGTTGCAGCATTTGTACTAGTAGTGTACGATTGACGAAAGTATGCTGTCTACTTTAGATTATTTGAACTCGATTTACTCCGAAGTCTATATGCTCGCAACTACGCACAGTCGACTGTGCTTGTAGCCCGAGCACCCCCTACGCTTAGAAACCATCGGCCCGACAATCACAATCACAAGTCATCATGTTAACTGACAATTCTGTTATCGATCTAGAAGGATGGGAAGACAACGGCGATGTTGAGAAAAAAGTTCCAGGCTCAATCTACTATGACTGTATCAACTGCATTCTAATGCCGTATGGTTAGCTAAACACTGTGAAAAGAACTTATACTTGTCTCTATGGAGGATTGAACATTGTCACGGGGAGAATAAGCATGAGCGTCGCTGTGGCCTTGTGTATATATACGAAGAAAGACAGTGTTCCTTCAACAAATACTGGGGATATGGTGTAGGGGTATCACGTTCGCTTTGCATTGTTTCGAATGCTTGCGAAAGGCCGGGGGTTCAAATCCCTCTGTCTCCAAATCTTTTGCCGTTCAGACTGCGGTCTTTTTTGGGTGAAGAAGTGGACATCCATTGTAACTCTATTTTTAGTCTTGACAACCCTGGACAAGTACCGAGGTACAAGGACAGACGGTCTTTGATGTATAGATTATTGCTGGAATTTGTTTTCTTTTGTCAAGTCTTGTCTGTTGTAAAATGGCTGGCCTGAGACAGAGACAACTCATAAACCCATGAGTAACCGAAAAGAACCGCATCAACTCACAATGGCCAATCACCGTAAACTTTATTGTCCTGTCAGCCAAGATGCAGCATGTGATGGTTGACTTATCAGGGGTGGTGCATTAATTGATTACCTGGGTATGTACACGTGCCGCTACCAGTCATGAATCATGTGAACCGCATGGAAACAAAGCCTACATTCCTTTTTAGCTTTTGGATTCTACCTTTCGGAGCATTTCTTGCAGGTGATTGATATTTTGAATAGAAGAGGCTTGAGAGTAAGAAAGAAAAAAGATGTCAAGTTGTTTGTCTGTCTCACATACACAAACTTAATTCAAGATGTTGCCGTTGTCTTGTATTCTTAGAAATAATAGTTGAATTATAGGCTATTCCCGAGAATACCGAATCTACGTCATGTCCTCCCCCACAGAATTACCCCGGCGTGTCTCTCTTTATCCAGATTCTGGGGGAAACTTTCACATGTCAACAAGCTTGTGCAAATGTCGATACTCTGAAAACCCAAGTTGTCACGAGCACGAGCCCGTCATTCTACTCGGCTACGAGTCCGAATTTAGCTTGGGATCATCATTTGTCTGTAGTAATCGAGCCTTGTTTATGTAGTTCTACTCTGCCTAGTTGGAAGTTTACAATCGAATTTTACTTTTCTCCATCCTCTTTCTCCTGTTTTATTCGTTTCATCTCTGTTGGACAGGCGGAAACTCTCACCTAAGCCACTGCCCATCCAACGAGACCGTTACAACGCTTCAATTGGCGATATCTCACAACCCTTGTCCTGTCTCCTATACTGCGACCTCCGAGGGTGTTCGAGTCGTGTATTTCTTTCATGTGAACGCCTGTCAATTTACCCGAAAAGGCTAACGACACCATGTGCTTGCTTGAATCCTAACTAGTTTCTCTTTGTTTGCTCTTCTACTTTACTTGCACATTTATCTCAAAATCGTTCGAAATTATATACATTTAGACCTGATCTGGTCAGCATGATAGATCACGTCTTGGGACGGCCTTCGGTCAAGTCTAGAAGGCTTCAAGTCCTAGCAGTGTTGACCTTTTGGTCCGCTTACTTAGTCAAGTAAGACTTCCAAGATCCTGTCTCTTCTTTAGTATGCTTACACCTAGACCATAGAGGCCATAAACATGGTCCTCCAGGCGCAAAGTTCTTCTCGAGACTCTTCTCCAAGCGACTCACACCATGGCAAACCGTCGCCTTAACCATGATATACTTATACGCCGCTCGCAACTTCAGCACCCTCGTCGGTCTCGCCAGTCCAGAGCCCTTGGCCAACATGTACGACGCCACCTACTACCGGGCCACATGGGTCTTGACCGCGCTGGACGCTGGTTTCTGGACGGCCATGAAGATCAAGACGAAATGGCTGCGCGACATGGCCAGCATTGTCTTCTCGCTCTTCTACCTTGTCGCTGCTGAAAAGGCCGACGAGAAAGTTCGCAAGGTCAGAGGCATGATCACGGTCGAGCATATGCGCGTGTCCTGGAACAAGGGCACGTCGCCGTATTTGAGTTTCTTTCAGGGCCTCATGCGACCGCGTTTTATGCGATGGCCTCCGAGGCAGATTCGGATCCCCCGGCCTGCCGACAGCGACTACAAAGAGCCTGTTCTTGCGTGGCTGTACTATGATGGACCTTTGTCAGATCTCGAGCGTCATGATAGGATAATTCTGGATATTCCGGGTGGTGGTTTTGTTGCCATGGATCCGCGCTGCAACGACGACAAGTTATTCTCATGGGCGGCCAAGTCAGGACTACCTATTCTGAGTCTCGACTATAAAAAGGCACCCGAGTTCCCATATCCGTATGCGCTGAACGAATGCTTTGACGTTTACAGGACCATCATCAATACCAAGGGTCGATGCGTCGGTCTACCAGGAACGGAAGTGCCTCGAGTCATCGTCACAGGTGACAGTGCTGGAGGTAATCTTGTAGTCGCGGCGACTTTGATGATTATGGAATCAAGACATCCGGCATTCCGCAGACCAGGACAGACAGAACTACCAGCCCCGGATGGACTCATTTGTTTCTACCCAGCGCTGGACATGAATATCGGCAACTGGATGACTGACGAACAAATGTCTCTCATCAAGGATCGAAAGGCGAGAAAGACGAATCGCAGAATCATGCGACGAAAGAGCATGCAGTACAATGAGTTGGTCGGAACTCCACACCATTCCGATGACGAAGAAGAGGGATCGCCACCACCGGACACCAAGTCGACTGGCAAACTGAACGGCTTGACGGCAAAAGAGGCTCTAATTGCGGCTTCTCAGGGACCTAAGAGCCCACACCCAGAGTTCTCACACGTTGGACCTCGATCTTTGAGCTTCCCAAAGGAGGCCTCAGAAGCCAACGGAAAGAATTCATCCCACCATGTTGAACCAATGAAGACAAGACTGGCCACATCGTCAATGATCTCCTACTTTAACGATCGAGTACTCACACCAGAAATGATGAGAGCAATGATCATCTTGTACATCGGTGCACACAACCGTCCCGACTTTAGTCAGGACTATCTCCTCAGCCCTGTCCTCGCACCTGAAGCTTTGCTAGTTGACTTTCCCAAGACATACTTCATGACAGGAGAACGAGATCCTCTTGTTGATGATACAGTTATTTTTGCAGGAAGGCTTCGCTGTGCGAAGGAAGCTGCGTTCATGCAGGATCAAGCAGGAATTAACGGAGCAGAGTTCAACGATCGGGATGCTGCGGAAGTGATGCTGATCCCTGGAACATCTCATGGCTTTATGCAGTTCCCGACCGTGTACCCTCCTGCTTGGAGACACTTTGAGCGATGCGTTGAATGGTTCGACCAGCTATTCGAGCATGCCCACGTTATGCGCGTGCGAAAAGATAGACAATCCCGAGCTACAATGTCGCAGACTAATGGCTTTGGTGTTAATAGCTTTGGAAGACATCATCAACGCACAGAGTCCAGCGGAGAAGAGGATAAGCCGCTAGAAATCAGCATGACAAAGATGAATCAGCGACGAAGTTCGAACCAGCCTTCGCCGCCTATACAGAAAGAAGAGTCTGTGTCGTCAGAGGTCAACGACGGCTATGGAAGCGGAGACACGACACCACGACCATACACAAACGGATCTTCTCTTGCGAATGGCGACAAGAAGAACGCGTCTCGACGAAAGAGTATCGGTTTGAACAAGAGCAAGAATAGAAATAAGAGTCTTGTTAAGCTCAAGAGCTCTGATGATTTGCTTGGAAGACGTATGCAGGGTCTTGCGAGTGGGTTGACGGGGATGGTGGGTGATGATGATTGATTGAGGGGATGCATTGTTGGAGCTTTTTTTAATTCAGCATAGTGATTTGGTTGCATGTGTGATTGCATATATGGAGGAATGATACACAGGGTGAGCTGGGAAAGGCATATATTTCTGCATAGTTGGACTTACGATATGATGACTTTTTGTAGATACACAAAGGACACCCTTAGAATAGCTGATGACTTGAATTGACACATGTATCAAACCGCTGAGATGCTCAAGTTTTGGAAGACAAATGGTAAGACATTGTTTTGGCTTGTTTACTGTGACTGTAGGGTTTCATCTGGCCTCCATGCTGACCAAGGTCCCCAAACAATCTTCCCATTACAGTCCAGAACATGACGCCAAAATCACACTTCAAGTCACAGCTTACGGACAGCGACCGAGGGGAATAGAAGCATCTCAAGGCATAAAAGGGGGCGGACGGACCGTGTTTGCGTCAGAGTTCCTCGGTGAGCAAAAACACGCAACTCATGATGGGAAAATAAGCGGGAATTGGGCCGATTGGATATTCGTAAACCCCTGATGGTTGTGATTCTGGGGAGCCTTGGTTGGGCTGAGCAGACACGCCACTTGGATCGGGTCATTATTATAGGGGATGTCATACAGGTTTAGGGTGATTTATCCTGTAAGATATGTACGTACATACGCGTAGGTAGGTATAGTAAGTGATGTTTGAGGAGAGCACTAATAATCGCTGGCTTTTGATGGCCTCATGACAAGGGATATCCTTCTTGTGATCAGTTGGTAGAGGCTCATCGTGATAACCAACCCTGACCATGGAACTAATGGTGCACGTCAGTCTCAGAGCATATCTCAGTGCTTCTCAGTGCTATTCTCTGTATATTCGTGCTGTAATTTGGTCGATAGAACCATTAATTAGTAGGCAACTTATGCACGGAAGGCCCGGGGATGTGGGTCCGATAGCCCTGTTTTGCCGACCAGCAGCCTCCGTGATTGGGTTACTCTCGCTACCCGGCTTCCGACATTCCTATTCCTATCCTTTCAGCCCTGTAAATAACGAAAAGATATCCATATCAACACAACAACTATCTATTCCCCAGAGCCGATGATCTTCAAAGAACATGGTAGAAAAAGTATTAGATAAAGAGAAATACGTACCATGTTAAGGAAAGCACACCGACTTTGCCATGCAACGTTATCGTATAGATTGAACCCAGCAACTAGGATCACATTCCATAAGTTGGGTTAGGCAGTTGGCTGTACCCCAAAATAACAAGGATTCTGACTTCTGATCCGATGCCGATTGCTTCATCTTTTACCCGTCTTCCACCCCTTTGTTGGAAGATGCCATGTTTTATGAGGCGAGAGAAAATAATCAGGTGCTTTTTCACCCCCAATCTGACCCCAAATTTTGACCTTATCCATGCCCAAGGTCCAGAACCCCAATAACCGCGTGTTATTGTAAGAAATGTCCGTCATTTGCTTGCGGCTTTATGTCACTGAAACAGGACACGTACCTGACCGAGTTGCCCGATTGAGTAAGTGCAAGGTGAAGGGAAGTGAGAAGCAAGGTGAGCTGATATGTCCTGTTCCAACCTGGCATGAGGACAACCAGAACCCAAAGTTGCGGGCTTTCCATCGAGACACGAATATCACCACTCATTTCCGTATTGAGAACAGAACAGTGAGGCCGCCCCGTATACCAGACCCGACCATTAGTTAAAGTATATGAGGGATATACAAAAGAACCAATACTACCACAGAGACAGAAGCTGCTCCCCAGTATCACCAAAGACAAGGGGAGCGTCATCATCACCGTCATGCTCAAAAAAGACAAAAAGCACAGACAAAGCGGATGTAAACGGGTGTTTACCTGGTTGGTACAGATCAGGTAGTTGTCAAGTATCTTTTGCGTCTGTATCCATCCACTATGTACCACGAATAATACGTTTTCGGATGTAAACAACTGGGCTGTGCTTCTTTCCCAACCTCATACAAGATTCAGGTACCGAACATACCGCTCTAGGGGCCTCATTCAAATGGATAGACTGGATGGATATCTTATGCACCCCCCGTGCCGTATTTCCATGCTCCTATTTTGGAGGCATTTATTTATTCCCGTCCTTTTGGTAGAATACTTTAAAAAGTCGGTGTCTCTCTGCCTCTCTGCCTCTTTGTAAATCTGGTTTTATTTCACTCGTCTCGTCTCACTCCTAGTACCAATATATATATTTACCACTCTCCTCTACTCTTGTGCCTCAAAAGAGCCACCATACTTTTGAAGCTCCTCCATCTTGATATCCGTCACATTGTGTTGTGTATTACACGTCCTTCTCCCACTACAACTCTTCATATTGCCGACCTTTCCGTTTTACCCCTCAACTGAACTCTTTGCTACTCTGTACTAAGCAGAAGCAACCTGCGACGTGCCGTCATTGCCAACAGAGTAACCAACCAAGGACCAACACAAGCCATTCTTCAACCCACCACAAAAAGATAGCTATAATAGTTAGCTACACAAAACCGGCTGCTCCCGTCCATATTCGGCCTATCGCATTAAGCTTTCTTGTCTCGATTTGTTTACATACAAAAGAGCTATCCCTCTACCCCTCCTTCATCATGAGTCTCGCTCAGCATTCAGAAAGTGCGTCGCCCGTTCCCATTATTGAGACAGACGACCACGGAAACCCCATCAAGTCAAGTAACGGATACTTCCCCTCTAAAGGAAAATCTTCAACGCTCGTTGGCGACATGGCTCACCTCTCTGTTGTCGGTGGTGCTCACCGCGGAGACGACTCTGACGCCGCATCTGTTCGCTCAAACAGCTCTCGGGCCTCACGGAAGCCTCAGATGAAGCTGGCGAGCTACCAGGATGAGTTCACCACCAGCGTCTACGGATCTCGCTTCGCAGGCATGGATCTTCCCAGGCATCATATGCCGGAGAATGAAATGCCCCGCGACATTGCCTATCGCATGATCAAGGACGATCTGAGTCTTGACAACAACCCCATGCTCAAGTACGTTTGTTTCTAATCATGAGGATGCATTTACGAGGTCACCTACTAATTGCTGACTTTACTTCCAGCTTAGCTTCTTTCGTTACAACTTACATGGTACGTACAACAAAACATCAACTAATTCCTTGACTTTTCTGGTTCCGGCCAAGTCTGTCCTATGCCAAGCCATCACCATCGATCTGCTCCTCCACCCGCTCCATAGCGGAGACGGAACCATTTCTTGGCGATGGTGATGGGACGCTACAGCACCAACCCATTGCACTAAACTACCTACCCCACTATAACTCTTCTGAATAGCTTCACTAACACCCTCTCCAGGAAGATGAAGCCGAGAAGCTCATGGCAGAGTCCTTCTCCAAGAACTTTATCGATTATGAAGAGTACCCTCAATCGGCCGACATCCAGAACCGATGTGTCAACATGATCGGCGATCTTTTCCACGCTCCTCCCGGTTCGTCAGTCGGTACATCAACCGTCGGTTCCTCAGAAGCCATCATGCTCGGTGTTCTGGCCATGAAGAGGCGCTGGAAGAACCGCAGAATCGCCGAGGGTAAGAGCACAGAGCATCCCAATATCGTCATGTCCTCTGCCGTTCAGGTCTGTTGGGAAAAGGCTACTCGCTACTTTGAGATTGACGAGAAGCTCGTTTACTGCACGCCTGATCGGTTTGTCATGGATCCCGAACAGGCTGTTGATCTATGTGACGAGAACACCATTGGTATGTGTGCTATTCTTGGAACGACCTATACTGGCGAGTACGAGGATATCAAGGCCATCAACGATCTCCTCGTTGAGCGCAACCTTGATATCCCTATCCACGTCGATGCTGCCAGTGGAGGCTTCGTGGCTCCTTTTGTGGTTCCTGATCTGGAGTGGGATTTCCGATGTGAAAAGGTCGTCTCTATCAACGTCTCGGGTCACAAGTACGGTCTTGTCTATCCTGGTGTTGGTTGGGTCATCTGGCGATCTCCTGAGTTCCTCCCCCAAGAACTCGTCTTCAACATCAACTACCTCGGTGCTGATCAATCTTCCTTTACCCTCAACTTCTCCAAGGGTGCATCGCAAGTCATCGGCCAATACTACCAGCTTATCCGCCTCGGCAAGCGTGGTTACCGCGCTATCATGAGCAACCTCACCCGTACCGCAGACTACCTGACAGAAACCCTAGAGAACCTAGGCTTCGTCATCATGTCAGAACGTTCGGGCGCTGGCCTCCCCCTCGTTGCTTTCCGCTTCAAGACCGTCGATGAGGGCGGCGACCCTGAACGTCACTACGATGAGTTCGCTCTTGCTCACCACCTGCGATCTCGAGGCTGGGTTGTCCCTGCTTACACCATGGCTCCCAACTCCGGTGTCAAGATGCTGCGTGTTGTCGTCCGAGAGGACTTTACAAAGAGTCGATGTGACCAGCTCATCTGCGATGTTAAGCTGTGCCACGGTCTTCTCAAAGAGACAGACCAGGAGTCGATCAAGAAGCGTGAAGAGTACATCAAGAACCACATTGTTACTATGGGACGTGGAAAGCACGCCCACCCCGTATACAAGGTAAGTTATCAACCTATACAACGCTCGAAGTTCTGTGACTAACCATTCTTAGGATGAGCAACATTCTCTCCAGGGCAAGCATGGCAAGACACATGCTATTTGCTAGTTACATAGAAAGGATGGGTTATTTATGAAGGCTTGGCGTTGGGCGATGTGATGAGGCGTACTGTGTATATGAATGAAGCATGTATCGATTTTGAATAAGCCTACATCGAAGAAGCTTTGACATTGTCGTTGGTGATTTAATGGATAGAAGCGTAAAACTGTCATTTTGATTTAGCTTATATGGAACGATGGAGCTCAGATTTTGATCTCACGTTTGCCTGTAGAACATGCACCACCTCGAACAGGAGAAATAGAATACGACGTAAAACATAAATCAGTATATGGTATCTAGCTTTTTATCTAGCTCCGCTCTCTACTCACCAAAAATCTACTTTTAACCCTTTAATCATAAACACCAGAGTATGTATATATACACCCTCTTATTGAGTAGCAGCAATAGCAGCCTCTACAATATCCAGTCCCTGGTTAATCTCCTCATCCGTCACAGTCAAGCTAGGCACAAATCGCAATGTGTTGGTACCGGCGGTAATGATGAGAAGACCACGCTCACGAGCAGCCTTGATGATAGGTGAAGGGTCCTGCGACAATTGCAGACCGAGAATCAAACCTCGACCACGGACCTCCTTGACAAGACCAGGGTATTGGCTCTGTAGCTTAGCGAAGCGCTTCTTGAAGATCTCGGACTTGGCCTTGACATCAGCTTGGAGCTGCTTGTCGGCGAGACGGCCAACGATGTAGTGCGCCAGTCGGCAGGCAAGAGGGTTTCCACCAAAGGTAGTGCCGTGGTCGCCAACCTTCATCTTATCAGCAACATCCTGTGTCACTAGAACAGCGCCAATGGGGAATCCGTTGCCGAGAGCCTTGGCTGTTGTGAGGATATCAGGGTGAGCCTCCTTGGGCAAGTTGCCGTGAGCCCAGAATGTGCCTGTACGACCGAGACCGCACTGGATCTCGTCGTAGATGAGAACAGCGCCAACCTCGCGACATCGCTTGGCGAGCGCAACGAGGAACTCCTCCTTCGCAGGCGTAACACCACCCTCACCCTGGATAGGCTCCACGATAACACCGCATGTCTTCTCAGTGACTAGCGCATCAATGCCAGAGATATCGTTGTAGTCGCCAGTCTTGAAGCCGGGGACCATGGGTGAGAAGGGCTTCTGGTACTTGGGGTTCGGGGTCGCGGACAAGCTGCCCATGGTTCGGCCGTGGAAGCCATTGTTGAAGGAGACGATCTCGACCTTTTCGCCCGAGGGGTCGACAATCTTGCCAGCCTTGCGAGCGAACTTGATGGCGGCTTCGTTGGCTTCGGATCCGGAGTTGCAGACGAACACTGAGGCGGCGTTGTGCATAGCGCCAGACTCGAGAGTCTTTTCGACAAGGAGCTTCGATAGAGCGCCGGTCCATGGGTTGTAGTAAAGGTTGGAAGCGTGAACGAGGGTTTGAGCCTGTAAGCAATCAATTGAATCAGCAAAGCCCATTGTTGTACCCTAAGCGCATATAAGAACTTACCTGCTCAGTCATGATACGAGTAAACTCGGGATCGCAGTGACCGAGACCATTGACAGCGATGCCGGCAGTGAAATCAAGAAACTTGCGATCCTCCGCATCCCAAAGCCACGAACCCTTTCCCTTGATAAAAACAGGTGGGGGACGGGCATATGTGGCAACCATATAAGGCGCATGCTCGTTCACCATAGCAGCGCTCTTGGAGTCGGATGCGACGTCGGCATTTGGCAGCGAAACCAGGCCTCGTCGAACGATGCGAGGACGAGCGACGGCGCAGGAGCTGGCCAATCGGGCTCGGAGGGGAAGTCGCATAGCCATTGCGATTATGAATTTTCCGATTTTATGAATTACAGACAGAAGAAAAAAAAAAGAACAAGGGAAGAGAGAGATTTGCAGAATTGGAATGGTTGTATTGATCTGGAGGGGTTAGTTGGACGAGAGAATATTTGTGGTTTTATCTTATCAATCGCCTCCGCTATCGCAGGTCGATTTTGTGACGCTACTTAACTGTTTTTGTGCAAGTTACTCACAATTGGGAGCCACTTGAGCTACCATGACAAGGAAGGGTCTTGATTATGGAGACGCTTTTGACTCAGGCTATGGAATCATTCATGATGTGGTGTTTTCTTATCCCTGTAAGTTGAATTTTAAGTCTCTCAAGGCGCGCCCTGACCTAGACAACTACTGTGCTACGCATTGCGATCTTGGTACTGGCCAGTTCTACTGACTCACAGCGTACTCATCATGAAAGACCGTCTATAGAATCCATGTATATCTAGAGATCCAAACTTAAAGTAAACATAGAGTTGTGCAACTGTCAAGACACCGTTCATATTCCTATCAAGAACGCAGCACAACAAAATTGTATTAATTACCCCAACGCTGACTCCATAATACTGCGCATTCGCAACTTTCAAACTCTAAACACCCGATTGCATGATACGAGACCAAGAGCCCCCAACCTATGTATACAAACCAGCCAAAATGAACTGCTAGCATGAGCGCCATCATAGCCCATCGCACAGAACCAACCCCAGAAAGGCCCAGTTTCCACTTCGAACAAACAGAAAACGATGTACACTTCTCAGGCCGTTTTAGACTGCACTGTATCCGCCTCGGCTGCCCGTTCCCTGCACAGTGTTTAGGATCCGGCGGATAAAATCCTTGAGTAGGTAAGGAATGTCGCGGATGGTGTCGCTGTGGGGGAGAAGATCCCAGCCTCGGGCGCCGTAGCGGGTGAAGTTGATCCAGGACGAGAAGATGAGGTAACCAGCAATGAGCAAGAAAGCGCTAAATGTGTGAGAAAATAATGCAAAAGTGAAGGCTGGGTGTACTCACATGAGAACAAACCAGGTGAAGAATCCCCAGTGGGAACTGGAGTTGTCTCCGCCATCGTCGCTACCGCCGTCGCCGCTCTCCTCTCGCTTTTCGCAGGCATATTTGGTGTGCCATGTCAAGCGCAGAATTCCTATATCCTTCTCAACTTCAAAGCCATCCCAGATAAGGGAAGCATTCTCATGCTTGAGTTGGTGCTCGAGGGTAGACTCGCCCTCATCCTTGTCACCGCCATCGTCCTTCTTGCCATCGTCCTTCTTTTCGTCGGCTCGTTTCTCGTACTTTTCCTCAGAGACCCACTCGCCTTCTGTTCCTTCTTTGTTGGGGTCGCAAAGGAACTCAATAATGGCCTTTTGGTCGGTCTTCTCTTTGGAAGGGCCAGATAAAGGATCCTTGCCTCCCGTGAGAACAAGCCGTAAACCCTCCTTCTTCTTGTCAGAGTTCGACTCGGCCGTGCTAAGTCTTGTAGGTGTCCATTCGAATCGAGATCCACCGGCGTTCTCGAGGTTTCCTGCGATCGCGACGATGTCCGTAACCTCGTCCTCCTCTTTCTTGTCTCCGTCAGACTTGAGAAGATGTGTGATGGCGCAAACTAAAGCTTGTCAGTTGAAGCTTTGTGATCTCAGTGAACCCTGAACATACCTCGAGTGCCGTTTGGGCATTCCGACTTGCTTCCTCCGCTCTTTTTCAACGGCTTACAAACGTCTAATGTATAAGTTGTGTTGTAGTGTCCGGCTGGGTTGGGCTTGTATCGCGTCGTCACAACTGAATGCGGTCCGCCAAGCTTGGAAAGGTCGAACGTGTGTCCATCCGCACGAATCTTTCCACAGTCGAGTGTCTCTGCAGCAAATACTGGCGCAGCCAGCAGAGGCAGTAGAAATGCCAGTAGATCCGGCCGATACATCGAGAAGATCTGGGAAGAACACGGAAGCCGAGATAGGGATAAACGTTAAGCGATGATGCCGAGGGGACGGAATTGCGGATTCGAAAAAGGGAGATGCTGGAAAGCCGTTGCTATGCTCAAACGAAAGGAAAGACTGGACCGGGTAGGTTCTCCTTGGTATGCCTTGTGATAGAAACTGCGTGATGAAATGGTCACGTTGCCTTGAGTTGCTGTATCGCGGATTTACTGAGGTAGCGTCAACGATTGGATGAGGTAAACTAAGAAGCTCCTTGTGTCTTGGCGGTTGTGTCATTCCGCGTCGCAAGCTGCGTGCACGTGACAGCTCTCGAGCCACCCATCTTGGCCAGCAAGTGCATGAAGCATAAGAGACCAAAGGCGAACAGATTCATGCTGTTTTGGAGCGACTCTAAGGTCGTCTATTTTTACCTTTACACTACGCACTTAACTTTTGTTCTGTCACCTTGGCTCAGTAGACGACTGAAATAGGGCACATTTTTCTTCTTCACAGTCAAATATGTTCCTTAACGCTGACTTTGAAACTTGTTAATATCGCAAAAGACTATTTCAAACGAATTCTTGAATAATCCAAATACTCCTTGTGCATGCCCGTAGCACCACATGCGGCCGGTTGCCACCGTATTACATATTCAGTAGCATGGGCACCCTTAAAGACAGTTATGAGGCCTTGACAAAAACCCTTGATCCGTTTCGAACGCTTCCCGTGGGGTATATCTGCCCAAACTCGTAAACCATACCAAAAACAATAAATAATAAATCACCCTCAACTCCAAGATCACTGGATCCTTCCCTGATCTGCGGTAACATTAACTCTTTCCATCGTCTTTGGAGTCCCTTTTAGACCATCACATCCCCTGGCCACCCATCATGCCATTCATCCCTTGCATTTGCTGTTGCTGTTGTAAATGTTGTTGCTGCATCTGCTGCTGCTGCTGCTGTATCTGCTGCTGCATTTGTTGCTGCTGCATCTGCTGTTGTTGCATCTGTTGCATCTGCTGCTGATGCTGTTGCTGCTGATGCATTATCATCTGTTGCTGCTGCTGCTGTTGGGCCTGTTGCCTCCGCTGAAAATTTTGTTGGACAGCACTTGTGGCTTGGTTCATACTTGCAGTCTTGATCTTCAACATTAGATCGGGCGGGATTTTGTCCACTGACCCATGCTTGGTAATTGCATGTGCCACCATTTTTTGATAGACTATTCTGGCGTGCTGCTGAACTTGGGCTTGGACGCTTCCTTGACCCATTTGACCCATTTGATGTTGACTCTGTTGCTGCTGCTGCTGCTGCTGTTGTTGTTGCTGCTGCTGCTGGGCCTGTTGCTGTTGAGCCTGTTGCATTGCTTGGTACGTTTGCATGTTGATGTTATTGCCATTCATCATCTGCTCGCTGGTTTGACGTTGCATGGGACTGTTGCCCATCTGGCCGTTCATCTGGTTCAAGCGCATCATTTGTTGTAACTGTGCCTGCATTTGCGGTGGGAATTGTCGCATCTGGTTGCCTGACATGTTTTGCATTTGCTGAGCATACTGTGCAGCCATCTGTTGCTGCTGCTGTTGTTGTTGGGGGCTCATCATATTGCCTTGCTGCTGAGCCTGTTGCTGAGCAATGAGTTGCCTCTGCATCATCTGCATCATTTGCTGTTGCTGTTGTGGGCTCATCTGGGACATGTTACCATTGTTGATGCTATTTTGCATCGCTGCCAACTGTTGCTGTTGCTGCTGTTGCTGCTGTTGCTGAAGGGCACGTTGCTGCGCTAGCTGTTGAGCAAAATGAGGATTTTGCTGGTTCATGCCTTGGTTATTCATCATGATACCTTGGCCTGGTTGCGAGTTCTGGGCTATCATAGCTGGTGGGGGGCTGACCTGCGTCATGCGGGGAGTACCTATCATAGTGGGCCTGTTGATAGGCGTGCCCTGGTTCATGCTAGGTGTTGAGTGAGGCATTCTTGGGGTACCAGAGGGATGGCTCTGCTGGCTGCCCCTTGAAGACATGGCGTGGGCCATAGGAACGGACATAGCGGCTGGGTTCTGAACAACAGAAGATGGTCGTGGGGGACTGTTCGCCATGCCAGAGTTGGTTTGTTGCATAGGGACACTTCCCACCATCGGAGATGACATGTGTTGAGGGGTACCTTGTCGAGCCACTGGAGAAGATGCTGGCGGTTGTGAGATTTGAGCTTGGAAGCGAGGTTGGGCTTGTGGAGGCATGTTGTTGGCCAACTGAGGTGTCCCCGCACTTGCACTATTGGCCCCATTGGTGATGGCATTGTTCTGAGGATGGGCATGTTGTTGATTAACATTGAGCCGCTGAGCATTTTGATTGGCCTGGTTGGCCTGGGCTGCGGCTTGCACACGAGCTTGTTGCGCTTGGGCCTGTGCTTGTGCTTGAGCCTGCCGTTGTTGTTCAGCCTGTCGCATCGATTTCTCTCTCGCTGCTGCTGCCTCGTTGCGATTTCGATCCTCCTGGGCCATCTTCTGGGCGCTCTGAGCAGCCTCTTGCTGCACTTGTGCTCTCTGTTGCTGCAGCTTCCTATCCGCCTCTTGCTGCTTGGCCTTCTCTTGTTCCTTTCTTTCGTTGTGCTTCGCGATAATCTCGTCGATAACCTTGAACCGCTCAAATCTTGGCTCGAACGTGGATGCACCAGTTGAAGCATCCACGTCTGCTGTACCGCCATTCTGGGCCCCATTTGCACTAGATGCTGCACGCGGGTCCGCAATAAGCATAAATCGTTCTGTACCTGCGGCCTGAGCCTCGTCTGCAGCCATTTCGGCACGAGTTCGCTTGCGTGTCTTGGGCTGTGGAGGAGGTTGTGAGTGCTTGGGGTGACTCATTGCTTCGAGCAGAATGATGTTTTCTTCTATTGTCCTTGTGGGGGAAAGCACTAAAGGGGCGTTTGTGGCCAACAGAATTTGACCTTCTGCCTCGTAAATATTGCTACCGTCGAGTTCCGTCTTTTCGCGCTTCTGACGCTTCGCCGGTGGTGGCATGTTGGCAGTAGTCGGTGTTGGGGGAATTAGAGACATGGGCGTTGAAGGAGGTTGGCCTGACATGTCATTCGTTCCTTGAGGGGTTGAGGCTTTGATGAATAAATCCATCTGTAAGCTCTCCGGTGTTTGATGGAGAACTACAGTAAACACAAGCGGCTTTTTGGACTTCTCTTTTTGGTCCTCAGGGGGCGGCATAGGGGAGTATTCCTTTTCTACCGTGTTGCCCACCTTTGCCTTCCCGTCTACAGTGGACGAGTTCTCCTGAGGAAAAGGAACACTGGGGGACGGTGTAAGCCATTGATTGTAGTTGTGAATGGATGATAACACCGCAGATCCCTTTGCTGATTTTGGTTTGGCAACATCCTTGGCTTCGGCAAGCGACTTGTGATCGTGAATTTGGACAATGAGGCATCCATCATAGAACGACACACCACCTTCATTAAAGTATGGTAGAAGGTCATGTGGGATGGTCCGGGCTTTGACATGCTCGAGGAAGATTTTCATAGGCGACTTGTATGAGAACATGCCATCCTGGTTATCGAATCGAAAATGGGTGGGGTGTAAATGGATGATCAGGGAAGGAGGTTGACCGGCGAACTTATTTAAGATATATGAATCTGTGACCACTTCAGGACCGTTAGCGCGCGAGCGACAAGCAATACCTCATGTTAACGTACCATACGGTCGAGGTTCCGCGTCGTGGGCTATTTGATCTGCTACCATAGACGCTGATCGCAGACCAGCACTGTTCCTAGAGTGCCGGCCTTGCATCTGCGATGCTGTTTCTCGTCGAGCTCGGTTGATAGGTCGAACGGATGATGCTGTGATCGCCCTGTCGCTGGCCGAGTGTGGTGGCTGCTTCGCACTTGGTGGTGGCTTTTTGGCGGACATTGATGGTGACGGTGACGATTTTGAGGATATCATCGCGCCGTTTGTCTGAATCCCCGGGGGTATAGGTCGCTTTACTTTGTGGGCGACATTTTGCTGAACGATGGGTCCAACAGGCGCCATCGTGACGAAGTCGCGCTGCGCCGCGGGGCCTAGTGATTATGACGGTATCGCAACCGCAACTATCAGTTCGATGCTGTTTGATGGTTATTCAATGCGAAAACATTTATGTTCCAATCGCAACGGCACAATGCCGGGTTCGGAGTAGATTTCGAATGATGCGGGTTCGTTGTACGTCGTCTGAGTGATGCGGAGTTGGCCGTCGGATCGCGGGAGAGGAACGCGAGTCTTCTAAAGAAGCGCAAGTCAAGTATCGCGCAAATGGTACATGGAGGCAGTGGGTATTAAGATAGGGCACACTGTATCCTTGAGAAATTCGTTGCGTTGTAGTGAGAGTCGGATGTCATTCGATGATGTTGTACACCTGGTCGCCGTATCACGGGTGGGTTTCCTTGGGGTGATGTTGGATTACGGAAGGTGATTAGGTCACGTGCAAGAATGGGAGAACAGGACAAGCATAATTAAAAAAAGAACATTTTGGGGGGAATGAAAAGAAAAGAAAAAGGCTTAATTGAATAAACTTTGATTTAGAAAGTACCTACACACGCGTGCTCGTGTTTGCAAAAATCTGACATATACTAAACAGATAGGTTCATGGTATCTCGTGCTATGTCGCAAGACGCGTTGGCCTTACTCACGTCCCTGAACTCGACGCGCCCAATCGTCATTTAGCCTCATACTATCGACAACCACAACTCCACGCCCTCTTCCAACTCTTTCAGATCGCTGCCACCACTCTTTGGTCTTAGTAGATCGCTCAGCCTCGGATTCACTATCTGCCAAACCTCCAGAACCACCATCTGCACCAACAATCAGAATGACGTCATGTCGAAGCCAGGTCTGGAGAGTCGTGATGATGCTGCCATCTTGACCAGAAAGGGCTTTCTGAAGATAGATAACTTCTGGCTGAAGGTGTCGCAGGATGTGAACATGACCATTTGATGTAGTAAAAGGGAGAACCATGGTTTCCTTCTCAACCAAGCCCAGAGCCTGTGAATAAATTGAGTTGAAGGCAGGGCTTCCAGATTCGCTAAGACTTGTCAGCATATAACGTGGCTCCAAAGCACGAAAAGCATACAACTGGTTCTTTGACTCTTCGGCGGGAGTTTGAACTTGATCGTGTCCAATGTTAGAAAATGAGGAGCTTAGCGAAGGTGGCGGAAGGTTACTATTAGCAGTATCCACGGCGGGTTCCTTCAAACCAGGAGCGTAAATCAGAACAAATAGCTTGACCTTGGAGTGATCGATGTGTCGAGGGATGTGGGAGAGGATGGACTGATGTACGTTAGAGAGAGAAACTCGGATAATCAGTGTGTCAACTTACAGCGTGCTCATGGAAAGGATCCTCCTCTTCAGGCACGGCGCCTGTCTCGGCAGACACCACAATCGCAACCGTCTTGCGTCGCCTAGTGCCGCCGATGTGTTGGGACGACGTATCGGCGGGCGCTCGTTCATTCTTAGCTTCTTCTTCCTCTTGCCAGGGGTTGTTATCGTCAAAGGGGCTCTTGTCCTCCTCGCGAATGGAGGCTAACGCCTTGCCCATAGCTGCGCTTGCAGCTGCGACACCCGCCGCCACAGTCTTACCTGTCGAGTCGAAGAACTGCTGCGGGCTCGGTGTTCGTCGCAGAGCACCAGTCACGCGCGAACCCCAGCCCCCGCCGGTTGCATCTTCGTTCGCATGCGCAATTCCGTGGCTTTGACCATCGGGTCGTGGTGGTTTCTCCGGTCCTTGAATGTCGCGCGAGCCGACATCGCGGGACCCGTATGCTTGATGGTCGCCTCCACGGGCATGGTTACTGTAATCAAGACCATTGTCGTCCTCCTCTTCCGTGTCCTTTCTCTGGCTCCATACCCAAGCAGCCACACCTACAGTCGCGACTGTAAGTGTAACTGCGAGGGGCACCCAGTGACTCCAAACTCCTCGTCGCGACCGCGACGATCCATGATCGGGCGACATTTAAGCAGCGCGCTGTCGCATTGCTAGGTGGAGGGAATAGCGCCAATGGCAGCAGGCGCAAGGGGCCTCTTTATATAAACAAACAAATCTTCAGTAGTGCGCCGTTTCAAAAGAATTGCGTCAGGATACACCGTTTTATGTAGCGAGCCTCGAGGCGATTCTTCAATATACGCGGTGGTTGGTGTAATCAGCGTCAATAACACAGTGGAGCGAGCTGCAAGCTGAGGCCATCTACCCCAGCAACAACAGCCCAGGTCAGCAGGCAGCCCGAGGGCCGACAAAGAGCAGCTCAGCTTCCAGGGGCTGAATTGCGGGGGACTGTCCAATTAATCCGTGCCGAGGTCGGAAGAACCAAACCACGTGAAGCAGCTTCGAGTCTGTGGCAGTGCAGCATTCACCAGCCACAGGCGGGACACCACCACCCCACGTACGTACATTTTTGATGTCTTGGCGATGATTGAGTGACTCTTCGCTGCCTTCATTTCATATTGACTACAAACGACTCACGTTTGAGTAATCAGACTGCATCTCTCACTAAACTCACGATCCTTGTCTACAAGACCCCAAAACTTCAGCAAAAGCTGTCAGCTTCATTGTCACCAGCAGATATTTCCCGGCGGAATGCCCCACGCTGTTTCGATGCCTTCAACTGGGCTTCAAGCCCTGATTCTTTGCGGGCCGGGCTCATCATTCCCGACGTTCACCTCCAACCCCGATGAGAGCCCAAAGGCCCTTCTTCCTATCGCCAACAGACCTATGGTTTGGTATGCGCTCGACTTTTGCTACCGAACTGGCATCACAGGTAAGTCGGGATTGGTGTTTGACTCATCGGGAATGCGCATGGCTACAAGCGCCTTCGTTCACTCCCCACTGACCGAAAGCTCTATACTGACAACTGTTAGATATTAACCTCATCTGCCCACCCACAGCTTCTGCTGCTATCTCAACGGCTCTTAACACTAACCCTCACCTTACTGCCCTGCCTCTGCCACGACCTGACATCCTCTCACCAGCAGACTTGGATCAGAACACAGGCACCGCCGAGATCTTGCGACTACCTGAGATCAGGTCTATTATCACTGGTGACTTTGTGGTTCTGCCTTGCGACTTGGTTTGTGAGCTTGGAGGAGAGAAGCTTCTTCAGTCATGGATGGTCAAGTCAGCCAGCCTGACAGACATGTTGGGAACTTCCAGACTTTCCAACGGTCATCGATCAGTTCACAGCGGCGCTCTTGGTGTCTGGTATGACACAAAGGCGGTTGCACCGGTCAAGAAGGAGGAGACAGACTTTATTGCAACAACTCCCTTGCCCTCAACTCCTGTTACGCCACCCAGGGGGTCACTTTTCTCCAACCTGTCCAAGCTTGTTTACTCTATGCCAACTGACTCTTTGAGAGATCTAACTGGAGAGAAAAACTCACTTCCTGTCCGTCATGGCCTGTTGCGTAATCACACTCGCGTGCGAATGTTTACGACACATAGAGATGCTCACATTTACATCTTCCCTCGATGGGTTCTCGATTTCGTCAAGGACAACGAGAGAATGGAAAGTATCGGAGAAGACGTTATCGGGTGGTGGGCGAAGGCCGGCTGGCAATCAGGTCTTGCTGAGAAGCTCAACCTGGAAAGTTCCTGCAGCCAAGGTCGGGTCGAGGAGTCAGAAGAGGACGAAGGTTCATCGTCCCCCAGAGATCCAAGCCCAGACAACACGCCCAGCTTAGGGAACCCAGTATCCAGCGACGAGAGCTCCGATGCAAAGACACCCAAAATTACGGTAGACAACAAGTCGAAATCGTTCGAAGTGCCGCCGATCGTTGCTTACGTCCATCCCGGTGGAGGTTCTGCGCCCTTGATCCGACGTGTCGATACTGCACAAATATTGCTCGCTATCTCACTTCAGCTGGCCAAGCTCCCATCACTTGAGGAGACTGGTGGAGAAGCCAGCTCGCCTTATGTTCACGCAAGGAAGATCGCTTACCCCGAAGGTGTGAAACCTCGTACGACCATCACCCAAAAGGACAGTCTGATTGCTGAAAATGTGACTGTTGAGGAGAAGACATCTATCAAAGAGACTGTGATAGGCGCCGGCTCGCAAATCAACGAGGGTGCCAAGCTTTCTCAATGTCTACTGATGGAAGGTGTAGTTGTTGGCAGAGCCTGCAAGCTGACTCGTTGCATCATTGGAAAGAGGGCCGTTATTGGAGATGGATCCGTTCTAACCGACTGTGAAGTCCAAGAGAATCTTCTTGTAGAAGCTCGAAGTAAGTTCCCTGATCATCATTCCTCTCCACCCGCTAACCAGCAATCCCTGCGCAGCTGAGGACAAGGACAACAAGCTCATGAGCTCCGAGGGTCTCGAGGCCACAGAGGCCGAGATGAACGAGGTGCTTCAAGACATGGAAGATGATGCCGAACTGGCAGTGATGGACTAGACGTAACCTAAACAAAAATGGGGACCGATAAAATAGAGTTAACAACATGGCACTTCGGTTAAAGACAACTTGCCCTGCCTTCCGCTTGGACGGTTTTGCCGTCATTGTCACATAGAATTATGGTATTGTGAGGCATAGGCAATGTTGTGCCGGCCCTATAGCACATCTGACTCGAATACAACGCTGTCAACGAGGCCAATATGAGTCAGAAAAAATGATAAGTAGGAATCGCCACTGCCAAGAGCTAGCTATACGCAACCGAAAGGACCAAAACGTTGCATGTCGCTTTGACCATTTTTCTGTATCTTTGAGATCAGCTCTCTTGATCATTCGATTCAGAGACATGATATGCGGTGTTTATTTGGCATTGCAAGGGTCAACTAACAGGAACTGCGGCTGTCAGGCCGCGCGCCAACAACAGCTAAAACATGGCCGAATCCAAGTGTTATAATCCTTGTCTGATAGAAGTTCGCTTCGCATAAACTCTTGAAGCGAGCCACGATGTAACCGCCCACGGGCCGAAATTCTTACTGTCTAACGTAACTATCTGAGCACGCATTCAGTCAACCTTCCTTGCCTTTGCTATTGGGCAATAATGTGCTGCGACCTTAAAGCGCACGGTTGATTCTATCTCCAAGTCTATTGACAAAATTGTAGAATTCTTCAGTTGGCCGACCCCCACTGACGTTGATATTCAACGACATACTTGACGAGGGCGGAACTGAACTGAACTAATGCACTGCAACTGTGATCAGACCATATACCTTGGGTGTTTCAATAGCGAGTCTATGCGCTTTGACGAAATAGCGGTTTTCTTAGCCTTGGGAAATTCAATACGGAGTTTGCTCCGCCGCGGTGGGATTTACAAGCAGCTGGCGTATTAACCGAAGCGCCATGTTTTCGCAATGATAATTCTTCGGTACATGGGTTGAAGTCTCTGACGCCACTTTGGTGATCACATGCAAGAGATTTATAGCTACGTATGTTGTTTGGGGTTTGTTCTACCTTTGTTGTTCAGTTGGCAGACACTAAGAAGAGGTCAAGCTCTTGGTGTTGAAGCTGCAACTCACCTATGATAACTACAGAGAAGGGCGCCTAGCGATATCGGAGTGTAAATAATGGTATGGATAATAGCGCTACTACAATGATATTCCTCCTTGCTCTACTATTGTGCATGGACGGGCACCAAAGACTACCTCTAGAGTTAAATGCCCGTTGCTGTACGGCCCGTGTCACGGGTGGCTAGTTGGTTATACCAGCACATCGTTTTTGGGGACCTCCGACCATATTTGCTCGTTCTAGACCACGGGCTTGTAAGAGGATTCTTGATACTACCAGGTCCCGGATGTAACAAAAATGCAAACTTGGTAAACGTCCCTGACTACTGGGAGGTATCAGCGCCTCCTCCTCGACCCAAACGCCAAAGCTCTAACTACTACTACACATAACAATGCACCCCAGAATTCAAAAACCACACCCTAGAACTTTGTAAGTCTAATGAAGAATTCAAACTTTAATTATCATATTTGGAATCGCCTACTCAGGGTGTAAAGACAGCCGTGGTGCCGTGATTACCCTGTAGTTGTCTGTGTCTAATGCCAAAAAACGTGGATATGCAAAAATACAAGACATAATGTTTAAGAGTCAGAAATCATGCAAGTTCGGGGCAGAGACGATAGACTTCTATCAAGTACTTTCCCATTGCACACTTGGATTGGGGTTCAGGTGATTATATGGCAAACTCTATTGATGACACGACCTAACGTGTCAATAGGAGCTGACTCCTCTGAACTCTAAAATATGTCAAGACCAATTTGGCAAGAAACAACAGCTCTCTCGCTTGTTTAGTCAAGGGTCGTTTCCTAGTGGACAGATCGTCAGGGCCTTCTTTTACAGTTTACACCAGCTATTAGCTGCCGACCCGACGTATTCCAATTAATGCCACTACTAACAACGGTCAAAACGGTTAATTTAAACCAACATTCCGGTACTATTGAAACGCAAATGTCGTCGTGGGTTTTGACGTCTGCGAAACAAAAGCTCATTAGAATCGATAAGAGTAATTTCCACGACTTTGAGCTATAGCGTCCAAATAGGAAAAGGGTTCAACTCTCTGTCGCGTCTCCCTTGCAAAGCATATATACAGAGAGGCAGCCGTCATGGCTGATCCTTGATCCACGCTAATAGCCTCAGTGCGGCTAGTATAGAGAGCGCGGCTCTTTGGATCCCTGTGGGACACTGGACGACTTCCATCGCACGAATTATGTAGACGGCATGATGTCTAGACGGTCAAATGCTTGTGTTATGGCTAGAATTCTGCGACTTGTGGCGTCAGCGCTCATGTTCCTTGACAATGCAGCGGATGAAAAGATACAAAATGCAGATGACGTACAGCCTAGTAGGTTTCGGATGGCTGCTGTATCGAACAAGCACACAATCAAGCCCACATGCCTTAAGCATGTAGGCGCAGATCAGAGCAGGGAATGCTTCAGACCCCTGACGATTCCCAGTCGGTGGTCCCTCTTGGGCGGGAGATTCACAGCGGATGTAACAGCGGCTGCAGTGTAACCCCGATCTTTGGATAACACCAAAACTACCCGATGCCATTTCAATCTTGGAAGGGGAGCCCATCGGCGATCCAAAGCCACATCAATTACATCAAAAGAAAGAGTCGGCATCGGCCGGCCTAGATGCGAATTGCTATGTCATGGAATGGAATCGCGACCGAGGTACTCTGTAGGTGGGCTGCAAAAATGGAACACAGGCTATCATGGAGCCGTCTAATACCTGAATGGACTTGAACAATTTCCCTAACCCTCAGCGTGAGGATAGGTCAGACCTAAGCAACTAAGATACTTGGCTGGCTAGGTAGGCATTCGTTGGGCCGAATGCTTTCGGCGGGAGCTAACGGCATCTCAGCCCTGAGAGTCTTGAATGAGCCTGCCCGGGCCAGACGTCGTAGACCCCGGATGATTCTCAGGGCTCCTGTGATGGAGTAAATTGGGTTAAGGATTCCTCTGTTAGAGCCGATTGCCTGCCCGCGGCAACAAGGGCAGGATGGTATCCATTCGTGTATCATATCTCAGTCCAGGCAAGTGAAATGCTGGGGCCGCCATGCAGACCAAGTTGTATTAACTTGTCGCAGTCGTGTCTGTCTTGAACGAAAGAAAAGCCACGACGGGAGCCACAACTAGCGGTTCCCATCAAATACTCCAAGTCAAGTCGTCGGCATTAACCCGCTTCCGAATTGAGGTACAGTAGTGTAGACGGCAAGCTGTTGAAACTACAGGCAATCTAACAAGATAGAACCGACCAATACCGAGGGCGAGGGAGAGTAATAGTGTACGGATTTGCAAAGAGGGAGACATGGACCGAATTGGCAATAAATGGAACGCCGATTGCCCAATATGGGGTAAAGGGATACGTTTGAGCCATGGTGATAGTGCAAAGTCGGTTCGACAACGTTGGGCTTCTTGGGGACACAGTTGGGACGATCTCCCAGCTGGAATCACCAACGAGCGGCCAGTCCTCCTACCCATTGTTAGCGAGACTAGCTCGATAAAAAGCAAAAAACGGCTGTGGAGAATTGTCATAGACCACTTTTGTCTGATTAGGCCATCCTCAGCACTGTGGAGTACTGTGCATAGTGAGCAGTGGTAGGTCAGTCCGTCAGAGAATATGACTGATCAGATTTAGAGTCTCGAAATCCGACACAGAAACTCGGTTGGTGTTGGGGACTGATGGCGTTTTGATGTGAGACCAAGACTCTGATTGGAAGAGGAACTCTGCGGATGTGAGGCCGAACCTCTGGTGAGACTCCGTAGATCGAGAAGTTGTAAGTCTATGATGGCATGATGAGTACAAAAGAGGAAGAAGAAATCCGACAGGAGATCTTTTGGGGTTTACAGCGATGAAGTTGTCAAGTAGCTGAGTGGGATCGACACATCACACATACTAACCTCTTGGCATAAATATCTATCTCTTCTCATCGGGTAACTCGTGTGCGTACGTGCACTTGAACTGAGCGGCATCAACGGCGCTGGAGAAGCAGGCCGCATTATGGGCCTCGATCTCAGTCCTACCAGGAAAAAGTATCCATTCAATTTGGGTCAAGATAAAGTTGTTGAGGGCCGTCAGCGGAAGCAGGGTATGACCTGGCGTGAGTACTCGGAGCAGGCGGTATTGCAAAGTGCTTGTGTTGAGCCTGAGCCTTGGTACAATCGCAGTCGTAGTTGCAGTCGCATTGATATGGATGGCACGGGAAGTGGATATGATGAGAAGCAATTCGGGCCCAGCAGAGGGGAACCCATTTCAGCCCTGAGCTGTATGAAGCGTCCATAACTGACCTAGAATATTATATGACAAGGGCCTGTAGATGCTGGGTATGCAGTTGAATTGCACTGGCTATGGATCAATTAAATGAGAAATTGCCGTATATGGAAGGAGGCTGAAGCTATCATATCTCACGAGAAGAAGTTGGCAATCTGCGCTGCATGACATTGAGATACCATGACGAATTGTGCTGCTTCCCAATTTGTAGTCCTCATTTGTGACTGCCCGTTTATTATCTTCTTTGACAATGAGGGCAAGTACGATAGAGGTAGACGGCCATCCTCAGGCATCCATCCATCCACGGTTCCTAATTCTCCTGTGTTCACAACTCCATAAGCAACAGCTTCAGCTTCAGCTACTAGTATCCTGCGCATTTCTCTATCCAAAGAAAAAAAACTGATATATTACAAAAATCTTGCCCCGCCCACCCTGGGCGTCTTGCCAGCCATCAACAGCCTAGACGGGGGTGTGAGAATTCGTACCGTCCGATAGCGTCTTCTATTCTGCACTTTGTGGGGCACTGGATCTACGAACGCCTCTCCCTGTCCTTGAACCCTGTCTTCGTTCCTAGATTTCTCGAGGATCGCTGGGTCGCTCCCCCGGAAGATCGCTGGACACTAGGCACGACAGTGTCATTCATAACTGACAACTAGATCAGATAATACGGTTCTTTGATTCGTGGACGTACGGCATCGCCAGGACTCTTATCTAGTCTAGTGGCCGCACTACCGTCCCGAGCCTCTCGTTAGTACTTGCACCAGATGCTCACGCAATCTACTAACTAACGTGGTGTCTCTATCTGTCCCTTTGTTATGCCTTCGCCCTTATCACAGACATGAGCGCGTTCGCGTTCCCAGGGAGCGCAGTAATCAACGAGCCAAGAACCGAAACGATAACCCCTCAACCCCTCTTTCGAATGTTCAATACGGAGACTGAATAGAGTTGGAGGTATTGGTAAACATGAACACAAGAGAAATTACAAACTCGAGGGCAGTCAATACTATTGACTTGATCACGACTCCGTCGACAAAGAGCGTTGAATTCGAATTGGCAATACAATAAAACATCAACAGCAGTTTTATCGGGCTTCCGGCCGAACCCATACTGCCATAGTCCTCCTCCATTAGTGGTAACGCTTACAATCCAGTATAATACCAGTTGAGGTCAGGGCTTTGTACTGTGCTGTCATAACGAGCCCCGTGCGCCACAACAGGGACTTCCAGAGGAATAAGTTGAGCCAGCTACTTAGACGAAACAAGGGTCTAAACCAAGTCGACGCGCTTTCAACTGTCAGCATGAACCTAATCTACCTATACTCTAGCACTACGGATGCCACCTTGTCTATTGATATCGCCCCGCATTACCATCTGGGCAACTTCTTTCCTGTCACATCCGCGAATTTAGCCGTTTTAGCGTACTGCTGTACTGCCCTTGCTCGCATTACCAAACTTTCGGATTATTGACAAACAATTGCCGACGTCATCCATCTCCGAAGCGCACGAGAGCCTAGCAGTTCCGGTATATTGTCCGAGGGAAAAGGTCGCGCCGCTGACAAAAGGGTGGCGACCTACTTGCCATCCAATGACATCAGGTTACGCTCTCTTGGAAGATATCCCGATATGCAGTTTGTTTCCAACACTCTGAGACGTATCGTCGGATCAGGGTCCACGTCGATCTGCGGAGGAGCAGGAGATTGTTCTCGTGTGTTCGGATAGGAGTCTACCACATCATTATCTCTCCATTGATAATGCGCCGCCAGGAACAGCCGCAGGTCACTTTCGTTTTGGGTGAGACCTGCATCGCGTATTGCTTTTCGTGCATAGGACCACATTGCACTTCTGGTCTGGTTGATCTTTCAAAAACTCCACATCTTCACCTGCCCGGAGACATTGCACCATGGCGCCCTCTTGCCTTCAATCCAAGGGAGTCCAATATGGAGAACCAAAGTCCACCTTATGGGGCATGTTTCTCCAAAGAAGTTACACATCCAGGCACACTCAGGAACAGAAACTTCACGTCTCCTCAGAACAAGTAGACCTGTCTCACTTCAAGGTCTTTCTGAGCGTGGATTTCACTTGCCCCATTCCAGGCCTTGACCATTCCTCAACGAGCTATCCATTGCAGTTGGAGGCAAGTAAGCTAGTGAAGGAGAAGACTTATGTGCAACAGACCTCGGTCATCCACACAATCGGATCTTCATGATTTCGACTCTAGAGCGGGCGTGCCTAACATCCTGTCAAGCCTAGTGGCTGATGCGCGGATGTACGAGATGGAGGGTTGGCGTCAGTCCTAACCGTCCACCCCCGGGGTTATGTTCGTCTATTTCATGCAGGGACCGATTCTGTCGCCTCTTTGACTTCGAGTCTTTTTCATCTCTCAGTGTTGGGGTCAGCACATTGCACACCACTCCCGTTCTTGCCCAGGATCCGCAACATGGTCCAGGGCCTCAGCGCAACAGGGGCAGGGTATCATCGAGGGGGTGGTCCCAAGCCCAAGCGAGGAACCACCCCAGCGTCAGGGATGTGGTCCAGGCACGCCCACCTTAATCCATATCTCAACGCTTAGTTAAGCCGGCTATCACAGCTATGCTATGCGTCTTTGCTCTTGCAAGTACTTTCCCCCTATTTTCCGAGTCCTTGCCATGTCCAAGGTTGGCTTGAGCTTTGGTCAACTGCCTAGAGAAAGCAGCTCGGACCGAGTTCTCAGTCCACCATGCGTCCCTTCCCCGATTCCCGACTTGCGTACGGCTAGTCCGGTTCAGCTGAGGGTGTTGGGAGTCTGGAGAAACATACTCAGGGACGGTTTATCTCAACTGACACATCCTCATCCAAAACATTGCTTCTCTCTAATGCGAGCAATAAACCCACTTGCCCATGGCGGATCACGCCTCTCCCGCCCTGCCTGTCTAGACAGAGATCTCGATCTGAGTTTGGACCAAGACTGTTGACCTTGGCTAGCATTCTTGCCCTTGATTTACTTTTATCATAGTAATGTCTCGCGGGTCCCCTACTAGCTGCACCGGCTGTGATCAGGGATCTACGGGTGGTTGAGCTTACAGTTTTGTCTGTCTCAGGACCATAGGCCAACGAGGTGTACTTCATTCCGCCGCATGTCTATATCTTCAAGGGCGTCCGTCCCCAAAGATGAAAAAACATTCCCGTTCAGACTCACCAGACAATTGAACTCATTCAACCTCTTGATTGTTCTTCTCAAATCTTGAACGGACGTTGAACACTTTCGCCCTTCTTCAACGCAAGACATATTCACATATATCCTCAAACATCCTCATCTCTTGACCCCTTCTATCAAAACTCATTATCAAGATGCAGTACGAGGCGGATTTCCGGTTCGACATGGACGACAGCTTCAACCTGTGCAGCCAACCCATGTCCTGCCCCTCGACCACAACAAGTTTCTCTTCAGCTTCATCAGCTTACGATCCTTTCACTCCCACATCAAGACGCTCAACCCCTCATGAATTCGGCAATATGGACTTTGATGGTCCTTACAACTCAGTTTCTCACCGAGCTGAGCTGACTCCGCCTTCCTCAGCAATGAGCAAATACATGCCTGGCCCTATCAAGCCTGAGTCTGAGCACATGCCATTCTCCGATACCCTCCCCAACACTCCTATGAAGCGAGAGGGACTTGGCTTCGAATATGACCATATGATGGACATGAACATGGCTCACCATGGTTCAATGGGATCCGTGACACCATCAAACTCTTTTGGAATGTACTATTCCCCAGATGCCTCCATCGGAGCTGCCTCTTTCATGATGACACCAACCCAAAGCATCTCAGGATCTGAGGCTGCCGAGACTGGCTCATCATGGTCTTGCGCTAACGATAGCCCAATCTCCTTTTTCACTAGCCGACAGCTTTTCAACGATGACTCGTTTGATCTTGACCGACACTCACAGTCTCCCCTGGGATATCCTCTGCATGAGATTAACTCACCAAACTGTATGAAGTCTCAGAGATCGATGATGGTGCACGAGATTCAGCAAAAGACCAACGAGCTACAGCGAGCTCAGATCCGATCATCAAGAAAGCGATCCATCAAGCCTGATCCTTCGCAAGTCGACGTGGTCCGAAGAGCCATGTGTAAGTGTGATTACCCTGGCTGCCACAAGGCTTTCCGACGAAATGAGCACCTCAAGCGTCACAAGCAAACGTAAGTTTATTGCAGTCACTTCATACATGAGTACAGAGGCTAACACTGAACAGCTTTCACGGTGAGGGACCTAACCGTTTCTCGTGCGAATTTTGCGGAAAGGACCAGTTCAACCGTCAAGATAACCTTAACAATCACCGCAAGTTGCACGCACGCCCTAACAGCCGCAACCGTGGTGTGGAGTTCATCCCTGCCGCAGTCCCAGTGATCGAGCAAGAAGAGCGAAGCAGGAAGCGACGAGCACCATCAAAATCCAAGACGGGTGAGAAGCGGGGCTCAGACTACTGAGCTTGTCTTGCCGGTTCATCTTGGTCGGATACCTTGCTTGAAGGACATTGTTCAGTCGTCACCGAAGAGAAAGGGGAAGAGTTGAGAACGCCACATTCAGCGCTTGACCCGCTTTCCCTACTCGATCGGGGATCCACACATAATAGACACACACACACACACAAACACACTTACATATTTGTCCACACACATTCGCATCTATACATCACGATACATAAAAACGGAGCCGGTAAAAAGAAAGACATTGCAGCATCTGCAGCCCGGCCGCCATCTTAACGCCTCCGCGTAAAAGACTCAGGCACAACAACATTTTCAGAGAATATACGGGAAGAGCCTCTTCGAAGGCGAGACGGTGTAATCGCATGTACGATAAAGAGACGGCGCAAAAGGATGTTGTGGTTGGCTTTTCTTTTGCATAATTGCGTTTACCACTACCATGGTATTACTCATGGTATTTATGGCGTTTATTTGGAGGTTTCTTGAGTTTCTACCTTGGAGTTGGGGAAGTTTCTTGTATTGTTGGTTCTTTTCGATTCTGCTACCTTTTATTTCAAGGATCCAGACTGTGGTTCAAAGTGCTGCAGCTCAGATTCATCAATGAAAATAATTACTCAAACACACCATCTTGCCACGCATTGGCTCTTGTAAACTGCATCGATAAGTATTAGTGTCAGAGTAGGCACGAGGTGGACATAGGTATGGTGTTCGAAAGCCAGTCACGTCTCTGTCTGGCACTTCGCTGCACATCAAGGAGAAGCAAGTCAGAGACGGGGTCTCAGATGGCTGCATATAGTGTGTTTGATTAAAAAAGCATGCATATGCTGGACGATTGGTAGACATACGTAAGGCCCAAATTGACCAATGGATGTCTCTCTACTTGTTCCTACAATATCTGAGGCCTGGAAGATATCATAAATGACGGACAATGATTGAAGGAAAAGACTTGGAGAAGTCATTACGCACCAGGCTCCCAGGTTGCGTTTTAGTCGACACATTTCATGAACTGGCAGCAAAAGTTGGACAGAAGGGTTCCATGGCAATTGTCTCAGATCTCTGGGTACAGCATCCTGCCGATCCGCAAGTCACCTTTTCGATCAAGAGAGCGAGGACCCCAGTCCTGGTTGCTTCTGACAAGGACACTCTGGCTCAGTGTAACATCCCTTCCCACTGCGCTGGGACGGCTCTGGCTTTGCTTTTGAGGCTGGGGACAGGGGTCGTGGAGTACGTACCTAGACTCGAGCTCCCCCGATGGCCTTCGGATATGATATATGACAGGGATGGACTGGGAGGAGGCTCAAACTGTTGTGGCTGATGAAGAGACCAGGCACGATTGGCAGCTCCCGATGACGAGTTAAAGAATTATTGGCTGTACGTGTCTTAGGATTAAGATTGATCTGGATCGCGGGAGCTCAGAAAAGACACATGTCAAACGGTTTCTGATTTGCAAATCGCGAGACAAATGAGACGGGTGGGAATGTCAACGGTCTTTGCTACCTTTCCGAGGAATGTTGATCTAACGAGTTGGCAGAACCAATCTAACTATTACATACGCTGCACAACGAAGCTCTAGTTACTCGCTAATGCAGTCCAGTGAGATTATGTAGGCTCGATTACCATCATCAGCAATCCAAATCGGGAGCAGAACTCTCTTGAACTAGAAATGTCCGGGTTGTAGGCTTCACTGCCGATGGTGGGGAGAGAAAAGCTCCTACCTGTTGGGGAAAATCACCGAGTTCGCTGGCCATTCACAGGTTGTATCTGTTCCATGTTTGTCCAAGGGCATGGGGGCTGCGCGGAAACACGATCCTGCATAAATAGTGCCGTTACATAAAATGGATTAGGAAGCACAAGGCCTGATTCAGTAGGGCTACAGGGAGAGGTATGCAGCCCGTCTCAACGTAGTGGCTTGCGAGTTTCCACTCTGGGGAAAAGAAAGAGTGCTAGTTTGTAATAAGATAGGCAAGGAGACCGAGAGGATGTGAAATGGCAAAATATGACGGCATGTTGACGACTTGACATGATATGATCTGATCTGATGTTGTACCTGGTCTACAGTCATGATATGATGCTTAGCCTGTCGATCCCCTGTTGGTGCAGAAGAGCTGAGTATCGACTGCGGAATCTCAGTCGCGTCAGAGCTCATACACATGAGGGATCATCCAAGTTAGTGCTTTGTTGGGTTGAGCCGTTGAAGGGTCATTTGCATAGTGTAGGATAGTGCAATATAGCTTGTGTTATGATTCACATCCACTTCAACACAAGAGTCTAGTTGGCTGCCCTGGATGCCATGGCTGAATTGGAGGCTGACACAAAACCCCTGGACCCTTTATGTCGCTCTCGTAATGTTTTGCAGCATCGGTTAAGGTTTTCCCAGCCTGTTGCACAAACCGTCTTTTCGTGCTGTACAGCCGTATAGCCGATGAGGCTTCGCCATGTGGATGAGACCTGGCGTTGATCAGGGGCCGTGATTGCCCAACTGGTATTTGTGCTTGTGGAATGAGCTGAGATGAGACTCTGTAAGACCGAACAGCGAGGGGAAAAGAAGTTACTAGAACCTAACACAGCATGATCTGATCCACTTGGACTCGAAATCGCCTCTTTTGCACATTGAGGATGGAGGCTTTACCGTTTCGGGATGATGGGATATTCGGCCAACGCGGCTTTTGCAACAGAGAATTCAGACATGCCGATATTGTCAATTTACCCAACCTCGAGCTAAGGAAAGAGGAGAATCTGACAAGTAATTTGTTTTGGATGTCACTCTTAGACGAGGTATTCACATCGCATCGCGGGACAGCTTGTCCTATCCTCGTGATAGCTTGTCACAAAAACCCAAGTATGCGACTGTAAATCTTGGTTAGTCACATGTCACCTGTCTAGCTGTCAAAGAACCCTGCAAGGATCAAAGATGCTGGCAAAGCCGGGAATAAAGGAAGACCCGGCAAAGCCCATGCTTGCTAGTCTAGCTGGGGCACTCTAGTGAAAAGAAGACTGGCGTTGAAGCTAATCGGGGCAGGGGGACAGGGGACAGGACTAAGTTTTATTGAATTGCGGGAAAGGCTTCACTTCGTGGGGGGGCGTTGTTTTTCTTGTCCCTTCAATTGGCGTGCGCCCGCAGTTTTTTTGGCCTGTCCCTCGATAAAGTCTATGTGATCCGGCACTTGATTAAACAGAGTTTAGGCGGACTTTGAGGCTATCGCACAAACATGGAAATTTGACGAATTGCATATGGTGGATTAATTTTGACTACTGTACCGTATGTGAGGGAATATTCTGTACAGTTGTGGCAGATTTAGAATATATTTAGTTCCAGTCTGTTACCAAGTATGGAAACGCATATTAACGCCCCTCCAAGAAGAACAATAAAATACAATGCAATGCATTGTAGATCCGATGCCCAGCCAAAGCCGAAGAGTAGTCTATAGTGTAAGAATAGTACACCCTTGCTTGGATGAATAAATGATGTGTATTATATCAGACTGATCTACGCCGGATTCTTCACCATCCGAACTGGAAAACTTGGCCAACGCAGAGTTTGGTCAACAAAAAGGAATAGAGCTGAGGAAACTACTACAGTTTGGGGATGCATGACCCAAGGCAACGGTTAATCATAATTCATCTTTTCTTTCTTCCTCTGCGGTTGTCCCAGGAATGTAAATATGTCGGTCGTGCAGCTACTAATTAAAACAAATGAGTTGTGATAGAGTGTTGTTCAATGACGCCAACTTAGTAGTTACCTGCGATGCGTTTATACAGAACAAGACAAGAAATAAAAAATAAATAAAAATGCTAACTCAATTAGGCACTCAGTTTGCCCACGATCCCTGTATTGTGGTCTGTATATAGAAAGTCCAGTGGAGTGGTAATCGTCCATGGTACAGTGGAGGGGGTGTCTTGGTTGAAGCTAATTCTGTGCAGTAGTAGCAGCAGATTGCATAGTATGCATATGCATTGCATATGAACTACTGTACCTTTTCAACGAGGCGGAAGCCGGGATATGGGTTCCGTCGTTTAGTTGACCTCGTGGATGAATCATTTTGCAAAATGTGATAGATCGCGGGGAAAGAATGCGTACGTAGAATTGGTTGGGCTTTAGCGATGAGAAACAAGGGACATTATTACCTGCATTATTATTACGGATACCTTGACCTGGTTTTATTGTGGGAATTACTACCTTCGTACTAAGTAAATATGACTGCAATGCAAGATGAATGGGGTAAGAAATGTGAGAATGATAGCTCTCTTGCCTGTTACCACGTACCGAGTCTGTCAAACTCGCAGCGTTACATTGATGACAGAGTGACAGATTGACAGACTGATAGAATGACGAACTTCCATGTCAGCTTACAGTTGACGTTGAAACTATAAGTCAACATCAACATCAATATCAACAGAGGCACGCAAGTATCCAGGTACATATGACAGCTACTTGTCAGTGGAATTAGCACCTTGATAGCCTGCCGTACCTTAGTAGTAAGCGCGCAGTTGGTTGGCTCGTGCTACGCCATACAGTTCACCGTTGTTCCGATCACACTGTAAACTGGTGGCTGATCTACCCCTGTAACTCAGTCGCAAGTGTATGTTGGCTGGTGGGTGCCTTAGGTCTCCCTGAGGACCTACTAGGCCAGGTAGTCAGGCTACCTTAGCTATAGGCCTTTATAATTAGCCCTTAATTATATATATATTCTCTTTATTTTTCCCTATTTATAGATTATATATTTATATTAATATTTTAATTTATATTAGCTATTTTTAAAGTCTTAATTTATATAATTATTAAATATTTATTTTAATTAAATTTAAGCTATTTTTTATTTTTCTATTTTTTAAAGTTTTATAAAAAATTTCTTTTAAAATTTAAATTAATACTTTTATAATTTATTTTACTTTTTTTTTTTAAAAATAAAATAATTTATTAAATT